>NC_138770.1:70322948-70737948 GCF_965119305.1 Pelophylax lessonae
CTGGATAAAGGTCCTAAACATGTTTCAGGTAGAAATTTTGATGTACAGAAATATGTGTGGAATTTGAATATAAAAAAATAAATAAATAAAAAACATTGTTCTCAGCAAAGAAGAACTTCATTATAGAATTACCAATATTTGATAGACGATAATAATAGAGTGCAAACTGGGTTAAGAAATAGATTGAACAAAAATCCTCCTGGTATTCTTAAAGTGTTTGTTACCCCAACATTTCATGTTCCTGATATATGCCTGCTGTACCATGTACAGGCGTTACTAGAAGCTGGTGCAAGAAGCCATGATGGGCCCTCTTGTCACTCCCTTTCCACCTGAGCCCCAGACTTCCAATTTTGGGAGGGTGTCTATGGGCATCCTCCCAGAACCCTGCCTCCTACGTGCCCACTGGGGCATGCATTCGTTGCACTCTGTGACTGCTTTGTCCTTTGGATAATTACAGATCACAGTAAAGGGTCAATCACAGCAGCCCTTTACAAGTGATCAGGTGATCACATGTAAACAGACTTGCCGTTTATCATCAGCCTTTTCCTCCCACACTGTGTCTGTCTGACAAGGGGTGAGCCATTAACCACTTAAGCCCCAGCCCTATTTCGGACACTTTTTGTTTACAAGTTAAAACCAGTATTTTTTCCTAGAAAACTACTTAGAACCCCCAAACATTGTATATATATATATATATATATATATATATATATATATATATATATTTAGCAAAGACTCTGGAGAATAAAATGTCGGTCATTGCAAAATATTTTGTCACGCGGTATTTGCGCAGCGGTCTTTAAAACGCCATTTTTTTGGAAAAAAATAGAAAAATCACATTTCACTGCATTTAAAATTACTAAACAGTAAAGTTAGCCCATTTTTTTTGTATATTGTGAAAGATGATGTCACGCCGAGTAAATAGATACCCAACATGTTACGGTTTAAAATTGCCCCCCCCCCCCCCCCGTGGGATGGCGACAAACTACGGTCAATAGAGATCTCAATCTGCGACGTTTTAAATGTATTTAACGGTTACCAGTTTAGAGGTAGAGTGTAGCTCTTTTTTTTTAATTATTGCCCACGCTCTGGCAATCGCGGCGATACTTCACATGTGGGGTTTGAACAGCGATTTGAAAAGACCCTAGACCCCTCCACTACACTTCCCTGTATGCAAAATGCCGAAAACGGCATTTTTGCATACAGCCGTTTTTCAAAACTGCCGCCTTTTGCAGCACAGTAACCCGGAAGCGTTTCCGACATTCATCGGGACTCCATCCAGCCGGCGGACGTGCCGGCTGGGTGCTCGGGGCTCCCGGTGGGACGGGAGCCCCGAGCAAAGCCACGGAAGGCGGCTAATATCTAATAAGCTAATATCAGTCCAATGCAGTGATTAAAGTGCAGGGTGCCACAAAATTAAGTGATAGCTTCCAGTGCAATCTACAGGTGAGGTCACACTTTCAAACACAACAAAGTGAGTGTGTCCCGGTGAGCTCGCAATCCAACACCGAGTGCAGTGGCCGCTCACCTCCACAACACTCAAAAAGAGCGTTAGGTATAATTATCCAAGCTCCTCTCAATCTTCCAACATATGCTTATTGTCCTCCAGCTGTTATGGGTTAAGTGGTTTAGAGTCGGTCCACGCAGGTATCTCTCAATCCCTCTGTCTAGTACTTAAACAAGAGAGGCTCTCATGGTGCAGTATATAGGGTATACTTTATTTAGTCAAAGTTGCAAACTACTTACACAGATGAAGATCATAAAGTGCAGACAGTCTCCAATACAACCGCCGATGCGGTGAGATCCGAAGCTTCCGGTCTCGGCCGAAGACCGGAAGTGACATCAATACGGCTTGTCACTGACGCGTTGCGCTACGAACACCCGTAGCTTTCTCAAAGGGACACACTCACTTTGTTGTGTTTGAAAGTGTGACCTCACCTGTAGATTGCACTGGAAGCTATCACTTAATTTTGTGTCACCCTGCACTTTAATCACTGCATTGGACTGATATTAGCTTAATAGCTATTTTGTGGACAATTCATGCACCTTTAGTTTGGCACTGCTGCACTTTTTAAGTCCGTTTTGTGACACTCCATAATTGTTTACATCAATATTATCACCTCATGCTGCTATTTGCACATTTGTATATTGTTTAATTGTTTATTGTTGTTCATCATCTGTATGAGTAGAAATGATTCACATATTTAGTTATTTGTTTTTTACTGCCAATCACTTGTGATTTTATAATAGCACTTAGATCTGGATTCAGCAGATCGTTCACCATTGGATGACCATTTGAGAATATTTTGTTTTACTTTTCTATCATCACTTTGATTTTCCTCATTTTCACATTTTTCTTTAGTTATCCACAAACACACTTATATATTTATTGATTATCTGATCATTGTGATCTACAGCTTTTTGAGACCATTGGATATTGTATATTGAAGGTAGATAGAGTGGTCCCCCTCATTTAGAGTTTAGCGCTGATTTTTTTACTTTTATTATTTCTGTGATACGTGGGGACACTATCAAATCAGCTGCTTGCTTGGAGGAGTTCCACGTCCGCTATAAGTTTCCATTTTTGAGCATTCATCGGGTCGCTTACCTCATTATAGCGCATAAGTTTACTATTCCATATCCTGATAATCAGTGCCCATCATTGAAGCCTATCGGTGTCACCTATCAGTGCTCATCAATGGTGCTTATTAGTGCTTATAAATGCCGCCTGTCAGTGCTCATTAATGCCGCCTGTCAGTGCTCATCAAGGCCGCCTATCAGTGCCCATCAGTGCCACCTATTAGTGCTCATCAACAATGCCTATCAGTGCTCAATGCCCATCAGCGCCACCTATCAGTGCTCATCAATGTGATCTATCAGTGCTCAATGCCCATTAGTGCCACTTATCAGTGCTCATTATTGCACCTATCAGTGCTAATCAATACCCATCAATGAAACCTATCAGTGCCCAACAGTGCAGTCCATTAATGCTGCTTATCAGTGCCCATCAGTGCAGCCAATCAGTGTCCATAAGTGCTACCTATTAATGTTCAATGCCCATCAGTAACACCCATTAGTGCTCATCAATGCCCATCAGTGCCACCTATCAGTGCTCATCAATGTCACCTATCAGTGTCCATCAGTGCCACCTATCAGTGCTGCTTATCAGTGCTCAATGCCCATTTGTGCTTATCTATGCCACCTATCAGTGTTCAATAATGCTGCCTATAAGTGTCACCTATCAGTGCTCATTAATGCCCATCAGTGCTGTTTTTCAGTGCTCATCAATGCCACCTATCAGTGGTCATCATTGCACATTAGTGCCGTCTAGCAATGCCCATCAATTCTGCCTATCAGTGCCCATCGGTGCAGCCTATCAGTGTCCAATGCCTATCAGTGCCACCTATCAGTGCTCATTAATGTTGTCTATCAGTGCCAACTATCAGTGTATTTTAGTGCCCACTTATCAGTGCTGCCTATTAGTGCTCAATGCCCATTAGTGCCACCTATCAGTGCTCATCAATGCCACCTATTAGTGCTCATCAATTCCCATCAGTGCCGCCTATCAGTGCTCATCAATGCTGTCTATCAGTGCCGCCTATCAGTGCTCAATGCCCCTCAGTGTCACCTATTACTGCTCATCAAAGTCACCTATCAGTGCTCTTTAATGCCTATCAGAGTCGCTTTCAGTGCTCATCAATGCTGCCCATCAGTGCTCTTCAATGCCCATCAGTGCTGCCTATCAATGCCCATCGGCTCATCAACTCCCCCTATCAGTGTCTATCAGTGCCATCTATCAGTGTTCAATGCCCATTAGTGCCAGTTATCAGTGCTTATTAATGTCACCTATTAGTGCTCATCAATGCCCATTAATGCCACCTATCAGTGCTCATCAATTCTGCCTACCAGTGCTCATCAATGCTGCCTATCAGTGCCCATCACTGCAGCCTATCAGTCCTGATCAATCCCAGTTATCAGTGCCCATTAGTGCCTCCTATCAGCCCTGGCTATCAGTGCTCATCAATGCCACCTGCCTCCTTAGCAGGGCTCTGAGCTGAGAGCATTTCTCTCATATAGCTCAGAGCCGGCAATGACAGGCCCTCTTCTACCTTCCTTCTCCCTTGTACAAATGGGAGAGGTGACAGCCAATCTGATCCTTCTCACCCCGCCTCTCTCCTCCTGTGTGCACCTCATGAAGTGTGAAGCTAATGAGCTCACACTTTCCGCTGTGCACACAGGAGGGAAGGGGAGGGGTGGGGGAGAAGGATCAGAACGGCTGTCTCCTCTCCCACCCGAACGTGAGTGAGGAGGGAGAACCTGTCAATGCCCACTCTGAGCTATATGAGAGAGACACTCTCAGCTCAGAGCCCTGCGACTAGCAAGCTCGCTGGGACCCCCCTACAGTGGCAGAATGCCAGGGCCCGCTCACAAGTGTGACTGTTGTGAACCTCGTAGTTCCGCCACTGCATGTACGCGTATAAAGGAGTCTCCTGTTCTCTTTGCAATTGCTTCCTTTGTGTGAAATCCCAGGTGATCCTGCCAGTCCCTCTGCTTTAAAACTGACCACGTTAAACAGAAGAGTACAGCATGATCAGTTCTTTAGCTATGCTGGGAACTCAGCCTGCTCTCCTCCAATGATCAGGCATGTCCAGACACGCCCATCCTGCACAGCCATTCACTGGAAAGCTCAGTGTGCTGTTGCTTCTTCTCCCCCCAGCTCTTATGCGGTTGAGAACAGAGGGAATGTAATAATTTGTACAAAAAGGTAAAAAAGCTATTCATAATGTTTGTTTTTTTTTTATATCTATAAACACATGTTTTGCCTTTCATTTTTATTTTAAACTGAATGGGTTGTTTTACAAGGTGTGGGGTTAAATACACTTTAACCATCGTTTAACTCTTTCGTTATCAGAGGTCATTGAGGTCTAAATTCCCAGGGCAGAGTTTGCTCTTTCAGCATGATTCGGTTAACTTAACAATACCTCTGTGACTAATTTGCACACCCAAACAATGGTACTGTAATGGAACCGCGACACTGTATGTGGGCTTCCGTCAGTATACCAGTTTTAATTTTGTCGACTAAAATGTTTTCGTCGACTAAATTAACACAGTTTTAGTCGACTAAAATACGACTAAAATTAAAACAAATTAAAACAATTCAGATGACTAAAATACGACTAAAACTAAAATGGCATTTTAGTCATGAGACTATAACTAAAACTAAATTGAAAATTAAATCATCAAAATTAACACTCCTCTGTTGGCCATTTCTAAATCGGCAACACAATTCCATCCAGAGCCTGTAATAATTAGGGATGATCGAACGGTTCGGGTCCACCATCGGTTCGGCCCGAACATTGGGTGTTCGAGGTTCGGCCGAATTTAGAACTTTTTGCCCAAAAAGTTCGGAATTTGGCAACCAGAACCGACCAAAATGCAATGCTTCAGGAAATGGGCTTTAAAAGCCCGTGATTGGACCAGAACCATTAGCAAAAGCCAATTGAGGGGGCAGGAGAATGCTAGGAATGTGATTGGAGTGACTAGGGGGTCCCTAGACCAATCATTAGTGAATACGCCCCCCAGTATATAAGATAGCCCCCGCCATATTCCTAGCATTGTTATACTGGACATGGAAGAGAGTGGAAGCAGTTCTGTTAATTTTACTGTAAAAGTGTCATTTAGCATTTATTAGTGTGAGGAAAGGGATATCTAGTGTAGTTAGAGTGCTCCTTTACACTTTAGTTAGCTTCAAAAATTTAGTTTCTGTAGGGAAAGTGTTAAGTGTAAGGGGACCGTAGTGTAGTGTAGGGTTAACTGACAGTGACTGCTATGGAAGGGTGACAAAACCCTTCCAAAGCAGGGTGACCGCTATAGAGAAATGATCATTTCTCTGAGTTGCTTCGGCACAGGCATATGGCTTCTCACCAACCAAGCATTTTTTATGCTGCAGGGGTTGCCACTGCCAGTGCTTTTTTGAGGACATGTTTGATGTCAGACATGACATCTGAACATGTGTATAGGGGGTATATATACACGTATATGTCTGTATATATACCCCTAGACATATATAGGTGTGATAGTAGCAGAAATATATGCTTGTGCTAATGAAATCATTTACAGTAATATATTTCTGCTACTATCACACCTATATATGGCTAGGTGTCTATATACATATAAGTATGTGTGTATATATACCACTATACACAAGTTCAGATGTTTTGCCTGCCTCAAAAGAACCCAAAAAAATGCCAAAAAAAAAAACGCTAGCGTCAAAAAAAAAAAAATGCCCAGGTGTGTTTTTGCTGGCATTTTTTGGGGGTTTTTGGAGGCAGGCAAAACATCAGAACTTGTGCACAGTACCACTATACACAAGTTCAGATGTTTTTCCTGACTGCAAAGAACCCAAAAAAAATGCCTGCTATTAAAGAGCTGAAACTTCACATGTACACTTTTTAGACCCCCCAGATACGAAATCCAAAGTAAAAATCCAAAAATCTCTTTTTTTTTAAATTTTTTCAATAATTGGCTTTTTTTTATCAAAAATGACAATTTTTAAGAACTTTTTTTTTGTGTGATTAATAGTTAATGGGGCATGACCCAGAACCCTAGGCACTTTTTAGGGGCATTTATTGGGTTTTAGGGCTTAAAAATTGTGTTTTTTGATTACCGAAGTTCGGGGCCCATTGATTTCAATGGGGTTCTGAAATCCGGGCCGAACTTTCGGGAAGTTCGGATGTTCTGGCTGAACCGAACTTTTCAAAAGTTCGATCATCCCTAGTAATAATAGCACATTAAAGTCTAAACCTGTATTGCACCACGCATAAGCATAAGTAAGGGGAATCTACTAAGCTGCTGGAAACTAAAAAATTAAGAAAAAAGCTTTTCTTATATTTTTCCCTAATATTTAACCACTTCCATACAGAGCAGTTAGACACCCTTCCTGCCCAGACCAATTTTCAGCTTTCAGCACTCTCCCACTTTGAATGACAATTGCTACACTGTAACCAAACAAAATTTTTATCATTTTTTTCACACAAATAGAGCTTTCTTTTGGTGGTATTTGATCACAACTGGGGTTTTTTTTTTTTTCGTGATATATGCAAAAAAAGAGCAAAAATTTTGAAAAAAAAACACTTTTTTTTAGTTTCAATTATGAAATTTTGCAAAAAATAAAATTTTCTTCATACATTTGGGCCAAAATGTATACTGCTACATGTCTCTGGTAAAATTAACCCAAATTAGTGTATATTATTTAGTCTGTGTGAAAGTTATTGAGTCTAGAAGCTATGGTACCAATTACTGAAAATTGATCACACCAGATGTACTGACTGCCTATCTCCTTTCTTGAGGCCCTGAAATGTCAGGACAGTACAAATACCGACCAAATGACCCCTTTTTGTAAAGTAGACAGTCCAAGGTATTTAGTAAGAGGCATGGTGAGTTTTTTGAAGTTGTAATTTTTTCCCACAATTCTTGGGAAAATTAAGAAAAACATTTTTTTTTCTTTTTTTTCCCACAAAGTTGTCAATTTATAAGCTATTTCTAACACATAGCATGTACACAGCAAAAATTACACCCAAAAATACATTCTGCTACTCCTTCCGAGTATGGCGATACCACATGTGTGAGACTTTTACACAGCCTGGCCACAAAAAGAGACTCCATGTCCAAGAAGCACATTCAGGCGTTCTAGGAGCATAAATACACATAAAACTTTCTTACTACCTATCACACTTTTCAAGGCCCTAGAGCACCAATACAATGGAAAAGTCCACAAAATGACCCCATTTTGGAAAGCAAACACTCCAACGTATATTCTATGAGGCATTATGGGTCGTTTGAACATATCATTTTTTTTCCACAGGTTTTTGGAAAATGTGGGAAAAAAATGAAAACTTTTTTTTTTTACACAAAGTTGTCAATTTATAGGATATTCCTAACACATAGCATGTACACAGCAAAAATGACACCCCAAAATACATTCTGCCACTCCTCCTGAGTATGGCAATACCACATGTGTGAGACTTTTTCACAGCCTAGCCATATAGAGGGGCCTAACATCCAAGGAGCATCATCATGCATCCTAGCCACTTGCCTAGGCCTATTTTTGACATTTGGTGTTTACAAGCTAAAATCAGTTGTTTTGCTAGAAAACTGCTTAGAACCCCCAAACATTATATATTTTTTTTTAGCAGAGACCCTAGAGAATAAAATGGAGATTATTGCAATATTTTTTATCACACCGTATTTGCGTAGCGGTCTTCCAAACGCAATTTTTTTGGAAAAAATTCACTTTTTTTAATTAAAAAATAAGAAACCAGTAAAGTTAGCCCAATTTTTTTCCATAATGTGAAAGATAATGTTACGCCGAGTAAATAGATACCCAACATGCCATGTTTCAAAATTGCGCACGCTCACGGAATGGTGACAAACTTTGGTACTTAAAAATCCCCATAGGCGACAATTTAAAAATATCTACAGGTTGCCATCTTTGAGTTACAGAGGAGGTCTAGGGCTCAAATTATTCCCCTTGCTCTAACGATCGCGGCGATACCTCACATGTGTGGTTTGAACACCGTTTACATATGTGGGCGGGGTTTCTGTATGCATTCGCTTCTGCACGCGAGCTAACGGGGACAGGGCACTTTAATTTTTATTTTTTTTTACTATTTATTTTATTTATTATTTTTATTTATTATTTTTTATTTTTACACCGTTTAAAAAAAAAAAAAATTGATCATTTTTATTTCTATTAAAAGAAATGTAAATATTCCTCGTAATAGAAATAGGCACGACAGGACCTCTTTTTTGTGAGATCTGGGGTCAAAAAGTCCTCAGATCTCACAAGTACACTAAAAGATATAAAAAAAAAAAAATAATAATAATTATAATATAAAATGAAAAAAAAAAAAAAAGGACCTTTAAACCGGTCGCTAGGCAACAACATTTTCCGTAGCTCCGGTCCTCCAAGACCATAGAGTCAAGTGAGGGCAAGCTTGACCTCACTCGACATCCTGTCTGTGAGGATCTGGGACCGGATCGTTTTCCCCGCTGCCGGCGGGTCCGGTAAGCGGGGAAAAGGACCGGAACGCGTCGGGAGGGGGGGGCGCCTCTTCCGCCATCCCGGAAGGGTGATCCCACGGCGAATCCGCCACTGGGACCACCCTTATCGGAAAGCCAACCGTCCACCGTTTAAAAAAATACCAGGGTTATGGCAGCTATCTGCTGCCATAACACCAGTATTTAGGTTTAAACGGAGGACGTATATAAACCTTTTTGGACTTGGACATGGTGGCTGTATGAAGGGTGACAGGTACTCGGGTACTTTGTTGGGCAGGTGACAGGTACTCTGGTACTGATGAGCAGGTGGCAGGTACTCGGGTACTCCGATAGGCAGGCGACAGGTACTCGGGTACTCTGATGGGCAGGTGACAGGTACTGATGAGTAGTACTCACTGACTGATAGGTGATAGGTGATACTGTACTGATGGGTACTGATGATCAGTACTGATACGTGATAGGTACTGATGAGTACTGATGAGTAGTGATGGGTACTGATGAGCAGGCGGCAAGTACTTGGGTACTTCAGGCGTCAGGTACTCTGATGAGCAGGTGGAAGGTACTCGGGTACTCTGATGGGTAGGTGACAGGTACTCAGGTACTCTGATGACGGGTACTCCGTTGACAGGTACTCAAAGTACCCGAGTACCTGTCATCAGAGTACCCGAGTACCTGTCATCAGAGTACCCGAGTACCTGTCAGAGTACCCGAGTACCCGTCATCAGAGTACCCGAGTACCCGTCATCAGAGTACTCGAGTACCTGTCATCAGAGTACCCGAGTACCCGTCATCAGAGTACCTGAGTACCCGTCATCAGAGTACCCGAGTACCTGTCATCAGAGTACCCGAGTACCCGTCATCAGAGTACCCGAGTACCTGTCATCAGAGTACCTGAGTACCCGTCATCAGAGTACCTGAGTACCTGTCATCAGAGTACCCGAGTACCTGTCATCAGAGTACCCGAGTACCCGTCAGAGTACCCGAGTACCTGTCATCAGAGTACCCGAGTACCTGTCATCAGAGTACCCGAGTACCTGTCATCAGAGTACCCGAATACCTGTCACCAGCCCATCAGAGTACCCAAGTACCTGTCATCTGAGTACCTGATGGGCTGGTGACAGGTACTCGGGTACTTTGATGGGCTAGTGACAGGTGCTCTTTATTGGGGGGGGGGCAATCAGTGTGTTTAGGGTGCACTGTAGTTGGTAACTAGCTGTTACCACAATCTCTTCCTCACACAGGATCAGTGTGTGAGGAGGAGAACACGGTGACAGCTAGTTACCGTGTTCTCTGTTGACATTTGTGACCGGCTGTAATTGGACACAGCCGGTCACGTGGTAAAGAGCCAATTTCATTGGCTCTTTACCTAGATCGGGGATCGACTCTGTCCGAGGGACGAGCCTCGTCCCCGATCGCTGCTCTGCGCGCCCCCGGGGGCGCGCATTGCAGAGAGAACGAGCGGCTCGTGCTGGAGCCGCTCATGTGATCGGCTGTGATTGACACAGCCGATCACATGGTAAACAGCCAATTTCTATTGGCTGTTTACCTTGATCAGGGATGGGCTATGTCTGAGGGACGAGCCTCATCCCTGATCGCGCCGCTGCGCGCCGCCGGGGGCGCGCAGTAGCAGCTAGAACGGGCCGACGTCATATGACGGCGGCCCGGATCTAGACAACCACTTTGCCGACGTCATTTTACATGACTCGGTATGGAAGTGGTTAATGTTGGTAATATATTCAGGTAATATGTGCAATGACATTACAGCCAATGGAGTTTACAGTTTACAGTTTTTTGGGTTTTTTGTATTTTAAAGTTGCACTTCGGTTTGTCAAAAAGCAATATTTCTGTTTGTTTATGAAACTTGGTTTTATTTATAAAGATGTTATATATTACAATGGCTATATCTGTGTCTTTAGTGTGTGTTCAAACCTTATAATAACATATTAGATTTTTACTCCAGGAGTATACAATTCATTTGGAAATGCTAGAGAAATGTTTAAATAATGCATTGCAATTAACCTAAACCTATTCGATTTGTAGTTGACTAAAATGTATGAGATTTTAGTCCACTAAAATGTACTGGAGAATTTAGTCTACTAAAATACGACTAAAACTAAAAAATTCAGATGACTAAAATACGACTAAAACTAAAATCGCATTTCAGTCAAAAGACTAAAATACGACTAAAACTAAAATGGCCTTTTAGTCAAAAGACTATAACTAAAACTAAATTGAAATTTTCTGCCAAAATTAACACTGCAGTATACCGCTTCCTTCAGTCTTTGAACATAGATATCAGATTTTCCAGCTGCCCCCTCGTACAAAGCTAGCCGACAACATAGCTTGTACAAGTTTTGGAACCTTCTCCTTTATTGAACAGTCACACAGTTTATATACAGCATGGACATCCCCCCTCCTGATCAGATTACCACACAGGTCAGGGTTTGCCTGATTACATTATCATATGCAGATGAAATTGTATACAGAAATATAATTAACCTGAACTAATTATCTAACCATCTGAGCGGAAACAATATGTGAGTTAATTAACAATTAACAATGGGACAGACAGGCTTATCGGAATCCACATCACACCTCATTACACAGAAAATAGGAAAAGACTGCCAGTGACAGACTGTCTGTCTCTGACATTGAAGTACAATACACATTATCATAAGTGTAACCACAGAACCCATTTGAAGCAATCCAAACCATTCTCCGTGTCCATTAAATCTGTCTTTCACTCCCAGTGACGGTGAGTACCGTCACATATCTACCGCCCCCAAAGGTAGACTAACCAGGTACCAGACCTCCAATCGGTCTGTGCCTGAGTTAGTCGGGTAACAAGTCCCAAAGAGTCAATCCATCATGGCAGCTTCCTTGACAAAGTTCCACATAGTTTAGAAGTTTGTCCCGGCAGGGCGCATTTGGCTCTCATAGCCGATCAATCTGTGGAAGTCTGCTTTGGGTAGGCCAGACTGGGCTTCTTGGTCACCCTGTGTCCCTAATAAACACAGGGTGACTTACAAATAGGAGGGGCCTAGGGGGCTGAGAGAGATATTTCCCAACCTCTCTAAGATAAGCTGTGTTCCACGGGCCCCCCAACCAAAGTGACTCCTGTCACATCTCTCCCCTTTCAGAAGGAGACTAACACAGGAGGGGACCCCCAAACGGGTTGACTTTGAAGGTAATCTGTAGTTCCAGTCCCCCAATGTCTGTACCCATACAGTACCCCAAGCAAATTGTCCCGAACAGAGCATTACTCACCAAGCCAACCTCTGCCTCTCTCGTAAAACATAACAGCTGCAGGGGGAGAACCGTGCACTGGCCCTTCACCCTGGAGTCCTTTCAGCCACTGGAAAGAAGACAGGGTGGCTGGGCTCACTCCCTCATGCTGTTGGGGACCTGGGCCGACTGCCCAGCATCCCTGAGATATAAAGGTGAAGACCGCAGTCCCATTCACTACCACAGCAACTCCATCTTTTGTTAGTTGAGGACAGAGGCCAGCAGCACTCTGCTCTGTTGCCAGCTTTTCTGCTGGGTTAGTGTCATCATTCTGGGGTGCCATCTGCTGCTGGGAAGGGGAGTCAGCTGCTCCATCTTCCTTACCTTCATCTGGGTGTTGGGACAACCTTTCTCTGGTACTGTCTCCCAGATTGACAGATCCTGGCCTTCGGAGGGAAGACAGTTTCCTCTGCTCTGAATGACTGTTGGGGAGGGAGGACAACAACCTCCTCTTCCTTCTCACCCAGGGGCTCCGGAACTTCCACAGGTGTGGGGCAGAGGTCGTTGACTCTCTGTCCGGCTGCCAGCGCTTCAGCTGGGTGTAGAAGCTTCACTTCATCAGCAGGTCACTGGTTCAAGGGTCTGATTTCCCCAGCTTCCTGGAACTCTGTAGCTATTGTGGGTGCTGGGAAGAGGTTGGTATCACTCTGCCCTATTGCCAGTACTTCTGCTGGGGACTCCACATAATCTACTCTGGCTAACTGTTGGGGAGGGAGACTGGCTTCCTCCGCTCCCAAACTGTGGATCTCTCACTGAGGAGGAAGGATGACCACCTTCTCCTAACTGTGTATCTGCTGTTGGGGAGTGATCACCACCTTCTCACCCTGGGCCTCTGGAACTGCCACAGGTGTGGGGCAGAGGTCTTGGACACTCTGTTCAGTTGTCAGCACTTCAGCTGGAGAAGTTTCTTGTAATTCCACAAATGTTGCTGGCAGGAAATACCATGTCCCTGTCAGTGGTGTAGGAAAAAGGTCAGCTGCCTCTTCTCTCAGGAAGGCTGAAGCTGCTGTTGGTGTTGGGCAGCGCTCAGTGATGCTAGGCCCTGATACCAGCTGTTCTGCAGGAAAGTAAACTGTAAAGTCAGTGGCCTTGCACACATCTTCTTGGGTCACCAATTGTTGTAGGCAGAGGTCAGCATCGCTATGCCTGGATGCCCGCTCTTCAACTGTAGTCTTACTGGGATTTTCCTCCTCAGCAGAAAAGTATATTAAATCCCCAGCCTCTGGAATTGCTGAAAGTCCAGGGCATGGGCTGGTGGCACTTGGGCCCATTGCCATCACTTTGGCGGGTGATTGTAAGATTCTGGTACCTTTGGTACCCTTATTGCCCATTTTCCTTTTTATATTGCGTCCCACCTTTTTAGTTAGGTGGAACGCATATACCTTTAAGCCGGATGACATCATCGCTGAGCGCCGCTCTGAGCGGCTATTTCAATCGCCGGCTTTCTCTCTCACATTGTTTGTTCAATGTTACCGCATGCTCACAAGCCTTGTCTTATGCTGCCGGAGCCTCCAGCTATTCTCTTTACCTGGAACAGACCGGAACCTCGCTACTGATCCCGTATCTCGCTACCGGATCACTTCCTCACTACCGGACCCCTCTACTTACTAACCTTACTAGTGATAAGTACCCCACAGGGGATTCCTCCATAACTAACTTACACTATCTACCTCTGCACATTAAGGACTGTTACTATCTATGCATACTAATTCTATCATCTGCACTGTTACATAGATTGCTAGCTCTTGAGTCTACTACCATCTATCCTTGCACTGGGTTAGTCTATCCTGTGTATATCATCTGCTGTCCTCACCACCTGTTACCATACATGATCACTAACCTATCTGCATTCTACCTATTACCATCTACTACTCTCCTGAACATTACTATCAAGTGCTTATCATTGCTGTCACTGCTCACAACTGTCCCTTCAGCACATCACCTCCATACTGTCATATACATCCCATCACTCCAGGAACATCTTATTGAGTGTGTGTATATCTGTATGCTGAAGCAGACAGGCCCACAGTGATGAGTCTGGAGAGTTGGATCTGGTGTTTCAACACATCTCTACATGACTACTGAGTGGAGATTCTGCAGCTGCAAATCCAGCTTACTATAAAAACGCAGGAGCGTTACAGATTGAACGAACCTAAAAAATGGATTCAGCAGAATTACCCACTCAAGTGACAATTAACACAACAAGTAAATGCATTAATACTTGCTCTTACTGAAGTAAAAGATGAAAATCAGACTCTGAGACAGCAGGTAACCCGTCTTTCACAGCTTACTGCTGCTCAGCCCCCTGAACCTAAAATAAACCCTCCTCTAGTGTTTACAGGTGATCGGAAAAAATTTAGTGAATTCAAAAACGCATGTCAATTGCTTTTTTTGCTAAAACCTCGTACTTACCCTACTGATCAAATTAAAGTTTGTACCGTTATTTCATACTTAACGGGTGATCCACGGGCCTGGGCAGACCCTCTCTTTGAGAAAGATGATCATCTCAACTCCTATCCTTTATTCCTAGCGGAACTCGCTAGCTTATATGAAGACCCCAATAGGCAGAGTACTGCTGATATCCAATTGAGGGCTTTAAAACAAGGAAGGAGACCTGTTGAAGACTTTGTAGCAGAGTTCAAAAGATGGACCCTTGATTCAGGGTGGAATGATACATCTCTGCGAACTCAGTTCAGACTCGGGTTGTCAGAAGCCGTTAAAGACGAGCTCGCCCGAGCGGATTTACCTGGCACTTTGGATGCCTTAATACAACTCAGTATCAACATTGACAGGCGACTGCGAGAAAGAAAGGCTGAGAAAATGGGAATGCCATTGTCTAGTCTTTCTCGGATTTCGGCTGTTGACCCTACTCCTATGGAGGTAGGAACCATACGCCCACCTTTATCAACTACTGAACGAGCCAGGAGAAGATCCAGAAACCTCTGCATGTACTGCGCATCCCCGGATCATTTGATAAGCGTCTGTCCCCTTGTCTGCAAAAAAGAGGGTGAGTGTTCACATGTCTTGCTAGGGGGATTAACGACTTCCTTTTCTAATCCCTATCTCTTTGTTCATTTAACATTACAGTGGGACCAGACTAGGATTACCACCAAGGCTATGATCGACACAGGATCTTGTGGGAACTATATCGATACACGTTTTGTTACTTTAAATAAAATACCTATTATTTCAAAACCTAAACCTGTCTCTGTTAGTTTCATTAACGGTATTCCGTTATCTTCTGGTCCAATCACCAATCAGACACAAGCACTCCTTGTCACTGCTAACGAGTCTCATATGGAGACCACCACTTTTGATGTACTATCTTCACCCCATTTTCCCATTATTTTGGGACTTCCCTGGTTACACACACATCAACCAACCATAGATTGGAAAACACGGACTCTAACTTTCCCTTCTCACTATTGCGAGATTACGTGTAACCTCCCATCTTATGGAAAGATCCTGACTGTGGTGTCAGATGAGATTGCACCACTATGCTATCAAGATCTGTCCGAAGTTTTCCTTGAGAAAAATGCTCAAGTGTTGCCTCCCCATAGGGATTATGATTGCACTATCGATCTACTCCCTACCAGCAAATTGCCTTTCGGTCATGTTTATCCTCTTTCACAGGATGAACTCTCTCATCTCAAGGAATACTTGGATGAGAATTTGACAAAAGGGTTCATCAGACCCTCTACTTCTTCCACAGCTGCAGGACTTTTCTTTGTCCGCAATAAGGATTCAAGTCTTAGGCCTATTATCGATTATAGGCAATTAAATACCATTACGATAAAGGATCGCTATCCTTTACCGCTCATCCCTGAACTCATTGAACAAGTGCGTGGGGCTACCTACTTCTCTAAATTGGACCTAAAAGGGGCATACAACCTAATCCGAATCCGTGACGGAGATGAGTGGAAGACAGCATTCAGAACCAGATACGGATTATTCGAATATCTTGTGATGCCATTCGGGTTGTGTAATGCTCCCGCAGCTTTTCAACGGTTCATAAACGACATCTTTAGAGACTTACTTGATGTCTGTGTTGTGGTATATCTGGACGATATACTTATCTATTCTCGATCTTTGTCTGAACATATAAAACATGTAAGACTTGTGTTATCCAGATTACTCGCACACAATCTATACGTGAAATTAAAAAAATGCCTATTTCATAAAGAAGAAATATTATTCCTAGGATACATCATATCCAAAACCGGAATCAAGATGGATATGAGCAAGATATCCTGTATTCTGGATTGGCCTATACCAACAACTCGTAAGGCATTACAGCGATTCCTTGGATTTTCAAACTTCTATAGGAAGTTCATCAAGAACTTCTCTGCTATTGTGAGACCTCTCACACAACTTACAAGTATAAAGAAACCATTCAAATGGTCAGAAGAAGCAAATGGAGCTTTCCGCTTGTTAAAATCAAGCTTTACTTCTGCTCCCATACTACGCCATCCAGACCCATCCCTCCAATATATTCTGGAGGTAGATGCGTCAAACATGGCAGTAGGAGCAGTTCTCTCCCAACGACCAACAAATACTTCACCACTCCACCCAGTTGCTTTCTTCTCTAAATCACTAAGCAGCCCAGAGGTGAATTACCCAGTGGGTGAAAAGGAGTTGCTTGCCATAAAACTGGCACTGGAGAATTGGCGACATCTACTTGAAGGTACCCGATTACCAATACTCATATATACAGATCATAAAAACCTTCAATACCTCCAGACTAACAAAACTCTTTCCCACCGGCAGGTACGATGGTCATTATTCTTCCTAAGATTCAACTTCCTAGTGACCTACACGCCTGCAGACAAAAATAAAAAAGCGGATCCGCTATCACGATTAACCGAAGATAACTGCGCCGAAATCCCTTCTATTCCTATAATACCCTATGAACGTATTATTGGTGTTGTTCGTTCCCTGAAGGAAGAGATTTTGCACAGTATAGGATTGGATTCACCTCCACCACAACTAAGTACTGATGCAGAAGGCTTCCTCTATTACAACGACAAACTCTACATACCCCCTACTATGCGCACCAAGATCTTGGAATTATCACATGATGTGCCTATGGCAGGACATATGGGTATGACGAAAACCCTTAATTTGCTTACCAGGCAGTTTTGGTGGCCTGATATGAAGACGTCTGTACAAAAATTAGTTTCTTCATGTGACATCTGTGCAAGGTCCAAAATTGACACTACAAAACCATCTGGTCTACTCTGCAGTCTACCAATACCCCAGGTCCCATGGGAAGTTGTGTCCTTAGACTTTATAGTAGAACTACCACCTTCCAAAGGATTTAATACCATTCTAGTGTCAGTGGACCATCTGACAAAGATGGCACATTTCATTGCTATTCGCAGACTACCTTCATCTAAACAAACAGCGGAACTACTAATGAAACATGTGTTCAAGTTACATGGAATTCCAAAGACTCTTTTATCCGACCTTGGTTCACAGTTTATCTCCAAGTTTTGGCAAGCTCTATGTCAAATACTACGGATTGAGCGAAAGCTCACTTCTTACCACCCTCAGACCAACAGACAGACTGAAAGAGTCAACCAGTGTATAGAACAATATCTGCGTTGCTACACATCATACCTACAGGATGATTGGGTGGACCTCCTCCCTCTGGCGGAATTTGCTTATAACAACGCAACCCACAGTACTACTAAGCAAAGTCCGTTCTACTTGAACTATGGGTTTCATCCCACACTTCTTCCACCACGCATCCTACCATCAAGTAACCCAGTAGCCTCGGATTATCTTACCCAAATAAAAGACTCTCTGGGTTTACTTAATACCACCATCTCACACGCTCATAGTCAACAAAAAAAGTACTACGACCTTCGTAGAAGACCTTCTCCGCAATATGCTATTGGGGACCTCGTTTGGCTATCGACAAAAAATTTAAGGTTAAAGATCCCTAGCAAAAAGCTTGGACCTTTATTTCTGGGACCCTTCCCAATTAAGAAACTCATTGGTAAAGCTGCAGTGCAACTCACCTTACCGGCAGATCTCAGAATACATCCCATCTTTCATGTGTCGCTACTGAAACCACATGTTCCTAACCAAGGAATAAGGCCTACCATCTTGCCTCCACCTCCAATACAAGTTGAAGGCAGAGAAGAATTTGAGATTAAGGAGATCTTGGATTCTCGTATCTCATAAGATGGAAGAACTATGGACCCCAAGACGACACCTGGTTGGATACTTCTGATGTTCACGCACCTAGGCTTATACGAAGGTTTCACTCTAAATACCCGGAGAAACCAGTACTATAGGCCTTCCGGAGCCGGCCTTAAGGGGGGGGTACTGTAAGATTCTGGTACCTTTGGTACCCTTATTGCCCATTTTCCTTTTTATATTGCGTCCCACCTTTTTAGCTAGGTGGAACGCCTATACCTTTAAGCCGGATGACATCATCGCTGAGTGCCGCTCTGAGCGGCTATTTCAATCGCCGGCTTTCTCTCTCACATTGTTCGTTAAATGTTACCGCATGCTCACAAGCCTTGTCTTATGCTGCCGGAGCCTCCAGCTATTCTCTTTACCTGGAACAGACCGGAACCTCGCTACTGATCCCGTATCTTGCTACCGGATCACTTCCTCATTACCGGACCCCTCTACTTACTAACCTTACTAGTGATAAGTACCCCACAGGGGATTCCTCCATAACTAACTTACACTATCTACCTCTGCACATTAAGGACTGTTACTATCTATGCATACTAATTCTATCATCTGCACTGTTACATAGATTGCTAGCTCTTGAGTCTACTACCATCTATCCATGCACTGGGTTAGTCTATCCTGTATATATCATCTGCTGTCCTCACCACCTGTTACCATACATGATCACTAACCTATCTGCATTCTACCTATTACCATCTACTACTCTCCTGAACATTACTATCAAGTGCTTATCATTGTTGTCACTGCTCACACCTGTCCCTTCAGCACATCACCTCCATACTGTCATATACATCCCATCACTCCAGGAACATCTTATTGAGTGTGTGTATATCTGTATGCTGAAGCAGACAGGCCCACAGTGATGAGTCTGGAGAGTTGGATCTGGTGTTTCAACACATCTCTACATGACTACTGAGTGGAGATTCTGCAGTTGCAAATCCAGCTTACTATAAAAACGCAGGAGCGTTACAGTGATTTATCCTCCATATCATCCTCCGATGGAAATTCAATTAATCTGTTATTCGTGGTTGGGGAATGAAGATGGCTGCCTCTTCTCCTATACCTTTATCCAGTGGCTGGACAGACGCATTCCTCCATCCAAGCTCATCGTGTGCAGAAACAGATCCGTCAAGGTAAGTCAGCACTTGCTGCATCCGCCATAAGACCTCCGCATCCAAAACCGTGGGTGCAGGTGATCAAAGCACACTATTACTGTGCCACATTGTTGATTCCTCAGTTAGAATTTCTGGATTGTCAGCTGGTACTTCTGGATATTCCCAGGCAAGGGGAGCCCAGACCCGGGGGTGAGCAGAGTCTAGCTGCCGTCTGTAGGTGATTTCCAGCTCCCATTCCTGATTGGCTAGAAATTCCAAATCTTACAGTGCACTTCTAAGACATTAAGGATCTGTTCTCTGTATTCCAAAATTTCCCCTAACCGCCACTCCAAATTTCTCCCAAAGTCAGGTTCCTTGGACAGCCTCTCTAGTATCAGCCCCAGTCCGCATTAGCAAAAGCCTTCTGTTGGGCTGTCGTGTACTGCCCATGGGCACACTTGGGTTACATACCAGCGGAGAGCTCTGTATCTCTCATCCAACAGCATCTCCAACTGGACCAGCCAGCTTAACTCAGCTTTCCATTCCTTGCGCGGTTTGCTCCTCAAAAACACCATTCGAACTTCGTACTGCGACCAGTAACTTTCCTGGAAGGAGGGGAGGATTTTTCCCTGGTATCCCTGCTCACGGGCTAGTGCTTCCTTCCAGAGTTTCCAGCGGATTACATCATACCATCCTAGCAGGACCTTCTCTGACACTGGTCCCCTGTGCTGTATCAGCATCTCTCGCAACCTCCTTTCGAATTCCTTTTCCATGGTGGCTGACATCTGTACCTCTCCTCTTCTGCTATCCGGACCTTGGATCCTGGAGGTTTAGATGTCCCAGACTGCAGGAAGCATCCCACCGCTGCCACCAATGAAACTGAACCATGACCCACACTGTGGCTGTGGGCTTCCGTCAGTATACCACTTCCTTCAGTCTTGAACATAAATATCAAATATGCCAACTCCCCCCAAAGCTAGCTGACAACTTAGATTGTACAAGTTTTGGAACCTTCTCCTTTATTGAACAGTCACACAGTTTATATACAGCATGGACATCCCCCTCCTGATCAGATTACCACACACAGGTCAGGGGTTGCCTGATTACATTATGATACACAGATGAAATTGTATACAGGAATATAATTAACCTGAACTAATTATCTAGCCATCTGGACAGAAACAATATGTGAGTTCATTAAAAATTAACAATGGGAAAGACAGGCGTTACAGAATTCACATCACACCTAATTACACAGACAATAGGAAAAGACCACCAGTGACAGACTGTCTGTCTCTTACATTGAAGTACAATACACATTATCATAAGTGTAACCACAGAACCCATTTGAAGCAATCCAAAACCATTCTCAGTGTCCATTAAGTATCTGTCTTTCACTCCTAGTGACGGTGAGTATCGTCACAGTTACTATTGTTTATTTTTTTTGAAAAAAACTGTAAGCTATTACAATGTTTAATTAAAAATAAAATCCTTGCCATATTTTATTATATTCTGACAAATGCTCAAAAATGTAGTTTTTAAAATATTGTTCCTTTTTTTAAATTAAAAAAAAAGCTTAACTTTATGTGACAGTTACACTTTTTAAATTGATCACACTGCAGATGAACAGTGCAGCTTGATGCTAGCAGTTATTATGCCCAACCACCTGTGCTCAGTGTCAAACACTTATTTGCAAAGTCTGCAGCAACCCAATACCCAAATACCAGATATACAAACCTTATAATACAAATGGAAGTGCTTTCCCTTTAAATGTGATCATAACTCCAGTCATTGGAGTTCCGGATTGTGGGCAGAATCGCCGCAATTCTGCCAGCGATCCCGAATCACTGTAAATTGCAGGATGCCCGTGCGATTCCTGTCACTTCCAATGGCACCCCAAATGCGCCGTGATTTTGCCTTGATTGTCACCCAAGGAATCCCAGGAAAATCGTGCAAACAGAATCGTGGGATGCCTGCCGCCCAAAAGAAGTTCTGTTCTTGACCACGCAGTTGCCATTCAAATTAAATAAAATAAGTTCTTGTGCATGACCATGCAATTGCCAGTTAAATTTGCACAGTGCTGAATAGAAAATGTGAAATGTGTAAATTTATGTGTTAAATGTGTGAAAACATTAACAAACTAACCAAAGAAAAAAGATGTTTAAGGCCTAGGTTTACACTAATGCGACCTAAAAGTGGCATGACTTACAATGTCACTTTGCCAGGCAACTTCAGTGCGACTTGAAGCACCTTTAACCATTTGCCATCCGGGCCATAGCCAAATGACGGCTACAGCACGATCGGCTTATTCTGGGAGGGTGTACAATAAAGTCCTCTCAAAATCTCGCTTCCCGCGTGCCCACACTGAAGTGACCGTGCTCGCTGGTTCCAAGGGACCCGGCACATCACTGATCGTGGTAAAGAGCCAATGACAGCGGCCCTTTACCATGTGATCGCTCTGTCCAATGATGGAGCGATCACTTGTCAACAAATCGGCGCATGCCCGGTTCAGTTCTCTCCTCTCCTCGCACGCTGTACACAGCGATTGGTACAGCATGCGTGGAGAGGAGAGAGACTGCAGCAGCACTCATCCCCTGCCTCCTCCATACCTCATCCATACTTCAATAATGCCTCATTCATGCCCATCCATGCCTCAATCATGCCCATCCATGCCTCATTCATGCCTATCTGTGCCTCAATCATGCCTCAAACATGCCCATCTGTGCCTTAATCATGCCTCATCAATGCCCACCCGTGTCACATCCATGCCTCATCTGTGCCCACCCGTGCCACCTCAGTGCTCATCTGTGGCTTATCCATGCCACATACATGCTCATCCATGGCACATCAGTGCTCAACTGTGCCACATCCATGCCACATCAGTGCTCAACTGTGCCACATCCATGCCACATCTGTGCTCATCTGTGCCACATAAGTTTTCATTCTTACCACATCCATGCCATGTCAGTGCTCATCCATGCCACATCTGTGCTCATCCATGCCACATCCGTGCCACATCAGTGCTCATCCATGCCACATCAGTGTTCATTTGTGCCACCTCCATGCCACATCAGTGCTCATTCTTGCCACATTCATGCCATGTCAGTGCTCATCCATGTAACATCAGTGCTCTTCCATGCCATATCCATGCTACTTCAGTGCTCATCCTTTCCACATCAGTGCTCATTCATGCCACATCCATGCCACATCCATGCCACATCCATGCCACATAAATACTCATTCTTGCCAAATCCAAGCCATTCATGCCACATCAATGCCAAGTCAGTGCTCATCTGTGCCACATCCATGCCACATCAATGCTCATCCATGCCACATCAGTGCTCATCCGTGCCACATTCATGCCGTGTCAATACTCATCCATGCCACATCAGTGCTCATCCGTGCCACATGAGTGCTCATCCGTGCCACATGAGTGCTCATTTTTGCCACATCCATGCCATGTCAGTTCTCATCCATGTCACATCAGTGCTCAACTGTGCCACATCCATGCCACATCTGTGCCACATAAGTGTTCATTCTTACCACATCCATGCCATGTCAGTGCTCATCCATGCCACATCTGTGCTAATCCATGCCACATCCGTGCCACATCAGTGCTCATCCATGCCACATCAGTGTTCATTCGTGCCACCTCCATGCCACATCCGTGCTCATTCTTGCCACATTCATGCCATGTCAGTGCTCATCCATGTAACATCAGTGCTCTTCCATACCATATCCATGCTACTTCAGTGCTCATCCTTGCCACATCAGTGCTCATTCATGCCACCTCCATGCCACATCCATGCCACATCCATGCCACATAAATACTCATTCTTGCCAAATCCAAGCCATTCATGCCACATCAATGCCAAGTCAGTGCTCATCTGTGCCACATCCATGCCACATCAATGCTCATCCATGCCACATCCGTGCTCATCTGTGCCACATCCATGCTCATCTGTGCCACATCCATGCCACATCAGTGCTCATCCATGCCACATCAATGCTGATTTGTACCACATCCATGTCACTTCAGTGCTAATCTGTGCCACATCCATGTCACATCAGTGCTCATCAGTGCCCTACATTGCCTCACAAAATTGTAATGGTTAGTCAGGAAATGATGGTGCTCCCTGCATGTTGGGCCTCTGTATGTGGCTAGGCTGTGGAAAAGTCTCACACATGTGGTATTGCCATACTCAGGAGGAGTAGCAGAATGTATTTTGGGGTGTCATTTTTGCTATGTACATGCTATGTGTTAGAAATATCTTATAAATGGACAACTTTCTGCAACAAAAATGCGTTTTCATTTTCTTTCCACATTTACCAAAAACGTGTGGAAAAAAATGACATGTTAAAGAGACACATTATGCCTCCTAGATTATGTGCTGGGTGTTTGCTTTTCAAAATGGGGTCAATGTGTGGGTTTTTCCATTGTCCTGATGCTCCAGGACCTTCAAAAGGATGATAGGTTGTCAGGAAATGATATGTGTAATTTTTGCTCCTAGAACACCTGAAGGTGCTACTTGGATGTTGGGTCTCCGTATGTGGTCAGACTGTGTAAAAGTCTCACACGTGTGGTATCGCCATACTCAGGAGGAGTAGCAGAATGTATTTTGGGGTGCAGTTGCAAGTATGCCTATACAGTGTGTGAGAAAAAAACTTGATAATATGACAATTTTGTCAAAAGAATAATCTTAATTTAGCAAAGAATTGTGGGAAAAATTACAACTTCAAAAAACTCACCATGCCTCTTATGAAATACCTTGGAATGTCTACTTTCCAAAAAGGGGTAATTTGGGGGTTATTTATACTTTCCTGGCTTGTTAGTGTCTCAAGAAATGAGTCAGTACATCAGGTGTGATCAATTTTCAATGATTGGCACCATAGCTTAAAGACTCTATAACCTTCACAAAGGCCAAATAATACAGCCCTCAGTATTTTTGGGTATGAGTTTATCGGCATGGTACATCTTGACTTGGCAATATTTGCCCACTCTTCTTTGCAAAAGAGGGCATCTCCTGTGCACAGCCCTCTTCAGATCATCCCACAATGGGATTCAGGTCTGGGCTCTGGCTGGGCCATTCCAAAACTTTGATCTTCTTCTGGTGAAGCCATTGCTTTACTGATTTGGATGCATGCTATGGGTTCTTATCATGCTAAAAGATGAAGTCCCTCTTCATGTTCAGCTTTCTAGCAGAAGCCTGTAGGTTTTGTGCCACTGTTGACTGTTTTTTGAAACTGTTCATAATTCCCTCTACCTTGACTAAGGCCCCTGTTCCAGCTGAAGAAAAACAGCCCTAAAACAAGATGCTGCCATCACCATGCTTCAGGGTGGGTATGATGTTCTTTTGGTGATGTGCAGTGTTGTTTTTGTGCCAAACATATCTTTTGGAATTATGGCCACAAAAGTTTAACCTTGGTTTCATCAGACCATAACACATTTTCCCACATGCTTTTGGGAAACTTCAGAAGTGTTTTTGCAAACTTTAGCCAGGCTTGGATGTTTTTCTTCGTAAATAAAGACTTCCGAATGCCACTCTACCCCATAGCCCAGACATATGAAGAATATGGGAAACTGTTGTCACATGTACCACACATCCAGTACTTCCCACATATTCCTTCAGCTCCTTTATTGTTGCTTTAGCATCAATTTTAGAGGGATTTCTAGTTCTTGGTAATTAAGGATGATCGAACTTTTGAAAAGTTCGGTTCGGCCAGAACATCCGAACTTCCCGAAAGTTCGGCCCGGATTTCAGAACCCCATTGAAATCAATGGGACCCGAACTTAGGTAATCAAAAAAACACATTTTTTAAGCCCTAAAACCCAATAAATGCCCCTAAAAAGTGCCTAGGGTTCTGGGTCATGCCCCATTAACTATTAATCACACAAAAAAAGTTCTTAAAAATTGTCATTTTTGATAAAAAAGCCAATTATTGAAAAAAAATAAAAAAAGGAGAGATTTCAGCTCTGTAGCATGTCCAGAACCATGAAAAAAAAAAGATAATTTTTCAGTAGAACAGGGATGTGGGACCCTCATTTTACACCTATATGATCTTTTTTTTCTGGTTCTGGACATGCTACAGAGCTGAAACTTCACAGGTACACCTTTTAGACCCCCAGACACAAAATCACACAAAAAAGTTCTTAAAAATTGTCATTTTTGATAAAAAAGCCAATTATTGAAAAAAAAAAAATAGATTTTTGGATTTTTACTTTGGATTTCGTATCTGTGGGGTCTAAAACGTGTACATGTGAAGTTTCAGCTCTGTAGCATGTCCAGAACCAGAAAAAAAAAGATTGTTTGTATTAGAACACTTTCAGCACAGGAGTATGGCTTCTCGGTTTTCACACCTTGCCGGTTTAATAGCAGGCATTTTTTTGAGGCACTATTATATCACCATAGCGCAGCATTAATTTTTTCGTTTTTCACAATGTGATGACATCACGCCTGGCCTGGCAGTTGTCAATACTGCACTGATTTCGGCTGAATTGCCGAGAAATTTTTATTTTTTTTTATTTTAGGCTTTCTAGCCTGTAGGAGAGATCTGAGGACCTGTCATTCACTATTCCTTTTACAAGGGATGTTTACATTCCTTGTAAAAGGGATTAAAGTGATCAAAAAAAAAATTAAAGGGAAAGTGTAAAAAAAAAAAAAAAAAAATTAAAGTGCCCCTGTTCCTGCGAGCTCGGACGCGTAAGCGAATGCATGCGTTCATCGCGGACACATATGTAAACGGCGTTTAATCCATATATGTGAGGTATCGCCATGAATGTTAGAGCGAGAGCAACTATTCTAGCCCAATACCTCCTCTGTAACTCTAAACTGGTAACATGTAAAACATTTTAAAGCATCCCCTATAGAGATTTTTAAGTACCGAAATTTGGCGTCATTCCACAAGTGTGCGCAATTTTAAAGCGTGACATGTTAGATGTCTATTTACTTGATGTACTGAAACATAATATTTCACATTTAAAAAAAAAAATTGGGCTAACTTTACTGCTTTTTTTTTTTTTAATTCATAAAACTTTATTTTTTTTTAAAAACACGTTTGAAAAATTTCAGCGCAAATACCGTGTGACTTAAAAAGTTGCAATGACCGCCATTTTATTCCCTAGGGTCTCTGCTAAAAAATATGTAATGTTTAGGGGTTCCGAGTAATTTTATAACAAAACAAATGATGATTACATGTAGGAGCGGAATGCCAGAAATCGTGCGGTATGGAAGTGGTTAAGTGACTGTATTTTGTTTAATTACATTGTTTTGTTTACATTTCAGCTGTCAGTGGGGAAGCCCACTGACAGCCGATGAGTCACCAGTTGTTAAGACACGGCTTTCCGGCTTACGGGCCCGCTGCTTAGTAACCAGATATTTTTCACCCAGAATTTGAGTTATTCTGAAAATTTTGATTTTTTCAACTAAATTTGAATCCCTGAAAAACTAAAAATTCAACCAAATTTGTATTCAGACCGAAACGAATTGCATGTATCTACAATATTGCAAGACGCAATATTGTTCACAAAGTATCACAGCTCAATTTGCTCCTTCACATACATTTATAGACACATCGGCATCAAACGCTGAGCAGGTTCCAGGTGCACATGCCATTACACATGCAGTATCATAAGAAAGTCAAGGTGGAAAGCTTGCAGATGCATAGAACGAGCAGCATCAGCACAGATATCACTGCATTCTTAAGCACATTGAACAGACAGATACAGTCACTTAACCACTTCCATACCGCACGATTTCTGGCATTCCGCTCCTACATGTAATCATCATTTGTTTTGTTATAAAATTACTCGGAACCCCTAAACATTACATATTTTTTAGCAGAGACCCTAGGGAATAAAATGGCGGTCATTGCAACTTTTTAAGTCACACGGTATTTGCGCAGAAATTTTTCAAACGTGTTTTTAAAAAAAAATAAAGTTTTATGAATTAAAAAAAAAAAAAGCAGTAAAGTTAGCCCAATTTTTTTTTTTAAATGTGAAATATTATGTTTCAGTACATCAAGTAAATAGACATCTAACATGTCACGCTTTAAAATTGCGCACACTTGTGGAATGACGCCAAATTTCGGTACTTAAAAATCTCTATAGGGGATGCTTTAAAATGTTTTACATGTTACCAGTTTAGAGTTACAGAGGAGGTATTGGGCTAGAATAGTTGCTCTCGCTCTAACATTCATGGCGATACCTCACATGTATGGATTGAACGCCGTTTACATATGTGTCCGCGATGAACGCATGCATTCGCTTACGCGTCCGAGCTCGCAGGAACAGGGGCACTTTAATTTTTTTTTTTTTTTTTTTTACACTTTCCCTTTAATTTTTTTTTTGATCACTTTAATCCCTTTTACAAGGAATGTAAACATCCCTTGTAAAAGGAATAGTGAATGACAGGTCCTCAGATCTCTCCTACAGGCTAGAAAGCCTAAAATAAAAAAAAA
Source organism: Pelophylax lessonae (assembly GCF_965119305.1). Taxonomy (NCBI): domain Eukaryota; kingdom Metazoa; phylum Chordata; class Amphibia; order Anura; family Ranidae; genus Pelophylax; species Pelophylax lessonae. The sequence continues at coordinate 70,351,055 of NC_138770.1, forward strand.
AAAAAATTTCTCGGCGATTCAGCCGAAATCAGTGCAGTATTGACAACTGCCAGGCCAGGCGTGATGTCATCACATTGTGAAAAACGAAAAAATTAATGCTGCGCTATGGTGATATAATAGTGCCTCAAAAGTGCTGCTGTGCATAAAATCAAAAGGATTTTTAAACGTGAAAATATAAAAGAAACAGCGCAGATTTGATATAATAAACAATGAAATGCTGAACGTGTATAAATAAGTAAATAAAAAAATTATGATTATGATTATAAATAAAAATGCATTCAATCATTAAAACACCCAGTGAAGTGAATAAATAAAGTTCATAAATAATAAAAGTCCATAAATCTCAAAAGCAGTCCAAATATTCCAAACTTGTGCTTCCAACAAGTAGCCAGTGAAAGATATCAAGCAAAAAAACAGGAATAAAGTGCTCAAGTGCTGGAGATCATGTGCAATTTCATGCTGCAATGGTGTAGTGATATGGTGACTTTTTCCTCTCCCCCAGAATGTTCCACTTACCGGACAAAGTGGACCCCTAGACAGTATAGTGTTAAGCCCCATACACACACGCAGATCATCGTCATACAAATGTTCATCTTTTCTCCCCGGGATGTCGGTGTCTGTTGAAAAGTGCAAAGACAGCACAAGGACAGCACAAGAATTTTGTCTGCAGACTTCAGCTGACTGCAGAAGTGATGTCATGTAATGGTTAACTTTCCCTGTGTTTTTTATTTTCTGAGCATGCCCAGTCTTGCAAATCTGCGGTCTGTCGGCTGATTTCTGTACTGACAGGCAAACAATTGTCCGTTCTGGTGTCTGCAGACAAAAATTTTCATGTTTGCAAGAAAGACTCTTGTCCGCAGATTGTGTGCAGACATCTGTCGGAGGCACCATACTAACACGCATACAATCGGCAGATCTTTCGTCCGCCGACGTTTGTATGAAGACGATCTGCGTGTGTGTACGGGGCTTAAGGGTTGCACAGGCAAAGTCCGGCATACAATCCGGGCAATACTCCTTTGATCTCGTTTAGGACCACTAGGGGGTCTCCTACAGGCTCTCACCAAGGTAGGAACATGTATGAAAGGAAGAAATTTGCAATAGTGGGATATTGCTAAAAATTCATGTTTATTAAACTTGCAGATAAAAAACTCACATTTGATGAAGTAAAATAAGGCAGTGTGCAGTCATAAAACGGTATGACAGATCGCTAAGACCACGGTGTGCCCGGGCCTCCGAGAGCCATAGAGACTGCCGGGGACCATCTTGTCCTTGCAGTCTCTATGGTGACACTTCTGCCGGCACCCAATTCCTTCTCCGGCTCACTGATCGCATGAGCGAGCCAGTAGAAGCACCGGAGGGCGACGGGAGCCACCTATAAGAACGATCAAGGGGCTGATTGTTCTTGTGGTGAAGGGAATTGCCAGCTGAAAAAAAAATGATATCTGAATGATGCCTACAGCTGCACCCATTCAGATATTCCCACTCAAAGCCCAGGACGTCATTTGACGTCTACCTAAGGGGAAGTGGTTAGCCACTTAAGCCCCGGAAGATTTTACCCCCTTCCTGACCAGGGCCAATTTTGCGATTCGGCACTGCGTGACTTTAACGGACAATTGCGCGGTCGTGCAACGCTGTACCTAAACAAATTTGACATCCTTTTTTTCCCACAAGGAGAGCTTTCTTTTGGTGGTATTTGATCACCTGTATGATTTTTTTATCATGCGCTATAAACAAAAAAAGAGCGTCAATTTTGCAAAAATAACAATATTTTTCACATTTTTTTATATGAAGTTCCCCAAAAAAAAAATGTAAAAATCAAAATTTTTTAACATTTTAGGCCAATTTGATTTATGCTACATATGTTTGGTAAAAAAAATAGCAAAAAGCGTATTTTGATGGGTTTGCGCAAAAGTTATTGCGTTTACTAACTAAGGGAAAGATTTTTGTTGTTTTTTTTTTTAACGAGTAATGGCGGCGATCTGCGATTTTTTTTTTTGCTGGACTGCGACATTGCGGCAGACAGATCGGACCATTGACTGACATTTTTGACACTTTTGGGGTTACCAGTAGAGGTGTACCGAACTGTTCGCCGGCGGACAGTTCCCGGCGAACTTAGCATGTTCGCGTTCGCCGCTGCGGGCGAACATATGCAATGTTCGGTCCGCCCCCCATAATACATCATTGAGGCAAACTTTGACCCTGAACTTTACAGTCAGCAGGCACATTTCCAGCCAATCAGCATACCTCCCTCCCACACCCTCCCACCTCCTATAAATAAGCAAGGGCAGCATCCATCTTAGATCATTCTGAAGCAGTGTGTGTAGTGAGAGCAGGGAGAGCTGCTGCTGCTGCTGCTGCTGCTGTTGCTGCTGCTGTTAAGCTAGGGACAGTTAGTCAGTGTTCCTGGTCTTGCTGTGTTCTTGGTCCACTACTGCTGTAAGGACAGCACCCCAAAAAGCCCTTCTAAGGGCTGGTATTTGTGTAATTTTTTATATATATATATATATATATATATAGTGTCCCCAAAAGCCCATTTAAGGGCTGGTAATTGAGTTTTTTTTTATATATATATATATATATATATATATATATATATATATATATATATCTATTGTGCACTGCAGTTGCCTGCCCCCTGTGTGTGAGAGGCCACAGATCCACCACAGACTGTACTGTGTGCACACCACACTCATTTCGGGTGGCACAGGCACAGTACCTTGCATTTAAAAAAATTTTTTTTTTCCTCTGTCATAATTGCAGTGAGTGCTGTGTCAGGTCCACAGAGTGCACTGTACCCACTGCAGTGCTTTGCCCACCACTGATATATATACGGTGGCACAGCATCTTGTTGCAATTGCAAATTGAAAAAAAAAAATATTTTTTATTATTGCAGTTGCCTGGGCTGCCAGTGACTGTCAGGTCCACAGAGTGTACTGTGCCCACTGCAGTGCCACTGCGTGCCCACCCACCACTGATATATACGGTGGCACAGCAGCTTGCAAAGTAAAAAAATATATATTTTTTTTATAATTGCAGTTGCCTGGGTGCCAGTGATTGTCAGGTCCACAGAGAGTGTACTGTGCCACTGCCCACCCACCACTGATATATAAGGTGGCACAGCAGCTTGCAAAGTAAAAAAATATATATTTTTTTATAATTGCAGTTGCCTGGGTGCCAGAGTGACTGTCAGGTCCACAGAGAGTGTACTGTGCCACTGCCCACCCACCACTGATATATAAGGTGGCACAGCAGCTTGCAAAGTAAAAAAATATATATATTTTTTATAATTGCAGTTGCCTGGGTGCCAGAGTGACTGTCAGGTCCACAGAGAGTGTACTGTGCCACTGCCCACCCACCACTGATATATAAGGTGGCACAGCAGCTTGCAAAGTAAAAAAATATATATTTTTTTTTATAATTGCAGTTGCCTGGGTGCCAGAGTGACTGTCAGGTCCACAGAGAGTGTACTGTGCCACTGCCCACCCACCACTGATATATAAGGTGGCACAGCAGCTTGCAAAGTAAAAAAATATATATTTTTTTTATAATTGCCGTTGCCTGGGTGCCAGAGTGACTGTCAGGTCCACAGAGAGTGTACTGTGCCACTGCCCACCCACCACTGATATATAAGGTGGCACAGCAGCTTGCAAAGTAAAAAAATATATATTTTTTTTATAATTGCAGTTGCCTGGGCTGCAAGTGACTGTCAGGTCCACAGAGAGTGTACTGTGCCACTGCCCACCCACCACTGATATATAAGGTGGCACAGCAGCTTGCAAAGTAAAAAAATATATATATTTTTTATAATTGCAGTTGCCTGGGTGCCAGAGTGACTGTCAGGTCCACAGAGAGTGTACTGTGCCACTGCCCACCCACCACTGATATATAAGGTGGCACAGCAGCTTGCAAAGTAAAAAAATATATATTTTTTTTATAATTGCAGTTGCCTGGGTGCCAGAGTGACTTTCAGGTCCACAGAGTGTACTGTGCCCACTGCCCAACACTCCTATAGGGTGGCACAGCACCTTGCACTCATAGTACAACACATTAAAAAAAAAATGACAGGCAGAGGCAGGCCACCCCGCAAGGGCCGTCGTGGTCGTGGTGCTGTGATTTCCTTAGGCCCTAGAATAATGCCCAGTGTTCAGAGGCCACCACAGACCCTGAACTCAAAAAATTCTGAGGACATAGTTGACTAGCTTACACAGGACACCCAATCGTATACAGCTTCCGCTCGGAACCTTAATGCACCATCCTCCTCCAGCTCAGCTTCGGGCACCTCTCAATTTACCACTCGCCCGTCCGCCGGCACCACCACCAACACTAGCACCACAGCCGCTTCACTTGATCCGTCAGAGGAGTTATTTTCACATCAGTTGGAAGAAATAAGTGATGCGCAACTATTAGTGCCAGAGGATGTAGATAACGGGGATATGTCTCAGTCAGGCAGCATTATACACATGGACATACATTGTGATGATGATGATGATGTTGTACCTGCTGCTGCTGCCTTTGCTGAGTTGTCAAGTGAAGCGGCTGATGATGACGATGTGTCTGTGGATGTCACCTGGGTGCCTGCTCGAAGAGCAGAAGAAGAGGGGGAAAGTTCAGATGGGGAGACAGAGAGGAGGAGGAGACGAGTTGGAAGCAGGGGGAGGAGGTCATCGCAAGGAGCTAGTGGCGCAGTCAGACAGCATGTAGATTCGGCACCCGGGGTCAGCCAGACAGCACGCCAATCAACGCAAGCTGTTGCCACCACCAGAATGCCGTCCTTGCAAAGCTCAGCAGTGTGGCATTTTTTTTGTGTGTCTGCCTCTGATATCAGCGATGCCATTTGTAACCTGTGCCAAAAGAAACTGAGTCGTGGGAAGTCCAACACCCACCTAGGTACAACTGCTTTGCAAAGGCACATGATCTCACATCACAAACGCCTATGGGAGCAACACGAGTAAAAGCAGCACACAAACTGAAAGCCACCATCCTCCTCCTGGTCCAGCATCTTCAGCCACGTCAACCACTGCTGTCCTCCATGCCCCCTATCAACAACCCGCCCCTCCGCCTCTCACCTTCAGCAGTTCCTGCTCATCTGCCCACAGTCAGGTGTCTGTCAAGGAAATGTTTGAGCGTAAGAAGCCAATCTCACAGAGTCACCCCCTTGCCCGGCGTCTGACAGCTGGCTTGTCGGAACTCTTAGCCCGCCAGCTTTTACCATACAAGCTGGTGGAGTCTGAGGCCTTCAAAAAATTTGTCGCTATTGGGACACCGCAGTGGAAGGTACCCGGCCGAAATTATTTTTCACAAAAGGCAATCCCCAACCTGTACTCTATTGTGGAAAATGAAATCATGTCACGTCTGGCACACAGTGTTGGGGCAAGGGTCCATCTGACCACTGATAGCTGGTCTGCAAAGCACGGTCAGGGCAGGTATATCACTTACACTGCGCATTGGGTAAACCTGCTGGCGGCTGCCAAGCATGGAATGCGTGGCTCTGCTGCAGAGGAGTTGGTGACACCGCCACGACTTGCAGGCAGGCCTGCTGCCACCTCCTCTACTCCTCCTACTCCATCCTCTTTGCTAACCTCCTCGGCTGAGTCCTCTTCTGCTGTTGCGTCTTGCTCCACACCAACTGCACCCCCCCAGCTCCCCAGGGGCTATTCCACATGCCGGATACGACAGTGTCACGCTGTCTTGGGGTTGACTTGCCTGAAAGCAGAGAGTCACACCGGACCAGCACTACTGTCCGCCCTGAACGCACAGGTGGATCAGTGGCTGACCCCGCACCAACTGGAGATCGGCAAAGTGGTGTGTGACAACGGAAGCAATTTGTTGGCGGCATTGAATTTGGGCAAGTTGACACATGTGCTGTGCATGGCACATGTGTTGAATCTGATTGTGCAACGCTTTGTGCAGAAGTACCCAGGCTTACAGGACGTCCTCAAGCAGGCCAGGAAGGTGTGTGGCCATTTCAGGCGTTCCTACGCGGCCATGGCGCACTTTGCAGATATTCAGCGGCGAAACAACATGCCAGTGAGGCGCTTGATTTGCGACAGCCCGGCACGTTGGAATTCAACACTGCTAATGTTCGACCGCCTGCTCCAACAAGAAAAAGCGGTCAATGAGTATTTGTATGACCGGGGTGCTAGGACAGCCTCTGCGGAGCTGGGTATTTTTTTGCCACGTTACTGGACGCTCATGCGCAATGCCTGTAGGCTCATGCGTCCTTTTGAGGAGGTGACAAAGCTAGTCAGTCGCACCGAAGGCACCATCAGCGACATCATCCCATATGTTTTCTTCCTGGAGCGTGCCCTGCGAAGAGTGCTGGATCAGGCCGTAGATGAGCGTGAAGAGGAAGAGGAAGAGTTGTGGTCACCATCACCACCACCAGAAACAGCCTTACCATCGCTTGCTGGACCTGCGGCAACACTGGAAGAGGAGTCTGAGGAAGAGGAGTCAGAGTAGGAATGTGGCTTTGAGGAGGAGGAACACCAACCACAGCAGGCATCCCAGGGTGCTCGTTGTCACCGATCTGGTACCCGTGGTGTTGTACGTGGCTGGGGGGAAGAACACACCTTCAATGACATAAGTGAGGACGAGGAATTGGACATGAGTAGCTCGGCATCCAACCTTGTGCAAATGGGGTCTTTCATGCTGTCATGCCTGTTGAGGGACCCTCGTATAAAAAGGCTGAAGGAGAACGACCTGTACTGGGTGGCCACACTACTAGACCCCCGGTATAAGCAGAAAGTCTCTGATATGTTACCTAATTACCGGCAGGCGCAAAGGATGCAGCAGCTACAAAATAAGTTGAAAAGTATGCTTTACACAGCATATAAGGGTGATGTCACAGCACAACGGGAATCCAACAGTGGAAGAGGTGAAAGTAATCCTCCTCCTACCACCACAACCACGCCGGCAAGGACAGGACGCTTTACAGACGTCTTGTTGATGGAGGACATGCGGAGCTTTTTTAGTCCTACGCATCGCCACAGCCCTTCGGGGTCCACCCTCAGAGAACGACTCGACCGACAGGTAGCAGACTACCTTGCCTTAACTGCAGATATCGACACTCTGAGGAGCGATGAACCCCTTGACTACTGGGTGTGCAGGCTTGACTTGTGGCCTGAGCTATCCCAATTTGCCATTGAACTTCTGGCCTGCCCCGCTTCAAGTGTCCTGTCAGAAAGGACCTTCAGCGCAGCAGGAGGTATTGTCACTGAGAAGAGAAGTTGCCTAGGTCAAAAAAGTCTTGATTACCTCACCTTTATTAAGATGAATGAGGCATGGATCCCGAAGGGACTGACAGTGGGGGATGCATTTGACTAAAAAAGGCCTGATGACTCTGAGATGCCTTGGGCTAAAAATGGTCCACACGCTGCTGTATTTAATCTCTGCATGCCAGATGACTTACGTGACGTCTCCGCCACCAACTACGGTTCAAGCTGCAATGTTTTAGTGCACTTTCTGCCTTGAAAACCTCAATTTTTCCGGCCGCAGCTACAGCAGCGGCTGCAACAATACCTATTTTTTCATGCATGTGTACATGCTTAATTTTTCTGGCCTCTGGTGCTACACTGTGGCTGCAAAAAAAAAAAAAAAGGCACATACATGTGTCAATTCCCCTTCGTGATCGTTACCTTGTTGTGGTGAAGGGGCTTGCGCATCACAATGAAGCAATCACCTCTAGGAGTGTGTTGGCAATGTTGGCACACCCCAGATGATAAGAACAAGTAGTATCTTTTCACTCAGTGCCCAGTGTCAGTGGCCATCATCCCTATAAATTGTGAACAAGAAGGGTTCCCCTATGTATGGGACTGTAAATGCCACTGAACACTGTGTTTTGTATAAAATATCTTTATTGTTACAAAATACATACAAAATAATAACATAAATCAAAAACATCACAGGGCATAAAAATATGCATGCATATGACAGACCAAATACCGAACACAATAGGGGCGCTTAGGTGTACAAGGTGATCGTGGAACCGGAACCGACCCTACGCGTTTCGGGCAGAAGCTCACCCAAAGCTCCAGATACAATACCTAGTATATCTAAAACAAGGAAGAAATGTTTTAAGTGTGGTATAACATGGTTAGTCCGTATATATATATATATATGAGTAAGCAGGCAGTATGTCTCATATTTTGGATTTCATAATATATACTCAATATTCATGGACCTACCCTTAGCGTCTATCCCTACGGATTGGATTGGTCTGTCAGCTAAAAGATGGTATTGCTACCATTAGGAGGAATGCCCAAATTCCCACAGGCCCGTTCCAGGGCTGCGAAGTCCGTGAGAGTATAAAAGAAGTAGTAGCATCCGCCCAGAGGAACCAGGAGGGCACCACGATGACCGGCAAAAAAATTGGCTCAGTATAAACTACTCCCGTAAGGGGGAGGGGGATATATCCATATATCAACCTAGTGCACAAAAGATGAAGTAATAAGAATAGTAGAAAGTAAATTAGCTGATGATAGGAATATACAACGAATTCGTCACTGTACGCTTAAAGTGACAAGAGGCAAATATTTACCTGTATTATACAGGAAGGATGAGACCACAGAGGGTCCAATATAGTACAAGTAGTAATAATCTTGTATGGGTGAGATCAAAGTGTATGTGTATCTGTAAATGTAAAGGGTATACCGGTAGGTGAGTGACAAATAGTATTCAACCATCTTAACCCCTTCCGTACCGCGTCATGTAAAATGACGTCGGCACAAATCCTTTCTCGATCCGGGCCGACGTCATATGACGGCGCCCGGATCTCCCCGCTACCGCGCGCCCCCGGGGGCGCGCAGCGCGGCGATCGGGGGTGAGGCTCGTCCCTCGGACTGAGTCCAACCCCGATCAAGGTAAATAGCCAATGAAATTGGCTGTTTACCACGTGATCGGCTGTGTCAATCACAGCCGATCACATGAGCGGCTCCAGCGCGAGCCGCTCGTTCCTTCCTTAATGCGCGCCCCCGGGGGCGCGCAGCGCGGCGATCGGGGACGAGGCTCGTCCCTCGGACAGAGCCCATCCCCGATCTAGGTAAAGAGCCAATGAAATTGGCTCTTTACCACGTGACCGGCTGTGTCCAATCACAGCCGGTCACAAATGTCATCAGAGAACACGGTAACTAGCTGTCACCGTGTTCTCCTCCTCACACACTGATCCTGTGTGAGGAGGAGATTGTGGTAACAGCTAGTTACCAATCATAGTGCACCCCAACCACACTGATTGCCCCCCCCCCCCAATAAAGAGCACCTGTCACTAGCCCATCAAAGTACCCGAGTACCTGTCACCAGCCCATCAGGTACTCAGATGACAGGTACTCGGGTACTCTGATGGGCTGATGACAGGTACTCTGATGGGCTGATGACAGGTACTCTGATGACAGGTACTCGGGTACTCTGATGATGGGTACTCGGGTACTCTGATGACAGGTACTCGGGTACTCTGATGACAGGTACTCTGATGGGCTGGTGACAGGTACTCGGGTACTCTGATGACAGGTACTCGGGTACTCTGATGATGGGTACTCGGGTACTCTGATGACAGGTACTCGGGTACTCTGGTGACAGGTACTCTGATGGGCTGGTGACAGGTACTCGGGTACTCTGATGACAGGTACTCGGGTACTCTGATGACGGGTACTCGGGTACTCTGATGACAAGTACTCGGGTACTCTGATGACAGGTACTCGGGTACTCTGATGACAGGTACTCAGGTACTCTGCTGACAGGTACTCTGGTACTTTGAGTACCCGTCATCGGAGTACCCGAGTACCTGTCACCTACCCAACAGAGTACCCGAGTACCTTCCACCTGCTCATCAGAGTACCTGACACCTGAAGTACCCGAGTACTTGCCACCTGCTCATCATTACCCATCACTACTCATCAGTACTCATCAGTACCCATCAGTACCTATCACCTATTAGTATCAGTACTGATCATCCGTACCCATCATCAGTACAGTATCAGTATCACCTATCAGTATCAGTACTACTCATCAGTACCTATCACCTGCCTGTCACCTGCCCATAAGAGTACCCGAGTACCTGTCACCTGCCTATCGGAGTACTCGAGTACCTGCCACTTGCTCATCAGTACCAGAGTACCTGTCACCTGCCCAGCAAAGTACCCGAGTACCTGTCACCCTTCATACAGCCACCATGTCTAAGTCCAAAAAGGTTAACATACGTCGTCCGTTTAAACCTAAATACCGGTGTTATGGCAGCAGATAGCTGCCATAACCCTGGTATTTTTTTAAACGGTGGACGGTTGGCTTTCCGATAAGGGTGGTCCCAGCGGCAGATTCGCCGCGGGATCACCCTTCCGGGGTGGCGGAAGAGGTGCCCCCCCTCCCGCTGCATTCTGGTCCTTTTCCCCGCTTACCGGACCCGCCGGCAGCGGGGAAAACGATCCGGTCCCAGATCCTCACAGACAGGATGTCGAGTGAGGGCAAGCTTGCCCTCACTCGACTCTATGGTCTTGGAGGACCGGAGCTACGGCAAACGTCGTTGCCTAGCAACCAGTTTAAAGGTCCCTTTTTTTTTTTTCATTTTATTTAATTTTTTTTTAATTTTTTTTTTTTATTTTTTCTATCTTTTAGTGTACTTGTGAGATCTGAGGACTTTTTGACCCCAGATCTCACAAAAAAGAGGTCCTGTCGTGCCTTTTTCTATTACAAGTAATGTTTACATTTCTTGCAATAGAAATAAAAATGATCAATTTTTTTTTTTTTAAAAAAACAGTGTAAAAATAAAAAATAATAAATAAAATAAATAGTAAAAAAAAAAAAAAAAAAAAAATTAAAGCGCCGTGTCCCCGCGAGCTCGCGCGCAGAAGCGAACGCATACGGAAACCCCGCCCACATATGTAAACAGTGTTCAAACTACACATGTGAGGTATCGTCGCGATCGTTAGAGCAAGAGCAATAATTTGAGCCCTAGACCTCCTCTGTAACTCTAAGATAGCAACCTGTAGAAATTTTTAAAATGTCGCCTATGGGGATTTTTAAGTACCAAAATTTGTCACCATTCTGTGAGCGTGCGCAATTTTGAAGCATGACATGTTGGGTATCTATTTACTCGGCGTAACATTATCTTTCACATTATGGAAAACAATTGGGCTAACTTTACTGGTTTCTTATTTTTTAATTAAAAAAAGTGATTTTTTTCCCAAAAAATTGCGTTTGGAAGACCGCTGCGCAAATACGGTGTGATAAAAAATATTGCAATAATCTCCATTTTATTCTCTAGGGTCTCTGCTAAAAAAAAATATATAATGTTTTGGGGTTCTAAGTAGTTTTCTAGCAAAAACAACTGATTTTAGCTTGTAAACACCAAATGTCAAAAATAGACCTAGGCAAGTGGCTAGGATGCATGATGATGCTCCTTGGATGTTTAGGCCCCTCTATATGGCTAGGCTGTGAAAAAGTCTCACACATGTGGTATTGCCATACTCAGGAGGAGTGGCAGAATGTATTTTGGGGTGTCATTTTTGCGATGTACATGCTATGTGTTAGGAATATCCTATAAATTGACAACTTTGTGTAAAAAAAAAAGTTTTTATTTTTTTCCCACATTTTCCAAAAACTTGTGGAAAAAAATGACATGTTCAAAGGACCCATAATGCCTCATAGAATATACGTTGGAGTGTTTGCTTTCCAAAATGGGGTAATTTTGTGGACTTTTCCATTGTATTGTTGCTCTAGGGCCTTGAAAAGTGTGATAGGTAGTAAGAAAGTTTTATGTGTATTTATGCTCCTAAAACGCCTTATGGTGCTACTTGGACGTGGAGTCTCTTTTTGTGGCCAGGCTGTGTAAAAGTCTCACACATGTGGTATCACCATACTCAGAAGGAGTAGCAGAATGAATTTTGGGGTGTCATTTTTGCTGTGTACATGCTATGTGTTAGAAATAGCTTATAAATTGACAACGTTTTGGGAAAAAAAAAGAAAAAAAAATGTTTTCTTCATTTTCCCAAGAATTGTGGGAAAAAATTATAACTTCAAAAAACTCACCATGCCTCTTACTAAATACCTTGGACTGTCTACTTTACAAAAAGGGGTCATTTGGGGGGTATTTGTACTGTCCTGACATTTCAGGGCCTCAAGAAAGGAGATAGGCCATCAGTACATCTGGTGTGATCAATTTTCAGTAATTGGTACCATAGCTTCTACACTCAATAACTTTCACACAGACTAAATAATATACACTAATTTGGGTTAATTTTACCAGAGACATGTAGCAGTATAAATTTTGGCCCAAATGTATGAAGAAAAATTAATTTTTTGCAAAATTTTATAATAGAAACTAAAAAAAAGTGTTTTTTTTGCAAAATTTTTGCTCTTTTTTTGCTTATATCACGAAAAAAAAAAACCCCAGTTGTGATCAAATACCACCAAAAGAAAGCTCTATTTGTGTGAAAAAAATGATAAAAATTTTGTTTGGTTACAGTGTAGCATGACTGAGCAATTGTCATTCAAAGTGTGAGAGTGCTGAAAGCTGAAAATTGGTCTGGGCAGGAAGGGGGTCTAACTGCTCTGTATGGAAGCGGTTAAGTAAGGGGTGGTGACTTAGATAGTTATATAATTCAGAATCAGCGCCCAAAGAAGAAGAGAACACCATAGGATTGTGAGAATCATTGGAGTATATAGGGTGAGTGTCAAAGAAGATAATGACATAGAAAAGGTAGCACCCCTTTGGCCCCAGAATATGCATCAATTTAATTCGTCGTGGCTTCTGATAAAACAATATCAATAGCCGCTCGTAATGGCGTTTATCCCAAAAGAAAGGCCACTTTGGGCATATATATAAGCGTCAAAGACAGATTTGTGGCGGTATGTAAATATGCATACTTATCTTGGGTAAAGGGTGCTATTTATAAGTCCAAGTATACAGCCATAGACCTCTATATAGGGACATTGAAGTATAATTGGAGATTATGCGAAAACGCATGCAATAGAGAGCAGTGTACAGACCCATACAAATAGCAAAAACCAATAGGGAAAAGCAAGTGTGCAAATGGAACATGCGGGAAAGACCCCCATATAGGGGAAAGAGGGTGCCCGTGGGGAACGGAATAGAAATATAAAAAGGAAGAGAGGTAAAAAGTACCTCTATGTGCCATTATATTACAGTGGTGTCATCCAGTCTGGTAAGAAAATCAGCTTACCTGTCTCCTATCTTGCTATGGGCTTGGCATCCTCTACAAAGGGACGCCAGCCCGGACTGTTAATAAAGGATCAAGCAGACGCAAGCGCATGCGCACTAGAGGCATGCGGCGTCATCACAGTGATGTAGGAGCCAATCCGATCATCTGCCCGTGTAGCGCAGACCCCGCCCATCCCGGAAGGAGAGGCCGCGTCTGCGCTCCACGGGCACCGACGCGGGAAACCAACAGTTCCGGAGGAACGCTGGTATAGATGGGGAAAAAAACCTCGAGGGCTCCCCCTACCCGCGCCGGGGGAGCCTACAGCTGGCACTGGGATGGTGCATAGAAATGTCAGCCGAAAGCTGACAACAAGGAGAAAGTAGGAAAGGGGAAAAGAGGGAGAAAGAGAGAAAGGAGAGGGAAGATGAGAAAGGAAGAAGAGAAAAAGATAAGCAGCAGAGAGTGATCAGGGAGATTAAGGACGTGCCGTACAAGGCAAACCAGACAAAGTTTTGTATCTGACAAATAGTTAGTAAAAAATTAGATCACAATCCCTAATAATTAAATAGGAGTATTTGGTCATGTGTTGCGGGGGTCTAACTTTTTGTTGATTTTAGAGCCGACCATTGTGGAGAATCCAATCGAAATTGGAGGGGGAGCCACCCAGATGGATCGATATCAGTCTGCCACTTGCATGTGACAGATTGGTATAACAAATATATCTATACATATTATAATAATATCACATTTACACTCGTATAACCCACAAAGGTACAACCGGAAACAGATATCCAATCTTGTGCAAAACATATCCCTATGTATGATCTACACACAATCATTAACTTCACATTTAAATATAGCACAATGTCAAAAGAAAGAACACATCTAAATGTAGCACAATGTCACGAGAAAGGGCAGTGACTATAAGTACCATGGTATTGTGGTATTGATTGTCAGGTATGGCAAGACTATCTCCATATCTCTCTTAGTCCCATATGGGGTAATCCAGGTGTCCTAATATCCCCATATACATATGTATATCTACACACGCATGTATAGCAGGCAACATGGGTAATATCATGTCCACCAATACCATATACTTGATAAAATAAGGCCATAATTGGAATGTATCAAGGGTTTTTATTCCCCCCCATATGTAGACTCTGTAGGAGGCATGCCCATGTAAACAGATTGGATGTAGGTAAATAAGAATTAAAGGATTTAAAGATTTTATATTTGTATCCCAAATCAGTGGAAGAAGGGACACTTCATATCAAAGGGAAATAGAGTTTCTATTTTTCCCATCCACCTGAGGCAAATCCCTCCAGGAACGGTCGAAAACTGACGACATCATTCAAACCCGGGGCTGTGGTGGCATTCAGATCTATAATTCACCGGGTTTCCCGCTGTAGAAGGGTCTTATTCCAGTCCCCCCCACGGGGGCTGGGGTGGACCCTATCTAGGGCAAGGAATTTGGGTACTGGAGGGATTCCCATGTGCATGTCTCGTACATGTCTACCAAGTGGTAGATCTGGGTCTCGTTTTTGCATGCTCAATACATGACGATAGATCCGTTTATGAAATGGTAGTTGGGTCTTCCCCACATAGTAGGAACCGCAAGGACAAGAAAGTAAGTAGACCACCCCAGCTGTTTTGCAATTCACAAAGTGGTGTGCTTTGAATATTTTTCCATTGGGGAGATGGATATTTTTGTCTCTGTTTATGTATTGGCAATAATTGCAACCCCCACAAGTGAAGGTCCCAAACCTTTTACATGGGTCTTTGCGATATTTGCCAACAAATTCACTGCGTGTTAAATAATCTTTTAACGCTTTTGTCCTACGGTACGTGATGGACGTTTTTTTGGTGATATGTGGGCCAATGTGTGGGTCACAACTCAGCATATGCCAGTATTTTTCAATTGCCTTCACCACTTGTCCATGTTGTTCAGAATATTGCATTATGATGCGAGGAAAATCCGCATCAGACACTCCTGGTTTAGTTTTTTTATTTTTAAATAATAGTTCTTGTCGAGTAAGTAAATTAGCTCGATTGAACGCTTTTCTGAGGCAGGTTTTAGAATAGCCTCTTTTAGATAAGCGTTTCCTTAGGTTATTGGCCTCGATTCTAAATTGAATGTCGTTTGAGCAATTTCTGCGTATCCAAAGATATTGACTAAAAGGTATGGATCTGACAAGTGGTGTGGGATGAGAACTGGTTGCATACAAGATAGTGTTCGCGGATGTGGGTTTATGGTATAGGGTGGTTTGTAAATTACCCAGAGTGTCTTTCTCGATTGTAATGTCGAGAAAATTGATGGAATTTGAGTCAAAGCTCATAGTGAACTTTAAGTTGAAATCATTTACATTCATCAGAGCGATACCCTCAACAAGCTCGTCCACGGAGCCGTTCCAAATGACCAAAACGTCATCAATGTAGCGGTACCAAGTCAAAATATGACTTGTCCAGCTTGTAGGCGAATCGTCTGAAAGTAATTGGCGCTCCCACTCCCCCAGGTACAGGTTGGCATACGATGGGGCACATGAAGTCCCCATCGCTACCCCCTGCACCTGGAGGTAGTGGGAGCCATCAAATGAAAAAATATTGTTGGTAAGTATGAAACTAAGGCCCCGTACGAGGAACCCATTGAGGTCGCTCTGATGTCTGTCAGATTGAGACAGAGTTTTTTGGATCACCCGGATGCCCTGTTGGTGTGGTATCGAACTGTAGAGTGCTTCTACATCGATAGCCACCAACAGGGCATCCGGAGGAATCACAGTGGATTCCAACATCTGAAGTAAGTGAATTGTATCCCTGACGTACGAGGGTAAGCTCTGCACGTAGGGACGCAATTTAGAATCAATGAATTTACTCAAGTTTTCTGATATGCTCCCACATCCGGACACTATCGGCCGACCAGGAGGTTTGGATGGATGTTTATGTACTTTTGGCAAGCTATAAAATGTAGGAACAACTGGGAATTTGGTGCGTAAGTAATCCCACGTGGGTTTGTCAATGATGTTATAGAGGTAGGCGTGATCAACCATAGTATAGAATTCCAGATTGGATCTCTCAATGGCCCCCTTAGAGATAGGCCTATACCACTCCCTATTGTTAAGTATTCAAAGACACATCTCCCTGTATTGGGTGTTACTTAATATGACGATGTTCCCGCCCTTATCCGACGGCTTGATCGTGAGATCATGTTGTTCTACTAGATGTTTTAGAGCTCTTATTTCTTCATTCGACAGATTAGACATAGTCGTGGAGAATTTTATTTTATTTATCTCCTGTGTAGTCAGAGAGACAAATGCCGCCAGGTTTGGGTTAAGATTTAAGGACGGGAACATGTCCGATTTTTTACGGAATAGGGGGGTTGTCTGAACAATCGACTTATCATGATCGGTCTCTACTGGGTTTAATAGTGAGTCCAGATCAATATTGTCGATGACATCTCTTTCTTCCTGTTCCTCAAGGAGAGATATGAGGCAGTCTAGAGCTTCTTTCTCTTTTGTGGTTTTACTATCTATGTTTGTGGGGGGAGATGAAATACGAGTTTTTTTGTCATATTGGGATTTGAGGAGGACCTTTCTAGCAAATAAGTGTAGGTCTTTTATGATGGAAAATTTGTCCGGTTTGCTCTGGGGGCAGAAACGTAAGCCTTTTGAGAGTAAAGACAATTCCGCATTGGTAATGGGGTAGTCCGTGAGGTTAATAACATCACTATGGTCTTGTTCAGAGTTGTTATCGATGGGGTCAGCTTGATCCTTTATTAACAGTCCGGGCTGGCGTCCCTTTGTAGAGGATGCCAAGCCCATAGCAAGATAGGAGACAGGTAAGCTGATTTTCTTACCAGACTGGATGACACCACTGTAATATAATGGCACATAGAGGTACTTTTTACCTCTCTTCCTTTTTATATTTCTATTCCGTTCCCCACGGGCACCCTCTTTCCCCTATATGGGGGTCTTTCCCGCATGTTCCATTTGCACACTTGCTTTTCCCTATTGGTTTTTGCTATTTGTATGGGTCTGTACACTGCTCTCTATTGCATGCGTTTTCGCATAATCTCCAATTATACTTCAATGTCCCTATATAGAGGTCTATGGCTGTATACTTGGACTTATAAATAGCACCCTTTACCCAAGATAAGTATGCATATATACATACCGCCACAAATCTGTCTTTGACGCTTATATATATGCCCAAAGTGGCCTTTCTTTTGTGATAAACGCTATTACGAGCGGCTATTGATATTGTTTTATCAGAAGCCATGACGAATTAAATTGATGCATATTCTGGGGCCAAAGGGGTGCTACCTTTTCTATGTCCTTATCTTCTTTGACACTCACCCTATATACTCCAATGATTCTCACAATCCTATGGTGTTCTCTTCTTCTTTGGGCGCTGATTCTGAATTATATAACTATCTAAGTCACCACCCCTTACTTAAGATGGTTGAATACTATTTGTCACTCACCTACCGGTATACCCTTTACATTTACAGATACACATACACTTTGATCTCACCCATACAAGATTATTACTACTTGTACTATATTGGACCCTCTGTGGTCTCATCCTTCCTGTATAATACAGGTAAATATTTGCCTCTTGTCACTTTAAGCGTACAGTGACGAATTCGTTGTATATTCCTATCATAAGCTAATTTACTTTCTACTATTCTTATTACTTCATCTTTTGTGCACTAGGTTGATATATGGATATATCCCCCTCCCCCTTACGGGAGTAGTTTATACTGAGCCAATTTTTTTGCCGGTCATCGTGGTGCCCTCCTGGTTCCTCTGGGCGGATGCTACTACTTCTTTTATACTCTCACGGACTTCGCAGCCCTGGAACGGGCCTGTGGGAATTTGGGCATTCCTCCTAATGGTAGCAATACCATATTTTAGCTGACAGACCAATCCAATCCGTAGGGATAGACGCTAAGGGTAGGTCCATGAATATTGAGTATATATTATGAAATCCAAAATATGAGACATACTGCCTGCTTACTCATATATATATATATACGGACTAACCATGTTATACCACACTTAAACATTTCTTCCTTGTTTTAGATATACTAGGTATTGTATCTGGAGCTTTGGGTGACCCCTGAAGAAGGGCTCTTCTGCCCGAAACGCGTAGGGTCAGTTCCGGTTCCACGATCACCTTGTACACCTTAGCGCCCCTATTGTGTTCGGTATTTGGTCTGTCATATGCATGCATATTTTTATGCCCTGTGATGTTTTTGATTTATGTTATTATTTTGTATGTATTTTGTAACAATAAAGATATTTTATACAAAACACAGTGTTCAGTGGCATTTACAGTCCCATACATAGGGGAACCCTTCTTGTTCACCCCAGATGATAAGGTCATTGCTTCATTGTGAACAGACCAAAAGCGATCAGCATGATAATTTTTCATAGAAAAAACATTAATTTTCTTTAATTAAAAAAAAAAAAAAGAGGACAGCCTCTGCGGAGCTGGGTATTTTTTGGCCGCGTTACTGAATGCTCATGCACAATGGCTGTAGGCTCATGCATCCTTTTGCATGACAAACCTGGTCGGTCGAACCCAAGGCAACATCATCGACCTCATCCCATATGCGTTTTTTCTGGAGCGTGCCCTGCGAAGAGTGCTGGATCAGGCCGTAGATGAGCATGAAGAGGAAGAGTTGTGGTCCCCATCACCACCAGAAGCAGCCTTGTCGTTGTCGATTGCTGGACCTGTGGCAACGCAGAGAGAGGAGTCTGAAGAAGAGAAGTCAGAGGAGGAAGGTGGCTTTGAGGAGGTGGAAGACCAACCACAGCAGGCGTCCCAGGGGGCTTGTTGTCACCTTTCGGGGACCCTTGGTGTTGTACATGGCTGGGTGGAGGAAGAGACCTTCAATGACGTCAGTGAGGACAAGGAACGGGACATGGCTAGCTTGGTATCCAACCTTGTGCAAATGGGGAGTTTGCGGTTGTGCAAATGGACTGACTGACTGTTGGCCAATGGCCACGTGACAACTGCACCCTGTTGGAGGCAGGGGCGCAGCGCAAGGTAGTGAACCCGATAGCAGACTGCTGCGGATGGACCGGAACATGAGCCCAAGATTCCCCAGGGCGCGGAGTCTAAGACCCAGCAGGTGTTCACCATAGCCTCAAGTGGTGAGGATGGACTTGGCTGCAGCTGGGCCCAGGTCGCGGCCCCTGGGGTCCCCCAGGTCACGCTCCATAGGGAGAGAAGGGAAGCAGCCACTCAGGACACACGGAATGGTGATGGGTAAGCCGAGGTTGGGGTAACAGCCAAACAGGAACAGTCAGTGACAGAGCCAAGCCAAAGTCGGTACACAGTAGATCAAGCACACAGGAAACAGGAAACTAGCAACAGGGAACAGCAAAGCTAGCTGGCCTGCAGTGCACTGGTTAATATAGACTTCCTGTAATGGCCTGGGGTGGAGCCAAACAGGGAGGAGAGATAATAAAAACAGCCAGAAGGAATGGTCTTGCCCTTAATGCAGACATGAGGAATGAGGAAGGATCAGGGGGGACAGGTAAACTACCAGAGATTTATTGCATGTCCATGACAATGGGGAGTTTTGTATGTCAGAGTTTGGTCAGACTGTCACTGTGAAGCGGGCGTAACCCTTACACTATAAATATAATAAATAAGAGTAAAAATCTGCCTAGTTGCTATTTCAACGATATTGGTGACCAATCCAGATTGTACTGTGTATGGTGTGCTATCCAAAAATGTAAAATAAAATAAACCTGTGTGATATAAATTGTTGAAAACAGCACTTTATATTTGGTAACACTGTATGATTATTGAAGCGGATAACACATTTACTGATATACTCAGCATTGGAATCACATGAAAACATTGACTTTTCACGAAACAATTTATATCACGCAGGTTTATTTTATTTTATTTTATATTTTTGGATAGCACACCATACACAGTACAATCTGGATTGGTCACCAATATCGTTGAAATAGCAACTAGGCAGATTTTTACTGTTGCGCAACACTATTTATTGTATTTATATAGCACAGAGCACTTTCTGAGGAGTGAGGTGTTTGCGGCAGTTGTAAAATCTAGATTAGGGGGGTAGCTCGCAGGATTCCAATCTGATTTTGAGTAACCCTTACACTACCTGATTGATACAATATACCTGATCGTATACACACACTGGATGTTTTAAAGCACGTTATTCCAAACAATTTAGGAATGTTAGGTGATTTATGCCCTTTATGGAATAAAACACAACTCTGCATCAACTACGTAATTTTCCATGGGAGTTTTGCCATGGATCCCCCTCCGGCATGCCACAGTCCAGGTGTTTGTCCCCTTGAAACAACTTTTCCATCACTATTGTGGCCAGAAAGAGTCCCTGTGTGTTTTAAAATTCGCCTGCCTATTGAAGTCTATGGCGGTTCGCCCGGTTCACCGGTTTGCGAACATTTGCCCATGTTCGCGTTCGCTGTTCGCGAACGGCGAATTTTAGGTTCGCGACATCACTAGTTACCAGTGACATTACTACAGTAATCAGTGCTATACATATGCACTGTTACTGTAAAAATTACACTGGCAGTGAAGGGGTTAACTTTTTTTGAGAGAGAGGGGTTAAGTGTGTCCCTAGGGGCGTGCTTCTAACTGTGATTGGATGTGGCTTGAGGTGTAAGAACAGAGATCAACGGTCCTACATAGCAGAACCGAATGATCTCAATTCTTACACAGGGGAGGATGACAGGCGGCTGTGTTTACACTAGCCGCCTGCCTTTCTCCTGCTGTAATGGACAATCGTGAGTGCCCGGCGGACACGCGCGGGGGGGTCCGTGAGCGAGCGGGAGTGCGCCTCCGGCGGCGCTCGCTCGCTCCCTAGAGCCTCACAGGCTAGCGACATAGACCTACGTCGCTTTGCCTGTGAGAGGCTGACTGCCAACGTAAATCGTTGTTAGTCAGTCGGCAAGTGGTTAAGCAGGAAATGAAAGCTTTATGGCATGAAGCAGACACGCTTAAAATCTCCTCATGTCTCACTGCTACCGCCTGCATGAAGGAATTCCCAAAGTCTTGTTCTCTGATAGTTGGTGGCTCCACTCTCACCGCTGCAGTGAGCCTCTCCCAAAACATAGGTTATGTTGTTGATATCGGACAGCTGCTTTGCTGCTATCCCAAAGCCGTCTCCCGCTTAGGGTAGCGTCCTGGAACACTTCCTGTGAGTGCAACCAATGCTTCAGGCTGTGGAGGTGTGATAGTGTGATGCCATAGTGTGAAGATGTTAACGCATTTCACTCTAATCAAATTACAGCTTCTTCAAGGTCCTGTCATACACATGTGGCTTTATCATATCCCTGATGAAGTAACATGAGGCATGACGTAACGTGTAGGATGGAGGTGTGCTGGGGTCATTTCTGGCTGCGGGCAGGAGTGGTTGTTACCCAAATCTATACATTGTGCTATTTTATATTTTCCTGATATGATTTGGGTTAATAAGAGTTATTTGACCATGAGTGAAAGCCTTAACACAACAACAGAAATGTATTGGTAAACAGTAAGGAGGCCTAAACTAATACTCAGCAATCTATCTATAGTACAGAAAATGGGGAAAAAAAAAACATAGGTTAAATGAACGAATACAGAGTATAATATTCAAAACATTAATATACAAACAGCAAGACAGACAACCCATAGGACAAGCATGTATGCATATAAGTGCTAGGTGGTGTCCTGATATTTACCAGTGGTATAGTATGGTATGGGGCCCCATTCAGGTGGATGTCTTCTTCTGCCTTTTCTGTTTAAGACTTAAAATGATATACACCTATCCCTTCTAGACTTGCATAGGGGCATCCCAATTGGTGGAGCTATTTTACCCCTCTCCTCCCTCCGGGCATATCTCCTGCAGGATTTCCCCATCCCCTAGCTTTAGCATAGCTCAGCCTCTCGCTAATACCTCCTCTCTGGTGGGGGTGGGGGGGTTAATTATGCCAGGTAACCTTCTCTTGAATGGGGCATTAGGAGTGCAAGGCATACCCTGGGCAATTTGTCCATCCCTGAACAGATGGCCACCTTCACTGCATAACTAAAGAGAGTGCCTTTGAAGTGGTGGCAGAGATAACGAAGGAAGTGAAACGCCCTGGTTTAAATTATTACCTCGGTCCTGTAAAGTCTGCAAAAAGGAACTTATTTAAGGTGTTGTCCTCTCTTGCATACAGGTTTACGATGTGTAAATAGCAGAACATCTTCTAAGGACACAACCTAACATTCCTGCACTACAAAAAGAATTGGTAAATTAATTTCTTATACTAAAGCCTGCAAACTGTGTTCACACGAATGGATACATCTAACTATGTCAATCTGTTAGTAAAAACCAAAACCCAATATCTCATACCACTAAGTATATATATATATATATAAAATGGAGATTACACATAAACGCCTCATAAGTAAAGTTGAGCAGACACCTGGATGTGCATTTACTGTGCTTATTGGTCCACGTATCGGTAGTTAGGGGGACCTTGCCACAGATGGCGTTGCGCAGTGCACACCTGATTTTGTCCCCCACTTGGTTGTGCAGGGAAGGGATGGCTCGCCTGGAAAAGTAATGGCGGCTGGGCACAACGTACTGTAGGACAGAAAAGCCGCAGCAGTTTGCACCTGCGTTTCGTCATCATCCGAGACGTGCTGCGATGGTCCTTGCATGTACTCATCTTGAAACATAAGTGGTTGGGCATCGGTGCACTCAATCTCTTCCACTTGTGGGGCAGGGCTAGGTGGATGGCTCTGGGAAACCCTGCTAACAGAGTCATCAAAAATCAGAAGAGACTGCTGCATGAGGCTCAGACTGCTTGGCTGATTTGCAAGGAGGTGAGGTGAAAGACGGTTGGACATTGGCTGCAGGTGCCAACTCTGACCTTTCAGCAGGAGACTGGGTGGGAGACAATGTGACGGAACTGGAGGCACTGTCAGCAACCCAATCTACTATCGCTTGTATTTGTTCTGGCCTCAACATTCATAGAGCCACATTAGGCCCGACCAAATACTGCTGCAGTTTATGTCGCCTACTCACACCTGAGGAAGGTGTTTCACTTGTGCGTGTAGCTGGCACAGATCGACCATGTCCTCTCCTTGCAACAGGAGCTCCACCAGCAGCACCACGACTGGGGCCATGTCCATTATTTGACATTCTCCTCATTTTTTTTCAAAGCCTGAAAATTCTTGAAGTATTTCAAGCTTGTTTTTATCACAGATGCACAAAGCAAGGGCTGTAAAATTGTGTATATTGCCCAAAAAGGGTGTTTTTTTACAAACACATTATGACAGCAGTATATAACGCTTGAATTCTACACGTACAGATGCAGAAAGGGCTGTAAAATTGTGGATTTTAGCCCAAAAAGGGTGTTTTCAAAAACCCAGAAAATTATAGCTATATACAGTAGCTTAAAATGCACACTGAATAATGCTGCAGAGGCCCCAGTTGGAGGGTATTGCCAAAAAAGGGTGTCAAAAATTTCACAAAAGAACATATGCAGTGCTGGTGCACTGAGCTTGCATAAAATGCCCCCCCGCCGCCCACCAAACTAACAGATGGATAAAAGTAATTTTTCTCAATCACTGGGCTCAGGGCAGGGTAAAAAGATTGTGCACTGCACCCACACAACAAAATCTATGTAGATCGCACGCTGACTGAGTTCTGATTAAAGAATAAAGCATCCAGGTGTCCGCTCAACTCTAATTCTGTCCACTCCTATTCTCTCCCTCAAAGCCTTTCCCTACACTAGATAGAAGAGAGTGACGTGCAGCGCTATGTGACTCCAGCTTATATAGAGGTTGGGTCACATGCTGCACTGGCCAATCACAGCCATGCCATTAGTAGGCATGACTGTGATGGCTTCTAAGGGCACACGAGTTAAACGCTTGTTGATTGGCTGCCCTGCAGCTTTTTTTAACACGCCATTAAATTGCCGAACACCGAACTCGATACCGAACATACAGTGAAATGTTCGGATTCGGTCCGGGCACCATAAACCCTAAATTTCGGTACGAACCTGAACTTTACAGTTCGGGTTTGCACAACCCTACTCATAAGGTAACATGGTCCACCCAGTCTGCTGGTTCATGCTATTTATGGGTCTTTGAGCCATTTTATGCCTGTGAGTTAGGTTTTTTTTTTTTAACTCTTTATAAACACTAATACATTAATTACTACACTATGGGAAGCTTTTTCTGTCCCTTATGTATGTATACTGATTCAACTGGGAAAATACACCAATCAACTGAGAGGAGATACTTGATTTGAGGCCCTGAATATTGATTTGGATAATGATAAAGCGAGTGTTGACCGGTATTATATTGGTCAAATATATAAAAATACAATTATTCAAAATCAAACACGATCTTTCTCAACATGTTTCACTGTAAATACAGCTTCTTCAGGAGTAGTGGATATTGCTTTCCCTTCACCAATAAACAAGTCAATTATTTATAATCACATAGCATTCAATAAATTATCTGTATATGAATTCTAGGGAAGAAAGGCTGCTTACATGTACGAGGTTATATCTGAGAATATCTCATCAAGATCAAGAAGAAAGAGCAGTAAATACAAGCCCATTTGATAGGAGAAAACTGTTGTCTATAGCAGTAAAATCACAGCATTTATAATCTGAGAGCAGGATTACATGTAGGAGACATTCCCTTCAACTCAGATGAAATCAATGTGTTCAGGTAAGCATTAGTGTACAATAAAGAGTAACCGGATCCAGGTTTTTAATGTGGCAGGGAACAGAGTAACAAAAAATGAATATTTGTAGAAAGGATGATACTCATTCTTCCCACAATCATTCCAGTGTGCCTTAACTAACATTAAATATATATCAAATAATTACCTTATATATAAGCTTGATTTAATACCAGCACTCAATAATAAGTGCAAATTTGGTGATTCCTGTTTGTGGTATTTAAATTGGTATCAGCGGCAGTATATCAGTCCCCATTCACTGTAAAGGATATAAGGAGCCATATTGTGACGTGAGTCACTTTGGTTGGGGGGCTTGTGGAACACCAATTGCTTTAGGGAGGTTGGGAGACTCCTTGTCCCGCATCCCCAGTCCCTCTTATGTGTAAATCACCCTGTGTCTATAAGGGGCACAGGGTGACCAAAAACCCCAGTCAGGCCAGCTCTGCACTAATCAGACTCTTGCTAGTGGGGGTGGGGGCTATTTGTTGAATACCTGCATTCCATTGTTATATTGTTATTATGGGATGGGTATGTTGAGTGGATTGACTAAGGGGGAGGGGTTGTCCCAGAAGTGTTCATCTCCATGTGCTTTGTGTTTTAATAAACAGGTTTGATTCTGGATGACTCCAAAGCTTGTACTGTCTAGTTCTTGGGGTAACTATAGCCAGATTCACGGATCCCGTGTTCCAGAGCTTTAGGAAGCAGGTTACTGGCGGAGATACTGGACGGCTGGTCCAGATCCCCAACCTACCCCGCAGGAATACCAGGAGGAGGAGGTAAGCGGTCCCTCCTCTCTACAGCAGACCCCCAACCAAGTTCTGGGGGTAGTATTCGCCAACCCCAACCCAGCAGAAGGGCTGGCAACAAAGCAGAGTGCTGCTGGCCTCTGCCCTCAACTTACAAAGGATGAATTTCCTGAGAAGGTGGATGATACTACAATCTCCACCTGTATACCCCAGGGATGCTGGGCAGTCGGCCCAGATCCCCAACAGCATGAGGAAGTGAGCCCAGCCACCCTGTCCTCTCTCCAGCAGCTGAAAAGAATCCTGGGAGAAGGGCCTGTTCGTGCTTCTTCCCCATGGAGGGGATGTTCTACTAGAGAGACAGAGGTTGACTGGGTGAGTGACGTTCTGTCCCGGACAATTTTTTTGGGGTACTGTGTGGGTGCAGACATTGGAGGACTGGAACTATGGACTAACTTCAAAGTAAACCCATTTGGGGTCTCCTTCTGTGTTAGTCTCCTGCCGAAAGGGGAGATATGTGACGTGAGTCACTTTGGTTGGGGGGGCTTGTGGAACCCCAATTGCTTTAGGGAGGTTGGGAGACTCCTTGTCCCGCATCCCCAGTCCCTCTTATGTGTAAATCACCCTGTGTCTATAAGGGGCACAGGGTGACCAAAAACCCTAGTCAGGCCAGCTCTGCACTAATCAGACTCTTGCTAGTGGGGGTGGGTGCTTGTTGTTGTTGAATACCTGCATTCCATTGTTATATTGTTATTATGGGATGGGTATGTTGAGTGGATTGACTAAGGGGGAGGGGTTGTCCCAGAAGTGTTCATCTCCATGTGTTTTGTGTTTGAATAAACAGGTTTGATTCTGGATGACTCCAAAGCTTGTACTGTCTAATTCTTGGGGTAACTATAGCCAGATTCACGGATCCCGTGTTCCAGAGCTTTAGGAAGCAGGTTACTGGCGGAGATACCCAGTCGGTGGTGTCCGGATTCCATCACACATATAAATGCCAATCATTTGACTATATTATAAGAAATGACAAAAGGAATTGTAATGCTGTTGTTTTACCTGGAATGTCTCATAGATGTGATCTCCTCCAGGATCTGTGGCAGAGTGCATTCAAGCTGCCACACCTAGGATCTATTAGTACCCCTCATCTCCAGGCATGATTAACACACCTGTTGGAGATGTGGACACCGAAATGTCTCAACTGTGCATGTGCAAGGCGGAGCCGACGGTCAACACGAATGTCAGAAGCCGGCGGCGCCATCTTGCAAAATCCCCAATCATAAGGCGGATCTCCAGCGTTCCCGCCATTCCTTTTATGTGACAGGGAACAAATGCGGGAAGCTCTTGGCGGCATCGGTGTGAGCTCAGCGATTAGCCAGCTATGTACCGCATATACACTCGCACTTGGGTCAACGGGTGTCGCTGCCTAAAAAGATTCATGGACTTTTACTCCTCCCTTTACAACTTGCCAGCTCAGGGGGTGTTGAGCTCTCAAATTGATGATTATGTCGCATCTGCCAACCTGCCTTTCTGACCCCGGAGGATCGGGAACAGCTGGAAGCCCCAATTACATTATCGGAACTTCAAGGAGCAATGGGGACCTTTAAACCGGGCAAAGCGCCTGGACCAGGTGGCTTCACATTGCCATATTACACCACTTTTCTTCATTTGTTGGGGCCGCATCTGGTGATCTGGTTCAAACACTTGGGTACGGGGGGTTCCAGCTTCCCGTTAGACTCTTTGCGGGCTCATGTTTCCCTTATCCCCAAGGATGGGAAAGACCCAACGGTATGTGGGAGCTATCGGCCGATTTCTTTATTGAATTTGGATCTCAAATTATTCGCTAAAATTATTGCTAACATGTCAACTAGCCATTCATGATGTCCATACTCCAATCTATTGGATTTGGGTGAGACCATGATGTCCTGGATATCTCAAATGTACTCACATCCCTAGGCCCAGGTGAAATGTAATGGGGTGCTGTCGGATTCCTTTCCAAATACTAATGGCACCCTTCAGGGATGCCTGCTGTCACCCCTGCTCTTTGCACTCTCGCTAGAGCCCTTTTTTCGTAGGGTGCGCAGCAACCCTGACATATCGGGGATTTCTGTGCGGGATTACGAGAGTAAAGTGTAATCATGTGGATGACATGTTGTTCTCCCTTACCAATCCGGTGGTCTCAGCCCCTAACTTACTAAAGGAACTGGAGGCCTATGGTCGTTGCTCCAATCTGAAAATTAACCTGGGCAAGTCAGAAGCCATGGGAGTGGCGATGCCGCAGGGCCTATTGTCACAATTGTCGGCGTCTCTACCGTTCCGCTGGACGCAATCAGCTCTTTCCTATCTAGGCACTAAAATCCCACCAGACCTCTCTAAGCTCTATCAACTGAACTTTGTCCCACTATTGACGACCATCCGTGGGCTTCTGGAAAGTTGGGATGCAGGCCTACACTCCTGGTTCCGGAGATGTAATCTTATTAAAATGTTGATATTGCCTAAGATTTTATATCTCCTCCAGGCTCTCCCCATTCGGATTCCCACAGGTTTCTTCCACCGACTCCACTCCCTGTTCATCTGTTTTATATGGACTCGGGGGGCGGCCGTGACTGGCACGAATACTCTTGACCCTTCCCAAACAACACGGGGGTTCTGGCACTCCCTGATGTGGCCAAATATTGTCAAACAGTGCACCTTACTAGATTGCTGGACTGGTGTAGGCACAGCCCAGGGAAATTCTGGGTACAACTAGAGCAGGCCCAGTCAGATTTCCCATTAAGCGGGGCGCCATGGTGTTAAGTAAAAGCTCGTAGCCCTCTCAGCTCACACCCACTGATAGGCGTGACGCTTGCGGTGGTGGCTTCCCTTTTCTCTCAACCGGCTATCTCTACGTAGACCTCCCCGCTGTGTCACATACTGGGCAATCCGGCCTTTGAACCGGGGATCTCTGACTTGACCCTTCAGGGGTTAAGGGAGGGGGGCCTTTACTTGGCCTCCCACTTTGTAGTGGGGAATCGCTGGCCTTCCATGGAGGAACTGATGGACTCCGGAGGTCGCTTTCACCTCCCGTTCTGGTCGGCGGCACGGTTGCATCACTTTCTGCACTCCTTACCGTCTCCCGGTCTCTATGCCCGCGACCGAACACTATTTGAGGACTATTGCAGGGATGAGGGGATGCTACCAGGTCCCCTCTCCAAGACGTATGGCCTTCTAGTGGCCCCTGCGGAAGGCTTTGTCCCGTCGTATTTTGCGAAATGGGAGGCCGATTTAGGTTGTATGTTTACACCCGCCCAACGCCTGAATATTTGTACATTGGCACTTAAGACCCCGACGTGTACGAAGCTACAGGAAACCAATTATAAGGTATTGACCAGATGGTATCATGTCCCCTCACTTTTGCATAGAATCTATCCGGAGGCCTCGGAGAGGTGCTGGCGCTGCAGAGAGGAGGAAGGTACGTTACTGCATATGTTCTGGTCGTGCTCCAAACTGTCGGGCTTCTGGAGCACAGTCAGGGACCTTCTAGGAGAACTCTCTGATCGTACGGTTCTTGATACACCTGCCTTTTTTCTCCTACAGGCCTCGGACATCTCGATCTCCATATATAAAAAATTGATCATCCCTCACGTCCTATGCGTGGCTAAGTCCTGCATTCCTTTATACTGGAAGTCCACACATGTCCCTACTATTGGTGATTGTATGCGGAAACTAGAGGAGATCAATAAATTTGAGGATTTGACCCTCACTGCCCAGCATCGGCGGGAGAAGTATCAGAAGCTATGAGGTTTCTGGAACATGTTCCTCCTCTCTGACCAGGGTAAAGCCTTGATGTTTCCGCAGCATTCGGACGGCAGCATCCACGATAACCCGCTTTTCGGGCACTGGCAGGGATGATCAATCCCCCCCCCTCTTTTTTTTCCCACCCCTCTCTCTCAATGTTCCCCCTCTTTTCTTGTCTTCTTGTCGATATCTACTCTTATCTCTTTTCTCCCCCTTCAGTTCTAAGCCCCAGTCTTGGGGTTTTCAACACAAACAAAAATCAGGAGAATCAGAGGCAACTTGTCATTTTTTTGAATATTCTATTTGGTTCTATTTGCTTATGGTTAACTTTGGTATTTCCCAGTTTTGACTATAGGATTAAGACGAGGTTTGGATCATTGTCATTTTAATCTGTTTTCAATAAACATTTATATTTTACTATATCTTTGTTTCTTTCCTTTGCTTCTGATTGCCTTAAAAATCCCCTATTAAGAGGAGAACAACAAATGTGTATTTCTAATATTGTTTCAATATGTCTTCTAATTGAAGTCTCCATTTTCTTCTTAGCAATTAAAGAAACGTGATCTCGAATTCCATGATAGAAAGGTATTTTCGTTTTGCCAATGTAAAACCTTTTACATTCACATACCAAACATAAAAACATTGTTTGAAAGGATGAAGTCCAGCAGTGTTGGAGTTGCTGGAATTTGGAATGTCATTAAGTCTATCATGCAATGAGAGCAGTCGGGTTGACAGGATTTTTTTCTTGCAAGTTAGTGGCCATCGATAATTGTGATTGCGGTAGACCTTCACCTGATAATATTGATGATAGATGTACATCGGTGGACTTTTTTTTTTCTAGTAAGACTTGTCAAAAATCGTGTTCTGTTTATTTTTTCTTTATTTGGACTTATTTTTGGAGAATTGGTAGGTTACTATGTAATCCAAAACTAATTTACATAGGAAGGGGCTGGAATCTGGGGGACCCTTTTTTGTTAAAGGGGGCTTCCAGATTCAAATAAGACCCCCCCCCTCCCATAACTACAGGGCCAGGGCTGTGAGGAAGAGGCCTTTAGGTGTTATGGCAGGGGACATTCCCCATGTTGAGAGCATGTGGGCTGGTATGGTTCAGAAGGGGGTTGCTGCTTGGATAAGCGTCTGGTATGGATTTTGGAGAGGACCCCAAGCCATTTTTTAAAAAAATTTTAGCATACGGTCCCTCTTATAACTCGTACCAGATTTAACCACTTGCCTACAGTGCACTTTCACCCCCTTCCTGCCCAGACTGATTTTCAGCTTTCAGCGCTCTCACACTTTGACTGAGAATTACTCAGTCATGCAACACTGTACCCATACAAAAATTGTGTCCTTTTTTTCACACAAATAGAGCTTTCTTTTGATGGTATTTGATCAATACTGGGTTTTTTATTTTTTGTGCTATAAACAAAAAAAGACTGAAAATATCGTGAAAAAACGCATTTTTCTTTGTTTCTGTCATAAAATTTTGCAAATTAGTCATTTTTCTTCACAAATTTTGGCCAAAATTTATACTGCTACTTATCTTTGGTAAAAATAACCCAAATAAGTGTATATTATTTGGTCTTTGTGAAAGTTATAGAGTCCACAAGTTATGGTGCTAATCATTGAAAATTGATCACACTTGATCACACCTGATGTACTGAAGGCCTATCTCATTTCTTGAGACACTAAAAAGTCAGGAAAGTACAAATACCCCCCAAATGACCCCTTTTTTGAAAGTAGACATTCCAAGGTATTTAATAAGGGGCATGGTGAGTTTTTTGAAGTTGTAATTTTTTCCCACAATGCTTTGCAAAATGAAGATTTTTTTTTTTTTTTTTTACAAATTGCCGTATTAACAGGTTATTTCTCTCACACAGCACATGTATACTTGCAACTACACCCCAAAACACATTCTACTACTCCTCCTGAGTATGGCGATACCACATGTGTGAGACTTTTTCACAGCCTGGCCACATACACAGGCCTAACATCCAAGTAGCAGCGTCCGGCATTCTAGGAGCATAAATTACACATATCATTTCCTGACAACCTATTGCACTTTTGAAGGACCTGGAGCACCAGGACAATGGAAAACCCCATAAAATGACCCCATTTTGGAAAGCAAACACCCCAACGTATAATCTTTGAGGCATAATGAGTCTTTTGAACATGTCATTTTTTTCCACAAGTTTTTGGAAAATGTGGAAAGAAAATGAAAATGCTTTTTTTTTACACAAAGTTGTCAATTTATGCAATATTTCTAACACATAGCATGTACATAGCAAAAATTGCACCCCAAAATACATTCTGCTACTTCTCCTGAGTATGCTGATACCACATGTGTGAGACTTTTTCACAGCCTGGCCACATACATAGGCCCAACATTCAAGTAGCCCCGTCCGGCATTCTAGAAGCAGAAATTACACATATAATTTCCTGACAACCTATCGCATTTTTGAAGGCCCTGGAGCACCAGGACAATGGAAACCCCCATAAAATGACCCCATTTTGGAAAGCAAACACCCCAACGTATAATTTGTGAGGCATAATGAGTCTTTTGAACCTGTCATTTTTTTCCACAAGCTTTTGGAAACTGTGGAAAGAAAATGAAAATGCATTTTTTTTTACACAAAGTTGTCAATTTATCAGATATTTCTAACACATAGCAAGTAGATAGCAAAAATTGCACCCCAAAATACATTCTGCTACTCCTCCTGAGTATGTTGATACCACATGTGTGAGACTTTTTCACAGCCTGGCCACATACATAGGCCCAACATTCAAGTAGCCCCGTCCGGCATTCTAGAAGCAGAAATTACACATATAATTTCCTGACAACCTATCGCACTTTTGAAGGCCCTGGAGCACCAGGACAATGGAAACTCCCATAAAATGACCCCATTTTGGAAAGCAAACACCTCAACATATAATTTTTAGGCATAATGAGTCTTTTGAACATGTCATTTTTTTCCACAAGTTTTTGGAAAATGTGGAAAGAAAATGAAAATGCATTTTTTTTACACAAAGTTGTCCATTTATGCAATATTTCTAACACATAGCATGTACATAGCAAAAAATTCACCCCAAAATACATTCTGCTATTCCTCCTGAGTATGGCGATACCACATGTGTAACACTTTTACACAGCCTGGCCACATACATAGGCCTAACATCCAAGTAGCGCTTTACACAAAGTTGTCCATTTATCCACTTTAAGACTGGGCCTATTTTTGACACTTGGTGTTTACAAGCTAAAATCATTTTTATGCTAGAAAACTACTTAGAACCCCCAAACATTATATATTTTTTTTTAGCAGAGACCCTAGAGAATAAAATGGAGATTGTTACAATATTTTTTATCACACCATATTTGCGCAGCAGTCTTCCAAATGCAATTTTTTTAACAAAAATTCACTTTTTTTAATTAAAAAAAAAGAAAACAGTAAATTTAGCCCAATTTTTTTCCATAATGTGAAAGATAATGTTACGCCGAGTAATTAGATACCCAACATGTCATGCTTCAAAATTGGGCACGTTCGCGGAATGGCGCCAAACATTGGTACTTAAAAATCCCCGTAGGCAACATTTTAAAAATGTCTAGTGTCATAGAGTCGAGTGAGGGGCATCTTGCCCTCACTTGACTTCCTGTCTCTGAGGATCCGGGACCGGATAATTTTCCCCGCTGCCGGCGGGTCCGGTAAGCTAGGAAAACATCTAGGACGCGGCGGGAGGGGGGGGCACCTCTTCCCCTGCACCGTTGCGTCGGATTCCGCGGTGACTCCGCCACTGAGACCACCCTTATTTGAAAGCCGACCGCCCCCCGTTTAAAAAAATACCAGGGTTATGGCAATTATCTGCTGCCATAACCCCAGTATTTAGCTTTAATTGCCAATGTATAAATGACAACCTATCATTTTTGAAGGCCCCTCATATTTTTTACACATAGCATGTACATACCAAGAAATACATTACAAAATACATTCTATAAAGGAAAGTGTAAAATAAATTATTACCTGTGGTTGTAGTAGTGCAGTTGTCCACAGAGGAGAGCATTAGTCCAGGCAGCAGGCAGGGATATGCTTAGCGACTACAATAGCAATTTTCCAGGCAGCAGGCAGGAATATAGTCTATAGTCTGGGATATTGTCAGCACAGCCGCAGCATTTGTCCAAATGAATTTTCCAGGCAGAGACATGGTCAGCACAGCCATAATATTGGTCCCGGTACACTGCAGACAATGATTGTACCACTCTCCAGCTAATATCATGCAGAGGCATGATGGTAGTAAGCTGAGGGCCTTGGTCAGGTGAGACCTGGGGTAGAGGCTTCTCTCACCCAAATCTCTTTGAAGCCTCCGGACTCCAGACCCTAATCCGGAATTTACAAAACCCAGAGACAACCAAAAAATTGGTTTTCTCAAACAACTCTGGAGCCCCTCACATATGTGAGACCCCTGTGTACTACAGTAGCAGGGGGCGACAGATCAGTTCAAGCGGTAGGCAGAAGAATAGTCGGTAAAACAAGCCAGGGTCAGTTCACGTGCAAGCAATCCAATCGGCAGGCAGAAGAGTAGTTGAAAAACAGGCCAGGGTCAGTTCACAGGGAAGCAATCCAAACAGTAGGAAGTAGCGTAATCGGTAAAACAAGCCAGGGTCAGTTCACGTGAAAGCAGTCCAAACAGTAGGCAGAGACATAGTGGAAAAACAGGCCAGGGTCAGTTTATGTGGAAAGCAGTGGCATGGTGATATGAGGAAAATTGGTCAGCACAGATGAAAACGGGGAAATGGGCTAGTAATTTACCAATGTATGGTAACGCGTGAAGCATTCTCTAACGCACAGGCCAGGTTGGGAGGGACAGTACCGACAATAGAAGCTGGTATCCTTACGAAACCCCCTTCTGCTGCATACACGGCATCTTTTTTGCCGTCTTCGGCCTGATTGAGACGGTGGAACGTAGTCTGGAAAGTGGCGCTCACTAAGTCGGCTAACAGCCTCAGAGCGAAGGTTTTCTTGGGGGAGTGCTTGTGGGTAGATGAGGGTCGTGATAATTTCTTCAATAAATTTTAGGAAGGAGATGGGGCTTTCAGTGGATTTGGTGTAAATGACATAAGAGTTATAAAAGGCCAATTGAAATAAATAAATTGCAACCTTCTTATACCAGAATCGGGACTTCCGTGTGGCCAAGTAGGGTTGAATCATCTGGTCGTTAAAATCCACCCCCCCCCATGTAAAGATTGTAATCCTGCACACATGATGGTTTTTGGATGGGACCTCTTCTTCTCCGAACCTCCACTGTGGTGTCGTCATGAATGGTGGACATCATGTACACATTTCGGTTATCCTTCCATCGCAAGGCCAGCAGCTCGTTGTTTCTCAGGGCTGCTATTTCCCCCTTCCTCATTCTTTTATTTACTAAGGACTGTGGGAAGCCCTTCCTGTTCTTCCTGGTGGTTCCGCAGGCTAAGGTTCCTTCAAGGTACAGATGTTTTAAGAGGGGCACGCTGGTATAAAAATTATCCAGGTAAAGGTGGTAGCCTTTCCTCAGCAGTGGGTACGCCAAGTCCCATACAATCTTTCCATTTGTGCCCATGTAGGCCGGGCAGTCAGGGGGATTGAGCTGGGAATCTCTTCCTTCGTATATGCGGAACGCATACAGATATCCCATAGCTCTGTCGCACAGTTTATAGAATTTGACACCATATTTGGACCTTTTGCTTGGAATATACTGCTTTATTCCAAGCCGGCCTGTGAAGTGTAGCAGCGACTCATCTACACAAATGTTTTGATAAGGGACGTAAAGTTCTGCAAAACTTTGGGAAAGAAAATTTATGAGGGGGCGAATTTTATACAGCTTGTCAAAATTTGGATGATTTTGGGGGGGGCACTGGCTGTTGTCACTAAAAGGAAGGAAGCGCATGATAATTTCATACCGGGACCTGGGCATTTGGGCAGAATATATGGGCATACTGTGTATGGGTTGGGTGGACCAATAGGCATGTCCTTCATTTTTCTTTGTAACCCCCATGTTTATGGTGAGGCCCAAAAACATTTTGAACTCCTCCAAGGTTAACTCTCTCCACTCAAACGGACGGGAATAGGAAGATTGGGTGTTGTTAGCAATAAACTGCTGGGCATACAGATTCGTTTGGTCCACGATGTATTGCAGAAAATCGTTGGGCAGAAATAAATGGAGAAAATCAATAAAAGAAAAATTTTCTGTATTGGCCTGCACACCTGGCTGTGCGGTAAAAGGGGGAATATTTGCTGATCCTGAGTTGGAGGGCAGCCATCTTGGATTGGCAAGAGCATCTGGGAGGTGGATAGTGGGCCTGGCTCTTGGGGGATGTGACACTCCAGTGCTGGTAGAAGGGGGATTCGGAATTGGGAGTGATGCCGCAGCGCTGGTGCTGGGCCTGGGCATTCGCTCCTGGGGTGTTTCGCTGGGGGCAGAGCGGGTACTGGGCCTGGGCATAGGATCCTGGGGTGTACTGGTGGTGGCGGTGCTGGGCATAGGATCCTGGGGTGTATCCCTTGTGGCTGCCCGGTTTCCAGAGCGCCGTGCCCTTTTGGGAGGGACCCATTCTTCCTCCAAGTCCATCTCCGATCCGCTACTATTGGCGACTTCAAATTCCGAATCGGATTCGGAATTGGACCCGGATACTGATGAGAGCTCCCCGGTGCCCTCATCATCCATAGAGATGATCTCAAACGCCTCCTCGCTGCTGAACATCCTTTTTGACATTCTGGCTGATGGGTGGCAGGTGACGGATAGGTGGCAGGTGACGGTCACTGATGGGGTGACAGATGACGATCACTGATGGGGTGACAGGTGACGATCACTGATGGGGTGACAGGTGACGCTGATTGATGGGGTGACAGGTGACGATCACTGATGAGGTGACGATCACTGATGGGGTGACAGGTGACGCTGATTGATGGGGTGACAGATGACAATCACTGATGGGGTGACAGGTGACGATCACTGATGGGGTGACAGGTGACGGTGATTGATAGGGTGACAGGTGACGGGCGCTGGTCACCGATGGGTGACAGGTGCACCGCTGGCGATACTTATGGCAGTCTCTGGTGACAGGTGCACTTTATAGGTAGTGATTTTTGGTGCAGTGATAGTGACAGGTGACTGTTGGGTGACAGGTGCAATTGGGGGGGGCTGATGACACTTTTTTTTCTGATTTTCACAGGACAGGTACACAGATCAGTAACTCACTGTTTCTGGCTCTCCTCTCCTCACACTGGAAACGGTGTGTGAGGGAAGATGAGCTAGTAACAGTGAATTACTGCTCTTTGTTTACATTTGTGATGGGCTGTGAATGGCTTCACAGCCCATCACATCGTAATCAGCCACTGTCATTGGCTGTTTTACACTGTCGGTGACTAGCTGTGTTCCTAGGGAACACATAGCCACCGACATGACCGCTCTGCGCGCTCCCGATCGCGCATGCGCGGTCATTTTCTGCCGCCCTCTATTGTGATCGGCTGTGTCAATGGAACACAGCCGATCACGTGGGAAACAGCCGTGCCTATTGGCTGTTTCCCCCCTGCCGGTGACGGGGGGTGTCCCTGGGACACGCCGACACCGGCAGTGCAGGGCGGCGCGCCCGCGATCGCGTGCCTGCCCTGCTTAAAGTGCCGCTGTCATATGACGGCGGCCCAGGATAATGGTCGCTCCGCTCCGCCGTCATATGACGGCGGGCGGGCAGCAAGCGGTTAAGATCCTGGTATGGATTTTGGGGGGAACCGGCACATTTTTATTTTGAAATGAGGTCCCTCCTAAATTCCATACCAGACCCGAATGGCCTCGTATGAATTGGGGAAGGCCCCCATGCTGTTTTTTCCACTGACAGCTCATTCGTTTCAGCTGGGGACTTATGGCTGAGGAGTTACTGGTTGTTATGATGCCAGCGGATACTGGCTTCTTAAAGGAGACGTACAGTAGACTTGAAGAAGCATGCCCCGCCCACTCTGACATTTGCTTTGGAACATGAGCTTTTTTTGACCCCCTTACTTGTGCTGGATGTCATAGTCTGGTGAGAGCCTAAAATTACTACAAGAGTTTTGCAAGTTGGTTAACAACAGAAGTTTGCTCGTGGATTATAGAATTGCTGGTCCTCTTTGGTGTTATGTTATTATTCGCCTGGGGTTATATTTTTCCAGCTGCTGAGGGACTTTCTTTAACCACTTCAGCTCTGGAAGATTTACCCCCTTCATGACCAGGCCATTGTTTGCGATAAGGCACTGCATTCATTTAACTAACAATTGCACGGTCATGCGATGCTGTACCCAAATAAAATTGGTGTCCTTTTTTATTCCCTTAAATAGAGCTTTCACTTTGGCGGTATTTGATCAGCTCGGGGGTTTTTATTTTTTGTGCTATAAACAAAAAAAGACAAACAGTTTTGAAAAAAAAAACAAAAAACATTTTTTTTCCTTTCTGCTATAAAACGCATCCAATAAAAATATGTAAAATATTAGATTTCTTTATCAATTTAGGCCAATATGTATTCTGCTACATGTTTTTGGTAAAAAAAAAAGAATCCCAATAAGCGCATGGTTTGCACAAAAGTTATAGCGTCTACAAACTATGGGATATTTTTATGGATTTTTTTTTTTTTACTAGTAATGGTGATGATCAGCGACTTATAGTGGGACTGCGTCATTGTGACAAACAAATTGGAGACTAACTGACACTTTGACACTTTTTTTGGGAACCAGTGACACTAATACAGTGATCAGTGTTAAAAATATGCACTGTCACTGTACTAATGACACTGGCAGGGAAGGGGTGATCAAAGGGTTAACTTTGTGTGTAGCCAGTGCTTGCTTACTGTGGGGGAGGTGATTGTACTAGGGGAAGGCATTGATCCATGTTCCTGCTTTGCAGAAACACTGTTCTGCTTGTGTCCTGAACGATCGGCAGGTCTCGGCAGACATCGAGTCTGCTGGACCCGCTGATTGGCTCTTGCCATGTCCAATTACAGCGGGAGTGAGTCGCCGTCGGCGTGCGTGCGCACCCCAGACTCGGAAGTGCGGGATCACGTACTAGGTACGTGATACTGCGCCGGAGAGCTGCCTTGCTGTCATATATATATATATACAGATTATGGTCTGTAAGCGGTTGATTCAATTGACTTTTTGGACATCTGATAACTGAGAACAAACTATAAGGCCTCATGCACACTGGATGCTATAAAACCGCCAGTAGCTTTGTAGTGAGTACTTCATCGTTATTCAGCTTTTTTGCATTGGCCTTTTTTTAGCATTTTTTGGCGTTTGTAGCTAAAAATCACCTCTCCGCTATTTTAGTGTAGCACTACTCCCTGGGGAGCTGCTTAAAGCGGGCTCCCCTGGGTTACCCATAGCAATAACGTGACAATTCAAAGTACTTTAAGCGATTGGCTCAGTCAAAAAACAGTCAAGGGAATGTGGTTTTTTGTTGGTTTTATCCTAGAACTTGGATAGGAGAAGGGATGAGTGGGATACTCCCAACTGGATGAACTATGCACAATTTTAGGACTTCTAGCTATGTTGAGTCCAGCAAGGCCACTGCTTCACCTTGCCACTTTAGGCTCCGTTCACATGTAGGCGTTTTGGGGCGTTTTTGGGGAGTTTTTCTGCTCTAGGATCAGGTCTCAAAAACGCCCAACAAGACAAATCCTATTCATTTCAATGGCCCCTGTTCACATCTGAGCGTTTTGACGCTGTGAGCAAAATGCCCAACGCTCAAAAAAGTACATGAGCTTCTTTTTGGGCAGATTACAGGCGTTTTCCATTGGTCTCTATTCAATCTAAAAACGCCTGCACAAAAAACGCCTGTAAATCGCGGTAAAAATCGCAGTGAAATCGCAGTAAAAATCGCGGTAAAATCACGGTAAAATCGCGGTAAAAAACACGCGAAAACGCTACGCTCAGGTGTGAATGTAGCCTTAGTGAGAGTCGTAAGCCTCCTTCTGATCCCGAGCCCGGGCATAGTTTTAGGGTGGGGTTAGGTCTGGGACCCGACTAACATAGCCTCACAGAACCCCAGACTCTTGGTGCACTCTCCTTGCACCACAGAGTCCCTAGTCTCTTCATCTGACACATCAAGACTGGCTGGACTGGTCAGTCCCATTCAGTCTCCTCCTCAGACCTCCAGACATCTATTCCTTCTTCCAAGGACCCGAACCGACTCCGGAAATTAGGAGACCCCCACATCGATGACACCGGCCTCTTCCTCGCTGCTCACACTCACTTTAGCAGCCCTGGTCACCGCTGGCCATCTTTTCTCCCCTATCTGTATGGGAGCAGACTTGGTCTCTGCTGCTGCAGTCTACAATACACCAGGTGGTCACTCCCTGGCCCGCACTACCTGCATGTATCCCGGCTCGGACATTCGGGTCTCCTTCCATGTGCAGGCTGGACCACCCTCAGGGTGCATGGTCTCCAACTGCATCATCAGTCTTAACCGTCCTATCCCACGACCCAGGAAAGGCCCCAATTTCGCAGCCGACAAAGCACGAGTGACCCCGGTCTCCCATGTCACACTTAACTTTTTGGGCCGACCTTCACTCCTCTCTGCCCGCAGCAGCAGATTGCCGCAATGCACGCACTGGCTCTAAGCTTGCACCCGCATGGTCACACTCAAACACTGGAGACATACCAGGCCCAAATGCTCCACGCCTCCTCCTGTGCATAACGCCAGTCTTCCATTGGGCACAATCTGCACCCCTGTATCCCACAGGGTGGACATCTTTGGCTCTCCAGTCTGCTCCCCAGTTTGCCCAGCAGGTTCTCCACCAACATGTTGGTTAGCGTCTGCTGCGCTCTGACTTGCTCCGGCACTCACCATCTTGCTCCTCCACACACGTATCTCCCTCTCAGCCACACCCGGAGGTGGAAGTAATCTATGGACTTTCCTTCCTGCTCCCGATTGGCTGTGCATGAGAGGCGTCTCCATCGCCATCTCCAGATTGGCAGTGGCACATCCTGCTGGGCAGAACCCTTCTGCGCGCCCTTTCCAGCGCAGTACAGTAACCTCTCCAATGCTGCTCTCTCTTAGCTCAGCCGGCATGGAAGTCACTGCAAAGCGGACCGTGCCTCTCAGCTTGCATGCATCTGCTCTTCTTACTTGTAACAGGGCTCCAACTGCACCTCCATCATTCTGACCCAGTTGACCCTCTTTGCTTGTCCATAGAATTGTCCCGCTGTCATATGCACGGCCAATATTTCTCCTCCTAGCACTTGTACAAGCAAGGTTCACCATACTGTATCTGAAAAATGTCCCACTGTCATTAGATGCATGGCTGACAGATTTCTTCACAGTATCCACACTCCCAATACATAGAAAGAATGTCCCGCTGCCATCATATGCACGATCAACACTTTTCCATATAGTCTCTATATAGACACACACAGCCCCCGGCACACCGATCCTAGGACGCCATTTTCTCTGTCCACACTTGCACCATTTACTGTTAAGCAGACACAGTCCATGTTTACAGAAAGATGCATTTCTCCCGCCTTCCAGCCCATCACGGTAATAAACAGCTTACGATTCAGACAGAAATTTCTCAGCACTTGACTGCACAGTTTGCGATTCTGACAGGAATCTTTCCGTTGCCTTGAGCAACCATTTGTGTGCAATTTTCTCTTTATCCCACTCTCCCTATCTCTTGTAGAGCAGGCCTCACATTTGTCTTCAGCATTAGAACACAGTCTTTGAGACAAAAAAATTCGTTTTCGCAGATTTTCTTCAGCTGTTGTCATTAGCAACCAGGCCGGTAACCCGGGGAAGACATCCCAGATGAGCCCCCAAATGTAGCACTACTCCCTGGGGAGCTGCTTGAAGTGGTTCCCCTGGGTTACCCATAGCAACAACTTAGCAATTCAAAGTACTTTAAACATTTGGCTCAGTCAGAAAACAGTCAAGGGGATGTGGTTTTTTGTTGGTATTATTCTAGAACTTGGATAGGAGAAGTAATGAGTGGGATACTCCAACTGGATGAACTAGGCACAATTTTAGGACTTCTAGCTATGTTGAGTCCGCTAAGGCCGCTGCTTCCCCTTGCCACTGTAGTGAAGTATTTGATAAGCAAACTGTATAGTGAATTACTCTTCAGGGCCCCGCTTGGCACCCCCTTTACCCCTACTCTTCAGGGTTCTACTTGGCACCCCCTTTACTCTTGCATACTGTGTGAGTTGACCTTCTATCCTCTGACTTTTCTGGAGTGGTCCCCCTTCCTGGGCGGACCCCTTGGCAAGTCCCCTGGTACACAGACACTGTTTTTCCCAGATGACTCTGCCAGCAGCTCCACTGTCAGCTTTCCAGGATCCTTCAGGCTCAGCTCCACACCTGGCTCACTAGGCCGACTGACTGTGACCACCTTCCTCAGACAGCAATAGGAGAGACAGCAGTCACCCTCCTCCTGGGACTCTGCTTCCCGCCAAAGACGCCCTGTCACATGTGCCCTTGGCTTTTATGAGCAATCCCAGGATGCACTGTGGTAGTGCCCTCCCACTGGAACTGCCACAAAAGCCCATTTGCCACTGGTCAGGTTTCCTCCACTGTCCAACAAGCTCCCATATTGGATACAGTGGGGACACGCCCTCAGACCAAGTGACTCACACCTGGACACATGCAACAGGCATGACTAAAAGATCAGGCTCCCCTGATAAGCAGATGGAGCATAATAATGCTTTTTCCTAGCACCTATCTAAGAGGGTGCTACATCAGTAACTCCCACTTTCCCACAATGCAATGTTTGCCAAACAATGCTTGCCAGAATTGCATTGCACGGGTGTTCACACCCATACGATTTAGGTGCGGGGAAAAAAACTACATTTTGATGTAAATGTGGACCCTTTTTTCCCCTCATAAAAATCGCATTGCATGGGTGTGAACACCCCATGCGATGCGATTCTGTCACGCTCACTGCATTTTGCAATCTTTTTTGGGGTGTTGTCCATGGAACATTAAGTCCGTGTTTACATCGGGCAGCTTTGACATGCCATTTGACATTTGACATGTCAAATCGCATGCCAAATCAGAGCCTATTGATGGCAATGTCACTGTCCGAATTGGTGCAACCCTGACTTTGCGGTGCAGCACCGATTCCAAAAAGTAGTTTCTGCACTACTTTTGGCGATTTCAGGGCGATTTCAATAGACGTCTGTGCATGAACCCGTACAGATGTCTGTCAAATCTCCCCTGAAGTCGCACTGAGATGCGAGTTTGAAATTGTGCACGTTTAGCTGAATGATTTCAAACCCACCCTCAGTGTGAACCGGTGCTGTTTCCTGCAAAAGGCTCTGATTTGACATGCGATTTGACATAACAAATTGCATGCCAAAATTGGCACAATGTCCATGGTGGCTTCATGTTTCATGAACAAAACAGATTGCAAAATGCAGTGCGCTTGCCAGAACTTGCCAGTGTTCACACCCATGCAATGTGTTTAGGTGTGGAGAAAAAAAGGGGTCCTACAACATTTTGGTGCAAATGTAATGCAATTTGAAGCATACAAAATATATGGCTCAAATCACATCGCACAGTAATGCCGTGCGTTTTTGGTGCACATCACATGCAGTGTTCAGCATTCACCACCAGTGTGAACCCAGGCTATATTCCATGAAAAACACCTCCAAACAGAACCCAGGCTTGAAAAAGGCAATGAAATAAAAAAATGTCAAACGCCAGTTAGCAGCGATTTTTGGCATTTATCAGCGTTTATAGACGTTAGAGTGTTCTAACAGCTGAAAAAAGCCACTCAAAACTCACTAATTTTCATTTTTTTTTTTACAGCCAGAAACTGCCCCTGCCAAAAAATGCTGAAAACAGCCTGTGTGTGCATGGAGACATAGGATAAACGACTGATGCCAAAAACAGCCGCTGTAAATATGTCCAGTGTGCATGAGGCATGATACTGACTTTTGGCCAATACCCTAATTTAGGCATTCCTACTTTATAACATGTATCCTATTGACACTGATCATTACT
The DNA here is from genome assembly GCF_965119305.1 of Pelophylax lessonae. NCBI lineage: Eukaryota > Metazoa > Chordata > Amphibia > Anura > Ranidae > Pelophylax > Pelophylax lessonae. The sequence goes on from NC_138770.1 coordinate 70,394,446, forward strand.
TTCCTGGTCTAAAAGCTACTGCTTTCCTGAGAAAAGGAGCACAACTAATTTTTATGGACATTTATTTGAGAAATATTACTTCATTTATAAATCACTTTCTTGAGAAAAGTCACACCCAGTTTTTATACAAATTAGTTGTAAAAAAATATTATCTATTTTACTACTATTTGCATTTCAGCAGAACATCCAAATAAAAAATCTCATAAATGTGTTTGCTCAAGTTCCAATGGTAAATATAAGTTTATTGATACACTCCCAGTAAAGTTATTAATTTGAGTTATTCATTTATATGAACTGTTCTGGAAAAACCGGATGTAACTTTACCATCATCCATCTGCTTATAAAAATAAATATCAAAAACTCATATAAATTGCAAATAACTCCAAGCAAGATTCAGCCAGAAGGAAAAAGGGATTCAGAAGAAAAACATCTGGGAGAATTGTGCTACTGCTGATCCGTTACTCTTCTGGTATGTGGCTTTATTATAGAATGCATAGATTAGTGATGGTTCACTATTTATGGTGGTTGTATTAGGTGTGGTTTCTGCAACTTGCTGTAAATATTACCTTTGGTTAGGGATCAAAGTTAGGTACCAAACCCAATTTAGGTGGGGTTTGAAGGAGGGTTGGGTAAAATAAATATTACACATGTACAGTGAGCGAAAAAAAGTATTTTTTCCCCTGCTGATTTTGTACATTTGCCCACTGACAAAGGGATGATCAGTCTATAATTTTAAAGGTAGGTTTGTTTTAACAGTGAGAAACAGAATAACAAAAAAAAAAAAAATCCAGAAAAAAAAATTTCAAAAAAGTTATAAATTGATTTGCATTATAATGTGTGAAATAAGTATTTGACCCCTTCACAAAACATGACTTAGTACTTGGTGGCAAAACTCTTGTTGGCAATCCCAGAGGTCAGACGTGTCTTGTAGTTGTTAAATTAGATAGTGCAGCAAAACTACATATACCTTATATAGAAAATGATCAACTTTCTCAGAACGAATATATATCAATCCCAAAAGTCCAATAAAATTAGATATCCAGAACCAGCTGGTCAGTGCAGGAAGAGGGAAATAAAGACTCCAGGTGGCATGTCCCTTCACCAATAACAAAACACTGCTCTCACCTCATCCGAGGACCCCTGTATTAGCAGTGGGTCATGAAGGCTTTTTCCCCTTAACCACTTTACCAACGGAGGATTTTGCTGTCTTACGTCCAGGCCACTTTTTGCGATTCGGCACTGTGCGACTTTAACTGACAATTGCGCGGTCGTGCGACGCCGTACCCAAATGAAATTTATGTCCTTTTTTTCCCACAAACAGAGCTTTCTTTTTGTGGCATTTGATCACCTGTGCGATTTTTACTTTTTGTGCTATAAACAAAAAAAGAGCATACATTTTGAAAAAATAACAATATTTTTCAAATTTTTTTATATGAAATTCCCCCCAAAAAAATGTAAAAATCTAAATTTTTTTAAATTTTTGGCCAATTTGTTTTCTGCTACTTATGTTTGGTAAAAAAAATCACAATAAGCGTATTTTGATTGGTTTGCGCAAAAGTTATTGCGTTTACTAACCAAGGGAAATTTCTGTCATTGTTGGTGTTTTTTATAGTTTTTTATAACGAGTAATGGCCGCGATCTTTTTTTTTTGCGGGACTGCGACATTGCGGCGGACAGATCGGACCCCTAACTGACATTTTCGACACTTTTGGGGGTACCAGTGACATTACTACAGTAATCAGTGCTATAAATATGCACTGTTACTGTAAAAATGACACTGGCAGGGAAGGGGTTAATTTTATTGGAGAGGGAGGGGTTAATGTAGGCCTGGTGCTTACTGACGTGTGTGGGGGGGGGGGTGGCTGAGTGACACAGGGACAGATCGCAGGTTCAGCTATGCTGAACCCTGCAATCTGACCCTGCCTGTCACTTAGGAGATGTTGTGTAAACAAAGCGGGCGGATCTCCAGACTCGATTCCCCGACGATCGGGGAAGAGTGGCGATGATCACCGCCGCTCCTCCCCTGGCCCGACTCCGCTGTGACTGAATACAGAGGGAGCGAGCCTCCGGCGGTGCGCACGTGCCGCCCACAAGGTGAGGAGTCCAGCGACGTAGGTCTACGTCGCTGGACGGGAACGAGACACTTTTCCGCAGTACGGTCAACGTGACCAGTCGGCAAGTGGTTAAACTGGGAACACGGTAAATCGGGCAGCAGCAGCTTCAAATCCCAATTTCATGGATAACTGTGTCGGGATCTCCTAGACAGCCTCTCGTACACTTTTACATATACAGTACAGTATCTCACAAAAGAGAGTACACCCCTAACATTTTTGTAAATATTTTAAAATATATCTTTTCATGTGACAACACTGAAGAAATGACACTTTGCTACAATGTAAAGTAGTGAGTGTACACCTTGTATAACAAATTTGCTGTCCCCTCAAAATAACTCAACACACAGCCATTAATGTCTAAACCGCTGGCAACAAAAGTGAGTACACCCCTAAGTGAAAATGTCCAAATCGGGCCCAAAGTGTCAATATTTTGTGTGGCCACCATTATTTTTCAGGAACACTTTAACCTTCTTGGGCGTGGCGTTTTCCAGAGCTTCAGATGTTGCCACTGGAGTCCTCTTCCACTCCTCCATGATGACATCACAGAGCTGGTGGATATTAGAGACCTTGCGCTCCTCCATCTTCCATTTGAGGATGCCCCACAGATGTTCAATAGGGTTTAGGTCTGGAGACATGCTTGGCCAGTCCATCACCTTTACCCTCATCTTCTTTAGCAAGGCAGCTGTCATCTTGGAGGTGTTTTTGGGTTCGTTATGTTGGAATACTGCTCTGTGGCCCTGTCCCCAAAGGGAGGGGATCACGCTCTGCTTTCAGTATGTCACAGTACATGTTGGCACTCATAGTTCCCTCAATGAACTGTAGCTCCCCAGTGCCGGCAGCACTCATGCAGCCCCAGACCATGACACTCCCACCACCATGCTTAACTGTAGGCAAGACACACTTGTCTTTGTACTCCTAACCTGGTTGCCATCACACATGCTTGACACCATCTGAACCAAATAAATTTATCTTGGTCTCATCAGACCACAGGACATGGTTCCAGTAAACCATGTCCTTAGTCTGCTTGTCTTCAGCAAACTGATTGCGGGCTTTCTTGTGCATCATCTTTAGAAGAGGCTTCCTTCTGGGAAGACAGCCATGCAGACCAATTTGATGCAGTGTGCGGTGTATGGTCTGAGAACTGACAGGCTGACCCCCCACCCCTTCAACCTCTGCAGCAATACATCTATTTCCCAAAGATAACCTCTGGATATGAGGCTGAGCACGTGCACTCAAATTCTTTGGTCGACCATGGCGAGGCCTGTTCTGAGTAGAACCTGTCCTGTTAAACCGCTGTATGGTCTTGGCCACCGTGCTGCAGCTCAGTTTCAGGGTCTTGGCAATCTTCTTATAGCCTAGGCCATCTTTTAGAGCAACAATTCTTTTTTTTTTTTTTTAGATCCTCAGAGAGTTCTTTGCCTTAAGGTGACATGTTGAACTTCCAGTGACCACTATGAGAGAGTGAGAGTGTTAACACCAAATTTAACACACCTGCTCCCCATTCACTAACACTAACGAGTCACATGAGACCGGGGAGGGAAAATGGCTAATTGGGCCCAATTTGGACATTTTTGCCTAGGGGTGTACTCACTTTTGTTGTCAGCAGTTTAGACATTAATGGCTGTGTGTTGAGTTATTTTGAGGGAACAGCAAATTTACACTGTTAAACAAGCTGTACACTCACATTGTAGCAAAGTGTCATTTCTTCAGTGTTGTCACATGAAGATATAATAAAATATTTACAAAAATGTGGAGGGGTGTAGGAACTTTTTTGAGATACTGTATAGTTAGAAAATAGTGCTCTCTGCTTACTTTTAACACCAATGTATTTATTTAAAAGAACTCACAGGATCATTTCTTGATATACAGCATGTAGAAATAATTCACATGGCCAGTATGCCGCCCAGACAGGATAGCAGCCGGTGACACGTCACGTTGTAACTCTTCCTTCCGTATGTGTTATGTCCTACAGGACTTCATCAGAGGGGGTGGGCTGTCATGAAATATACGTGACCCGCCGCATTCTTTACAGCCCCTAGTGGTGGCACAGGGAGATCAAAGTCCAATCCTCTGCCTGTATTATTATATTATTATACAATAAGCCACCATAAATCAAAGTGCCTCAAATGAGGCTATTGAGTGCATACTATACGGTACATGGACATACTTTTCAGTAAGCCAACATTTCTATATTGAAAACCTTTTTTTTTTGGTCTTATGTTATATTCTATTTTTCTGAGATACTGAATTTTGGGTTTTCACTAGCTGTAAGCCATAATCATTACAATTAAAAGAAAGAAATGCTTGACATAGATCACCCTGTGTGTAACACCTCTATATAAAATATATGTTTCACTTTTTAAATTTAATTATTGAAATAAATTACCTTTTTGGTGATATTCTAATTTTATGAGATGCACCTGTACATTTAAAATCAGTTTTATGCTTTACCCAACATTTTATTGTTTTAAGATAATATTTTGTTCATTTTCCCTACATTTTCCTTTAGATTCCTTTACATTTCCAAATCATGGGAATGATATTTCTACACACTGCTGCCTTCTTGTGGATCCTCTGTGGGGTTTCTGCTCAGTGTAAGAACTGTGGTCCCTGACTGTTTATTTAGAACTTTATATGCTTTATATTAAACTGACATTAAAATTGTAATGAATATATATATATATATATATATATATATATATATATATATATATATATATATATATATATATATATATATAAAAGGTGCACTGTTTCAAATGGTGTAATAAACAACCTAAACATACATCTGACAAAACTAAATGTTGTATGAAAAGTGATAAAGTGCTAATGCAAAAAATATTGTACCCTTCCACTAAGTCAAAAAATGTACCTTTAAATTAATGTAGCAATACACACTGGCATACTGCATGTGCTGATAATGAGTGCAAACCACTGCAAACAATTAAAAAAATATATATTTATATATATATATATATATATATATATATATATATATATATTCAAACAAGTAATTGAACTAAAGTCCACTGAAGAGGGGCTGACCTCACAAAAGTGCCAAGTGCTTCACAACATAAAATCACTTCAAAGGTGCTCCAGTGTGAAAAGGTGCTTAAGGGCTCTTTCACACGGGCGTTCCTTTTTTTTTTGCCCGATCAGGTCCTTTTTTTTTTTTGTAACGGACACGGGTGACACTTGTGTCATCCGGTCCGTATGTCCGTTTTTCATCCCATCCGTTTGCGGATGAAAAACTGACATAATGCATGTCTATGTAAATACGGATGTCTGCGGATGACACCACTGACATCCGTTTTTGCTTCCGTTCCGTTTTTTGAAAGGAAGAAAAAATAGGGTTCTCCTCCGTTCAAAAAAACTGAACTGAACTGACAAAAAACGGATGTCAGAGGATGATCATCCGATGATCATCCGATGACATCCGTATTTACATAGAGATACATTATGGCTCCTTTCACACGGGCGTTCCGTATGTCCGTTTTTCATCCCATCCGTTTGCGGATGAAAAACGGACATAATGTATCTCTATGTAAATACGGATGTCATCGGATGATCATCCTCTGACATCCGTTTTTTGTCAGTTCAGTTCAGTTCAGTTTTTTTGAACGGAGGAGAACCCTATTTTTTCTTCCTTTCAAAAAACGGAACTGAAGCAAAAACGGATGTCAGTGGTGTCATCCGCAGACATCCGTATTTACATAGACATGCATTATGTCAGTTTTTCATCCGCAAACGGATGGGATGAAAAATGGACATACGGACCGGGTGACACAAGTGTCATCCGTGTCCGTTACAAAAAAAAAAAAAGGACCTGATCGGGCAAAAAAAAAGGAACACCCGTGTGAAAGAGCCCTATGTCAGTTTTTCATCCGCAAACGGATGGGATGAAAAACGGACATACGGAACGCCCGTGTGAAAGAGCCCTAACAGAGTGTTGGATCTCCATTACAGAGATCAACAACAGCCTGTGTTAAATCTCCACAGCGGAAGCTTTACAGATAGCAAGTCTCCATATATGAATTCACTCTATGAATGAGAGTCACTCAAAATGGCAGCATATAAAAGATAAGGAGAAGCCTTATAGCGTAAACCAGTAAGGTATATTTATAAGGTATATTTATTAGAAAACATTAAAAATGCATTTCCATTGAGGCAAAGAAATCAAGCTTTAAAAAAAGTGGAGATTTAACACAGACTGTTGTCAATCTCTGTAATGGAGATCCACACGTTCTGATAGGAGGCTGGGAAGGAGTACCCTATCACTCTGGACTCATTTCATACACTTGGTTTGGATTACTCAAATGGGACAGTAATGTTTGTCAGGAATGTGTCTCGAGAAAGATGTGAAGACTATCCCTGGCCTGTTTGATTCTGAATATGTTCATTGAAAGAGCTATTCACCTTGGCCTCTGTTCCATGTTATTTGGTATCGGAGATGGGCAGTCTATCCCTAGTGGTCTTCCTATTGTTGATATTAAGGTGTGCTCTGTGTCTCCTTGTTAATTGCTAATGAACTTCCATCCAGATGGCTAGATAATTGGTTCAGACTGATTCTCTTTCTGTACACAATCTCATCTACATGATAATGTAATCGGGGCCCTGACCTGGTCAGGAGGGGGGGATGTGTCCCTGTGTTTTGTATATATAGTGTGTGAGACTGGATAATAAAGTATCTTTTACCCAGCATTAAGCCTTGGCTCATGTATGGGGGTGTTATGCTATGCCAGTTTTATTTTGCCTAGATGGATTATTTGCTGTTCCGAAAAAGGGGAACCCGTGACGGTGAGAGGGGGTCAGACCGTCACAGAGGCCATTTATTTAGACCTAGGAGCACCTTTTCACACTGGAGCACCTTTGAAGTGATTTTGTGTTGTGAAGCACCTGGCACTTTTGTGAGATTGGCCCCTCATCAGTGGACTTTAATTCCATTATGTTTGAATATATATATTTTTTGAATATATCTTTTTAACATTTTTTGCATTGGTTTGCCATTTGCACTAATTATCAGCACATGCACTTTAGGCCCCTTTCACACTTGTGCAACCTATCATGCAACTTTGGACAAGAGAGTTGCACAACATGTCGTTCCTCATGTTTTCCAATGATACCCATTCATATACAGTATGCGCAACCTAAAGTTGCAGCAACTTCAAAGTAGTTCATGCATTATTTTGGTCTGACTTTCATGCAACCTGAGGGCCATAGACTTCAATGATAACCCTCAGAAGTTGCATGAAAGTCGTACCTAAATGTTATACAATGCAACTTGTGTGCAACAGTTGTCCATTAAAAATGGTCAAAGCCAAAGTCGAATCCAAGTTGCACCCATCCGAAGTTGTGTCAAAGTTGCACCAAAGTTGCACTCCAAAGTCGGCACAACTTTGGAGTAGTACAAGTGTAAAAGGGGCTTTACTGTTTCTTATATGCCACCGTGTATTGCTAGATTCATCATTTAAGGTTACATTTGTTTGACCTATGGAATGGAACAATATTTTTTGCATTAGCACTTTATCCAAAATGTAGTAAAACAGTCAAACCATATAACCAAACCCAGCGTACATGTGTTTCAAAACAATAAAGTTCAAATATAAATTTACATACAGCCCCTACTATAAAAGTGCAAATATTGAACGTTAAATGCTGAAAAAACATAAATGATTAGTCCAGCACTAGCAGCGCTTATCGCCTACACATCAGATAGGATATCCACACAGTCCAAGAAATTCCACCAAGTGATTAGTGATAGTGATGCTACTGTGTTGTCTGGGGGTAATCAAGGTGATCAAACCAAAGTCACCACACCTGGTAAGGTCCTCCCTTTCAGATAACAAACTCACCAGACTTTGCATGAGTTAATCACCTTGTAATAACCTTTAGATGGTAACCCGATGTTTTAATCCTCGATCAATGTATTGATGCTCATAAATGAAGAGAATATAAGGCAAATAGCGTAATCCTGTTAATATTATTTATTGCTCCAAATTTCCCCCTTAAAATACACTCACAAATTGTAAAATAATCACAGAATAAATTTGTCACACGAGTAATTCAGCACTTTCGGTATCTCTCACCACACTCTATTGGAACTCGAGCTAGGTGATTCCCGGGTGAATCCGAAGTAGCTGACACTCACAGAGACCACGTGGTCACACCCCTAACACGTTTCGTCATTACGTCTTCGTCAGTGGATGTAGCCCCACGACCTTGCCTCTCCTACCTATACTCTAGCAGACATGAGTGTTAACCCCTTCTGTCTATTGGTAAACAAAATGTGTTGAGTGCAATGTATATCGGTGGGGATCGATCTAAACATCAAATGTCTACACATAATAGGATCCAAACCACCCCTATTAAAAATCCATTGAGCGCAGCATAAGATAAAGGTAGAGTCCAGTTTGAACAACCAGTTCTCACTGAACTTCAATGGGCAGCCCCCAGTAATCCAAAACAGATCCATCTTGCTAGAGACAGAAACTTTGAACTAGCCCGTAGAGCACCTAGATATCCCACACTTGGTGCTTCATACACCTTAACATCCAGGTGCACGTGGACTGTTCTTATAACAATCTATTTGCAAAATAAAAATTAAAAAGGATTAAAATAATAACCACAAAATACAATTAAAATATTTAATTGACCTTATAAAAATACAAGAATACAACAAAGGGTAATAGAAGTCCCATATCCAATGCATTGGAAACCCAATTCGTATAAGCCCAACACTACTTGAAGATTATGGGCTTATTATTAAAAGTCACTTATAGAGCAGTTAAGATCTAGATCTAGTTCTATGTTCATTCCCTTAGGACTCAATGTTTCTATCAAATATATCCATCTGGTTTCAGATTTGGATAACTCCCTTTCCATATTAGAACCTCTACAGTGTGGATGTATTTTGTCGATCCCACAGAACTTCAGAACTGAGGGGTCCCTATTGTGCCTACATCTGAAATGTAAAGATACACTATATTTATAGCCAATGAAAATTTTATAAATATGCTTTGCTACTCGTTTACCTAATGTTCTTTTAGTGAAGAAAATATATATAAGCCCGCATGAACATTCTAGTGCATAAACAATGTGCATATAGTTGCAGGAAATTAATTCCTTTATTTCAAATTCCCTACCGTTACTAGTCGATCTAAAGCTGATGAGACCTCTAATATGCATACTCACTTGTTGGCAAGCCCTACATTCCTGTGTGGATATCCTATTTGATGCATAGGCAATAAGCGCTGCTAGTGCTGGACTAATCATTAGCACTTTATCGCTTTTCATATGACATTTGTTTTTTTTCCCCATGGTTTTGTCAGATGTACAGTATGTTTAGGTTGTTTATTACATCATTTGGAACAGTGCACCACTTTTTTTTTATTATTTTCACTTAATCCACATTTCCAGGATTGGGGTTGTAGCAGTTTACATTTTATAGAGGTCCACGCAAATTATTATTTGTTTTTAATTAAAATTGTAATAATTAAATTATTCTGTATAAGCCACATATAAACAATGGCAAAAAGATAGATAGATAGATAGATAGATAGATAGATAGATAGATAGATAGATAGATAGATAGATAGATAGATAGATAGATAGATCTAAGGTTGACCTATCTGTAGAACTATATCTATTGTATATATAGATACCAATTAATCATCAATATGAGATAAACTATAGGTAGACAGGAAGAAAAGTAAATGCTTTGATTCATTATTATTATTAGTATTACTATACAGTATTTATATAGCGCCAACAGTTTGCACAGCGCTTTATAATAAAATAGAGAAAATACAGCAACAATACATTCAATACACAAGGGTTAGGAGGGCCCTGCTCCTGGGAGCTTATGAATCTAATATGGAGGGGCTGGTGGAATAAAAGGTAATAACTATGAGGGATGAACTGATGGGAGAAATATAAAGATTTTGTTATTAGCTGAGGAGGTTTGCATGATAGTTGGAGACATGATTTGTGATGTATCTCAGGGAAGAGTTGTAAATGACTTTGTATGTTGTTAATGTTTTGAATTTTTTTCATTGGGCAATGGGAAGCCAGTACGCTAAACAGTGGGTAAGGTGGATGACTCTGGCAGCAGCATTCATGATAGCCTTAAGAGGGGATAGCTGGTGAAGAGATAGGCCTATGAGAAGAGAGTCAAGGCAAGAGATAAAAAGGGAGTAAATACGTTTTTTTTTTTTTGTTTATACGGTTAAAAAGGGGCATATTTTGGAAATGTTACAGAGGTGAAGTCTACAAGATTTGGACAGTGATTGGATTTGAGACTGAAAGGACAGCTCAGAGTCCAAAATTACACCCAGCACCCTGACATGAGGGGAGGGACTAATAGTTGTATTATTGATCTTGTTATGAGCTTAGTTTTAGAAAGACTGAGTTCGAGGAAGTGGTGTGACATCCATGCTGATATGTCAGTTAGTAAGTTAGTAATGTGAGAGGAGACAAAAGGAGTGAGGTGAGAAGTAGAGAGATAGATTTGGGTATCATCAGCATAGAAATGATACTGAAAGTCATAGGAGTTTATCTTGGGGGACCCATACAGAAAGAGGGAATTGAGAGGAGGAGACAGAGTTATAGGTAACACTGAAAGAGCTCTATGATAGGTAGGGGGAGAACTAGGAGAGAGCAGAGCCTCAAAGGCGAAGAGAGTGGATTTTTATTTCAGGACGGGATGGTCAACAGTATCAAAGGTCGCAGAGAGTTCTAGTACTATGAGTAGTGGCCATTGGCTTTAGCAGTTAGTAAATCATTAATGAGTTTTAGTAGGTCAGTTTCAGTGGATAGTAGTAAGCAGAAGCCAGACTGTAAGGGGTCAAGAGGGTTTTTGTCAGTGAGGTAGGAGCTCAGAAGGTTGTAGACTAATCATTCTAAAAATGTAGATGTAAACGGGAGCAAAGGGATGGGTCTTAAGTTGTTCAGGCTGGTGGGGGTCCAGTGAGGGTTTTTTAAGTATGAAGATGATCAGCGCATGTTTTAGAGGTGAGGTGAGGTGAGGGGAGGAGAAGGGACCAGTAGAGAGGGAGAGATTAAAGATTAGGGATGATCGAACGGTTCGGGTCGACCATCGGTTTGACCCGAACATTGGCTGTTCGAGGTTCGGCCGAATCCTGAACATTTTGCTGAAAAAGTTCGGAATTCGGCAACCAGAACCGACCAATGCTAGGGAATGCTAGGAATGTGATTGGAGTGACTAGGGGGTCCAGAGGCCAATCATTAGCCCCCCAGTATATAAGATAGCCCCACCAAATTCCTAACATTGTAATACAGGGATGTGGAAGAGAGTGGAAGCAGTTCTGTTACTTCTGCTCTCAAAGTGTCATTTAGCATTTATTAGTGTCAGGAAAGGGATATCTAGTGTAGTTAGGCTGCTATTTTCCACTTTAGTTAGATTCAAAAATCTAGTTTCTGTAGGGAAAGTGTTAAGTGCCAGGGTGACCGTAGTGTAGTGTAGGGTGAACTGACTCTGACTGCTATGGCAGGGTGGCCAAACCCTTCCATGTCAGAGTGACCGCTATAGAGAAAAGATTGTTTCTCTTAGGTGACTTATAGAACAGCTATTTGGCTTCTCGCCGGTCAGCCTGCTTTTTGCTGCAGGCGTTTATAGGGCTTTTTTGAGGACATGTTTGGAGTCAGGCATGACATCTGAACTTCTGTATAGGGGTATATATACACACACACTTGTATGTATGTATACACATACACATATATAGGTGAGATAGGAGCGGAGCCATATGCCTGTTAATTATTTTATTAGCGCAAGTATAGTGTTCTGCTACTTTCACACCTATATATGTGTATGTGTATATAAACATATAAGTGTGTGTGTATATATACCCCTACACAGAAGTTCTGATGTTATGCCTGCCTCCAATAACCCCCCAAAATGCCCAAAAAAAGCTTGCTACAAAACCGGCAAGGTGTAAAAATAGCGGAGCCATATCCCTGTTCTATATTAATTCTAATACAAACGACATTTTTTTCCTGGTTCTGGACATGCTACAGAGCTGAAACTTAACAGGTACACTTTTTAGACCCCCCAGACACTAAAGAAACAGCACCAAAGAAATCTCATTTTTTTTTTCCAATATTTTTTTCAATAATTGGCTCTCTATCAAAAATGACAATTTTTAAGAACTTTTTTTGTGTGATTAATAGTCCCTGGGGCTTGACCCAGAACCCTAGGCACTTTTTAGGGGCATTTTTAGGGCTTCAAAATGGTGTTTTTTGTTTACCGAAGTTCGGGTCCCATTGATTTCAATGGGGTTCTGAAATCCGGGCCGAACTTTCTGGAAGTTCGGGTGTTCTGGTCGAACCAAACTTTTGAAAAGTTTGATCATCCCTATAAAAGATATGAGAGAGAGAGCATAGGATAGAAGAGGAGGGTGACTCTAATAGTTGTGAGGGAACAGGGTGCAGCAGACAGGTGGTAAGGCAGGCTTTTGAGAAAACTTTAGCAACTTCTTCAGTAGTAACAAGGTCAAAAGAGAAAAATATTGAGGGTGGATTTTTACATGGTATGTTACGTGGGATAGATATCTGTGCAGTGGAGATGCCCCAAAAAATTGCATCAATCTTATTTTTAAAATTATTGGCAATCTCGTGAGCACTGAGTAAGTTTCTGGGTGGAGGTGGTAATGGAGAAAGTAGAGAGTTAAAAGTAGAGAAGTGACGACAAAAACTTGATGACAGAGAATTTATTAGAGTGACAAAGTGGGCTTGTTTGTCAGTATGGAGGGAGGAACTGTATTTTAAGAAGGCAGATTTATATAGGGGATAACACTGGCTGGGATTTGGTTTTATGCCACAATTGCCCCAGTTCACAGTTATGTTTCTTAAGATTTCTGGTGTCATCCCACTTCACACATTCATTTATTTTGGTTATTCTAAAGCCGAGGAAGGATGCCTCGCTCCCGGATAATTACAGACCAATAGCCTTATTAAATTCCAATTATAAAAGTTTCACAAAGATTTGGGCTAATAGACTCGCAAACATCATTCCCAAACTGGTTGATCGAGATCAGGTAGGATTTGTTATGTTCCGCCATGTAAGTGATAACACCAGGCACATGAAAGATCTGATTGATCTCCTTAACCGGTTCCCTTGCCCAGCGGTGATCCTTAGCCTAGATGCTCAAAAGGCCTTTGATCACCTCAGCTGGCCCTACCTTTTTTCCACGTTACAGAGATATGGTTTGAAGGGCCCATTACGCTCCTGTTACAGCCCAGGTACGCCTGTGCTCTGCCTTTGTGTCGCCTTTGTTCCCCATGTTGAACGGCACCCGACAAGGGTGTCTCCTGTCTCCTCTACTTTTTATTTTATGTTTGAGCCCTTGGCCGAGGCTATTCGCTCCTATCCGGATATCAATGGGGTTCTGATGCGACACAGAGAATACAAACTCTCATTGTTTGCAGATGACATTTTGTTGACTTTAACCAATCCCCTCCTGTCCCTGCCTTCCCTGCACTCAGTATTACCCTCCTTCAGTGCTATTTCTGGCTATAAGATTAATGCCTCTAAAACTGAAGCCATGCCTCTACATATGCCCCCGGACCTCTTGGCTCAATTACAATGTTCTTACCCATATCGGTGGTGCCCATCGGCTCTCACGTATTTGGGTGTTAAGCTGGCACCCTCTCATTCCATGCTTTACTCCACAAACTATGTCCCCTTGTTTAGCGAGCTTTCCAGGTCTCTGCGGCAATGGGCGGGCTTCCCGTTATCACTCTTGGGACGCATAAATGTCCTAAAAATATCCATATTACCAAAATTGCTTTATTTGTTTGACACTCTTGCTGTTGCAATCCCTTTGACACAACTTAAGGCATTACAGTGGACCTTCCTCAAATTTATTTGGAGTGACAAGGCCCATAGAATAGCTGCGTCTGTGGTGTTCTCCTCAAGGAAGCGAGGGGGTCTTGGGGCTCCGGATATCATTAAATATTATTACGCTTCCCACCTCCGGGTGACGGCCTCCTGGTCATCCCTGGTGGCGCCCAACCGGTGGTCGGAAATACAACGGGGTGCATTTTTTCGGGGTTCATCCTTGCTCATTGCTCTGGTCTCCCGCATTGCACACAGATCGGGTGCTGCGGGACATGTGCTTGGCTCCCATGAGGGTTACCATGGAAGTCTGGCGCAAATGCTTTCTTAAGTTCTCTCTCTCTTCACCAATCCCCCCCCCCCCCCGACTAGTGTTTTATTCAACCCTTTGCTACCGGATGGTCTTCAAATTGGTCGGGTGTTCACCTGGACACATGCTCCACTCTTCCAGCTCCACAACTTGGTTCACCCGGTGTCCCGCACCCTTTTCTCTTTTGAAACATTGCAGGCTAAATTTGCCCTTCCTAAACATACCTTCTATTTCTATTTAAAAGTCTGCCATTTTTTCAGATCCTTGTCAACCCCTTTGTCCCTGGAGAGGCCCTCTGCCTTTGAATATTTATGTGCCCATGGCCCTCACCAGGGACATTTGGTATCCTCCATCTACAATATCCTCCATGATGCTCTACCACTGACTGAGGACTACCATTCCTATATGCAGAAATGGTCTAAGATTTTGCAGCGTCCCATTACTCTCCCTATGTGGAGTAAGATTTGGACATCTGCCTTTAAATCCTCTAGATGCGTGGTGCAGAGAGACCACTTTAAAAAATCTTTTATTTTGGTACAGAACCCTGGCACGCCTGCATAGGATTGACCCATCCAGCTCCGCCTTGTGTTGGTGGTGTGGAGTGGAATTGGGCACGCTATATCACATTTTCTGAAAATGCTCTGCTATACAACCTTTTTGGTTGATGGTTATGTCACTGCTTTAAAATGCTACTGGTCTACAGCTGCCACTGGACACTGCATTATCTGCTGGGCATTCCATTCACCGGTATCCCCAAGTTGACCAATAGATTACTTTCTTTCCTCCTCCTGGCCGCCAGGAGAGCTATTCCACTCTGCTGGCTGCAGCAAGTCCCTCCTGACAAAACTCTCCTGTTACAATTGGTATCAGAGATTCAGGGAATGGAACACCTTACAGCTATGGTCCATGATGAACTGGTTTAGATGAATGCTGTTTGAGCTGATTGGGACCTTCACTCATCTGGGTTAAGCTGAGCCATGCTCGTTTCCCCCTCTGTTATGGCTTCCTGTTTTTTTTTGTGCTTATGTTCACCAATGTGAATCTCTGTAATTTGGTACTTCCCATGATTTAATGATGTATTTCATAGTGTTTTCACAATGTTTCGGGGGCACCGTCCCTTACTTTGTTGATTGATTTTTTTTTTTTCTTGTTTTTTTTTTGTATTGTTCCTTTCTTCTTTTTCTTAATAAAAAATGATAATTAAAAAAAAAAAAAACATTTCTGGTGTCATCAAGGTCGTAATGGAAGAAAAATGCCCTGTCTGTGACTTCCCCCTGTTCTCTATCTATCTATCTATCTATCTATCTATCTATCTATCTATCTATCTATCTATCTATCTATCTATTTTCTACCCAAGCATCCTCCTAGATAGGTTGCAAAGTAATAGGAAAATGTTGTTTCTTTAACCACTTGCCGACTGCCTAACGCCGATCTACGTCGGCAGTCAGCCCCTCACAGGCAAAGTGACGTAGGGCTACGTCACTAGCTTGTGAGGGTCTAGGGAGCGAGCGCGCACCCCCGGAGGCGCGCTCCCGCTCCCGCGTGGTCACGGACCCCCCCGCGCGTGTGACCGGCGGACCCGATGTCCGCCGGTCACTCGGCGATCGGCGGGGGAGAGGGAGAATGTCAGGCAGCTTGTGTAAACAAGCCACCTGTCATTCTCCTTGCTGTTAAGACACTGATCTCTCGGATCTAGTATGTAGATCCGTTGATCAGTGTCCATACAGCTCAAGCCCCAGCCAATCACAGTAGAAAGCACGCCCCTAGGGATACACACAGCCCCTCCCTCCCAAATAAAGTTAACCCCTTCACTACCAGTGTATTTTTACAGTAACAGTGCATATATATAGCACTGATTACTGTAGAAATGTCACTGGTAACCCCAAAAGTGTCAAAAATGTCAGTCAAGGGTCCGATCTGTCCGCCCCAATGTCGCAGTACCGCAAAAAAAATCGCAGATCGCCGCCATTACACGTTAAAAAAAAAAACAACAAAAATGACAGAAATCTTTCCCTTTGTTAGTAAACGCGATAACTTTTGCGCAAACCAATCAAAATACGCTTTTTGCGATTTTTTTTACCAAACATAGGTAGCATAAAACAAATTGGCCGAAAAAGTAAAAAAATTTTGATTTTTAAATTTTTTTTTTGGGGAATTTCATATAAAAAAATGTGAAAAATATTGCTATTTTTGCAAAATTGACGCTCTTTTTTTGTTTATAGCGCGTGATCAAAAAATCGCACAGGTGATCAAATACCACCAAAAGAAAGCTCTGTTTGTGGGGAAAAAAGGACGCCAAATTCGTTTAGGTACAGCGTCGCACGACCGCGCAATTGTCCGTTAAAGTCACGCAGTGCCGAATCGCAAAATACCCCCTGGTCGGAATGGGGGTAAAATCTTCCGGGGCTTAAGTGGTTAAAGGGTGGTATTCAACCCAGTTTTGTACACTCCATAAACTCAGTGGGGTTGTGGTTTCTCACTGCTGTCAGTAGGTGTCACTGGCTCCACTGACTATAGTATGAGGTTTCCCTGCCAGACTGAGTTACAAATATTCATGTTTCCCCCAGCCATCCCAGTAGATGTTTCAGGCCTCTGGTGCATGATTGAGGAGGGTATACATATTTGGGGAGACCACGTGCTAACTCTCTTGTCTCAGGCTGATGCATGGGAAGTTGTTGATGAACCATCTATGATGCTGGGCCCAGAAGCACGATTGGGTCCTAGCATTCACTGCCATCTCTGAGGGCATTGGCGCTGATCTACAGTGTATTGATGCTCATGAAAGTCAGGATGTGACAGAGCCAGGGAGCCCATACCTGCAACTACAGAGACAGCCCTGAGACTTCATGCTTGAGAATCCAGTCTACTAAGACTTCAGTAGAAGGCAACAGGAAGTTGGGGCAGCTATTCATTGGTTTTGTGATCGGTGCTTTGGTGATAAAAGGACCAGAGTATCTTTACAGGGCACAGTGTCCCTGATTTGGCCATTCCTTCCAGTCTTGGAGGTCGAAAAGTGCTATTTACAAGACCGCAAATGTAGTGTCCTCTTCTTTGGAGCTAGCATTGATTGGAGTATCCCATGCCCTTCACCCTCCCCATTTACAAGTTTTCTCAGCATTAAAAAATCATTCCCTAGACTAGTTACCGGGTCTGTGTGCATGGATTCATTAATGTGTGTTTGCTGGCAACCTCTACATGATCAGGAAAAGAACCCTGGTTATCATTATAATATCTACTGCTGTTATCAGGAAATATGACATGACTATCCTTTTATTGCATTCCATCATCACCAATCAATGGCCCTTTCAGGTTTACCGCTGAAGGTTAAAAGAGCTTAAATAAACCCTGGGTGGTTAAGCTCCAACGTAAAAACACATATAAACTAAAGAAAAGGCCTTCAAAAAATACAAGGCTGAGAGGTCATTGGCAGCATTCCAACATTACAAAGAATGCAATAAAAAATTTAAGAGCGCAATCAAGACGGCTAAAATAGAACATGAAAGGCACATAGCGGAAGAGAGTAAAAAAAAACCCCAAGAAATTCTTTAAGTATATAAATAGTAAGAAAGTGAGGCTATAACACATTGGCCTTATAAAGGACGACAAAGGGAATCTGGCTACAAAGGACAGAGAGAAGGTGAAGGTGCTAAATACATTCTACTCAAAACTAGACTAGAAAAACTTAACATAAATAAATCACCGGGACAGATGGCTTACACCCAAGGGTCTTTAAAGAAATCAGCCAGGTGATAGCCGGACCATTGTTCCTAATTTTTACGGATAGTCTACTGATGAGAATGGTACCAGCTGTTTGGAAAAAAGCCAACGTGTAAAGTTGAGCGAACACCTGGATGTCCGGGTTCGGCGGGTTCGGCCGAACTTGAAAAAAAAAGTCCGGGTTCGTGACCCAAACTTAACCCGAACTTTACCCCAATCCCAAACCCATTGAAGTCAATGGTGACCTGAACTTTTGAACACTAAAATGGCTCTAAAAAAACACGGAAAAGGCTAGAGGGCTGCAAATGGCAGCAAAATCTTCTTAAGAGCATGTCAAGTGCTCTGCAAACAAATGTGGATAGGGAAATAACTTAAAATAACATAAAAAACAAAAAAATAAAAAATAAACATCTTGATCTAGGAGGATGAGGCCCATATGGAGTAGGAGGTTGAGGTGGCGGTGGATGTGGCAGTGTAGGTGGAAGCGGCGGTGGAGGAGGACGAGGTAGCCAACACTGTTTTTTTTTTTTTAATTTTAAATTTCTTTTTAAATTAGGGTACACCCCAAAAGAGTGAGAAAGATCAAAAATACAACAATGGCTGGGTAAGACCGGTATACATGTCTATTCTGCACAAGGTACGGAAAAGTCCTGTGGGATCCATGCCTGGCTCAGTGAGCTTGTCCAAGTTGGCTCTGGACAGGCGGCTGCGCTTGTCTTTGATAACGCCCCCAGCCGTGCTAAATATCCGTTCAGATAATACACTGGCTGCAGGGCAGGCCAGCACCTCCAAGGCGTAAAGGGAAAGCTCAGGCCATGTGCCCAATTTGGAGACCCAGAAGTTGAAGGGGGAAGACCCGTCATTCAGTACGTCTAGGCGTGTGCACACATACTGCTCCACCATGTTAGTGAAATGCTGCCTCCTGCTAAGACGTTCCATATCACCTGGTGGTGCTGCTGCTTGTTGTGGCGTGCTGACAAAGCTTTTCCACATTTCAGCCATACTAACCCTGCCTTTTGAGGTGCTGGCGGTGCCCTGGCTGTGTTGGCGACCTCTTCCTCCTCCTCTGCCTTGGCCGTCTGCTTCCACTGTGCCCCCGCTGTCAGGTGAGAATGCCACCAGCAGCACGTCTACCAGCGTGAGCTTGTACTCACGCATCTTCCGATCACGCTCCAGTGAGGGAATTAAGGACGGTACGTTGTCCTTGTAACAGGGATCCAGCAGCGTGGCCACCCAGTAATCAGCACAAGTTACAATGTGGGAAACTTGGTGGTCGTTGGGGAGACACTGCAGCATGTAATCGCTCATGTGTGCCAGGCTGCCCAGAGGCAACAAAAGGCTGTCCTCTGTGGGAGGTGTATCGTCTGTGTCCTCTGTATCCCCCCAGCCACGCACCAGTGATGGCCATGAGCTGGCCTGGGTGCCACCCTGCTGTGAACATGGTTCCATCTCCTCCTCCTCATCCTCGTCATCCTCCAGAACTGTGCCCCTGCTGGACAATTTTGTACCTGGCGTTTGTGGGTGAAGGAACCCACCCTCGGAGCCACTTGTGAATGACTGCCCTGAAAGCCTTTAGGAGGCATAGAAGTGGGATAGTTAAGCTCAGAACTGGCCATGTTGGTGGAGTACTCGAAATAGCGTAACAAGGCACACAGGTCTCGCATGGAGGCCCAGTTATTGGTGGTGAAGTGGTGCTGTTCCACAGAGCGACTCACGCGTGCATGCTGCAGCTGAAACTCCACTATGGCCAGCATGTGCAAGGTGGAGTTCCACCTTGTGGGCACGTCACATATGAGGTGGTGGGCGGGAAGGCCGAAGTTACGCTGCAGCGCTGACAGGCGAGCAGCAGCAGGGTTAGAATGCCGAAAGTGCGCACAGGCGGCACGCACTTTCTGCAGCAGCTCTGACATATCGGGGTAATTTCTAAGGAACCTCTGCACCACCAAATTCAGCACATGTGCCAGGCAAGGGATGTGTGTCAAATCAGCTTGGCCCAGAGCTGCTACGAGATTTCGCCCGTTATCGCACACCACCAGGCCGGGCTTGAGGCTCACTGGCAGCAACTACTCATCGGTCTGCTGTTTAATGCCCCTCCACAACTCCTGCTCGGTGTGGGGTTTTTCCCCAAACAGGCAAGTTTTAAAACTGCCTGCTGTCGTTTACCCCTGGCTGTGCTGAAATTGGTGGTGAAGGTGTTACGCTGACTGGATGAGGAGGCGGTAGAGGATGAGGAAGTGGAGTAGGAGGAATTAGGAACAGGAGGCAAACTGAAGTGCCCTGCAATCCTCGGTGGTGGAAGGACATGCGCCAAACTTCTATCTGCCTCAGGCCCAGCCGCCACTGCATTTACCCAGTGTGCTGTTAGGGAGATATAACGTCCCTGACCGTGCTTACTGGTCTAAGTATCCGTAGTTAGGTGGACCTTGCCACAGATGGCGTTACTCAGTGCACACCTGATTTTGTCACACACTTGGTTGTGCAGGGAATGGATAGCTTGCCTTGAAAAGTAGTGGCGGCTGGGTGCGACGTACTGTGGGACAGCCACCGCCATAAGGCTTTTAAAACTCTGCGTCTCCACCAGACAGAATGACAGCATTTCAAAGGCCAGGAATTTTGAAATGCTGACATTTAGGGCCAGGGATCGCGGGTGGGTAGGGGGGTACTTACTCTTCCGCTCCAGTGTTTGGGAGATAGAAAGCTGAACGCTTCCATGAGACATTGTGGAGATGGTTGTTGGTGACCCAGGTGGTGGTGTTGCTGGCAGATCTTCTGTTTGCGGGGTGGCCGGTGCCACTGTCACTATAGAGGTGGATGAAGAGACCGAGACTGCAGCAGAAGAGGAAGCAGGAGTAGCCAGAGACCTTTCTTGGTTTTTGAGGTGTCTACTCCACTGCATCTCGTGCTTTGCACTTAGATGCCTAGTCATGCAGGTTGTGCTCAGGTTGAGAAGGTTTATGCCTCGCTTCAGGCTCTGATTGCACAGCGTGCAAACCACTCGTGTCCTGTCTTCAGCACATTGTCTGAAGAACTGCCACGCTAGGGAACTTCTTAGAGCTGGCTTTGGTGTGCTCGGTCCCTTGCTGCATTGGGCAGTAGCAGGCATAGTGTCTAGGGCACGGCCGCTCCGCTTTTTCACCCTGCTCCCTCTTCTGCTGTGCTGGCGGCTCTGTGCGAGCACCGCCTCTTCCTCCAAACCACCCAGGTCACCTGCATGACGTTCATTCCATGTGGGGTCGAGGACCTCATAGTCCTCCACATCATCTTCCACCCAGTCTTCACCCCTGCCCTCCTTGTCGATGTCCACAATTTTGAATTCCGCAGCAGTTGGCACCTGTGTTTCGTCATCATCCAAGACGTGCTGCAATAGTCCTCCCATGTACTCATCTTGAGACATAAGTGGTTGGGCATCGGTGCACTCAATCTCTTCCACTTCTGGGGCAGGGCTAGGTGGATGGCCCTGGGAAACCATGCTAACAGAGTCATCAAAAAGAAGAAGAGACTGCTGCATGAGTTGGGGCTTAGACTGTTTGGCTGATTTGCAAAGGGGTGAGGTGAAAGATTGATGGACATCGGCTGCAGGTGCCAACTCTGGCCTTTCAGCAGTAGACTGGGTGGGAGACAATGTGAAGGAAATGGAGGCACTGTCAGCAACCCAATCTACTATCGCCTGTACTTGTTCTGGCCTCAACATTTGTAGAGGCGCATTATGCCCTGCCAAATACTGCTGCAGGTTCTGTCGCCTACTCGCAGCTGAGAAAGGTGTTTCACTTGTGCGTGTAGCTGGCACAGATCGACCACGTCCTCTCCTTGCAACAGGAGCTCCACCAGCAGCACCACGACCAAGGCCACATCCCTTATTTGATCTTCTCCTCATATTTCTCTAATTTAGGATCTTCCCCTAAATGGGTGTTGATTGAATAGCGGAATAGAACAACAACAGTATCCAAAGGGTGTATCTCACAGTAAAAAATGCAGACTAGGCCGCAATTATTTTTTTTTCCCTAAATGGGTTTTTATTGAAAAGCGGAATACAACAACGGTATCCAATGGGTGTATCTCACAGTAACATATGCAGACTAGGCTGCAATTTAATTTTTTTCCCCTAAATGGGTTTTTATTGAAAAGTGGAATACAACAACTGTATCCAAAGGGTGTATCTCACAGTAACATATGCAGACTAGGCCACAATTTATTTTTTTTCCCCTAAATGGGTTTTTATTGATAGGCGGAATACAACAACAGTATCCAATGGGTCTATCTCACAGTAACATATGCAGACTAGGCCGCAATTACATTTTTTTTTCCCCAAATGGGTTTTTCATTGAAAGGCGGAATACAACAATAGTATCCAATGGGTCTATCTCACAGTAACATATGCAGACTAGGCCGCAATTTAATTTTTTTTCCCCTAAATGGGTTTTTATTGAAAAGTGGAATACAACAACTGTATCCAAAGGGTGTATCTCACAGTAACATATGCAGACTAGGCCACAATTTATTTTTTTTCCCCTAAATGGGTTTTTATTGATAGGCGGAATACAACAACAGTATCCAATGGGTCTATCTCACAGTAACATATGCAGACTAGGCCGCAATTACATTTTTTTTTCCCCAAATGGGTTTTTCATTGAAAGGCGGAATACAACAATAGTATCCAATGGGTCTATCTCACAGTAACATATGCAGACTAGGCCGCAATTTAATTTTTTTTCCCCTAAATGGGTTTTTATTGAAAAGTGGAATACAACAACTGTATCCAATGGGTGTATCTCACAGTAACATATGCAGACTAGGCCGCAATTTATTTCTTTTCCCCTAAATGGGTTTTTATTGAAAGGCGGAATACAACAACAGTATCCAATGGGTCGATCTCACAGTAACATATGCAGACTAGGCTGCAATTTAATTTTTTCCCCCTAAATGGGTTTTTATTGAAAAGCGTAATACAACAACTGTATCCAACAGGTTTATCTCACAGTAACATATGCAGACTAGGCCACAATTTAATTTTTTTTCCCTAAATGGGTTTTTATTGAAAGGCGGAATACAACAACAGTATCCAATGGGTCTATCTCACAGTAACATATGCAGACTAGGCCGCCATTTAATTTTTTTCCCCCTAAATGGGTTTTTATTGAAAAGTGGAATACAACAACTGTATCCAATGGGTGTATCTCACAGTAACATATGCAGACTAGGCCGCAATTTATTTTCCCCTAAATGGGTTTTTATTGAAAGGCAGAATACAACAACAGTATCCAATGGGTCTATCCCACAGTAACATATGCAGACTAGGCCGCAATTAAATTTTTTTTCCCCTAAATGGGTTTTTATTGAAAGGCGGAATACAACAATAGTATCCAATGGGTCTATCTTACAGTAACATATGCAGACTAGGCCGCAATTAAATTTTTTTCCCCTAAATGGGTTTTTATTGAAAAGTGGAATACAACAACTGTATCCAATGGGTGTATCTCACAGTAACATATGCAGACTAGGCCGCAATTTATTTTCCCCTAAATGGGTTTTTATTGAAAGGCGGAATACAACAACAGTATCCAATGGGTCTATCTCACAGTAACATATGCAGACTAGGCTGCAATTTCATTTTTTTCCCCTAAATGGGTTTTTATTGAAAAGTGGAATACAACAACTGTATCCAACAGGTGTATCTCACAGTAACATATGCAGGCTAGGCCACAATTAAATTTTTTTTCCCTAAATGGGTTTTTATTGAAAGGCAGAATACAACAGTATCCAATGGGTATATCTCACAGTAACATATGCAGACTAGGCCGCCATTATTTTTTTTTCCCCCTAAATGGGTTTTTATTGAAAGGCGGAATACAACAACAGTATCCAATGGGTCTATCTCACAGTAACATGTGCAGACTAGGCCGCAATTTATTTATTTTCCCCTAAATGGGTTTTTATTGAAAGGTGGAATACAACAACAGTATCCAATGGGTCTATCTCACAGTAACATATGCAAACTAGGCTGCAATTTAATTTTTTTCCCCTAAATGGGTTTTTATTGAAAAGCGGACTACAACAACTGTATCCAACGGGTGTATCTCACAGTAACATATGCAGACTAGGCCGCAATTTATTTTCCCCTAAATGGGTTTTTATTGAAAGGCGGAATACAACAACAGTATCCAATGGGTCTATCTCACAGTAACATATGCAGACTAGGCTGCAATTTCATTTTTTCCCCCTAAATGGGTTTTTATTGAAAAGCGGAATACAACAACTGTATCCAACAGGTGTATCTCACAGTAACATATGCAGACTAGGCCACAATTTTTTTTTTTCCCTAAATGGGTTTTTATTGAAAGGCAGAATACAACAACAGTATCCAATGGGTCTATCTCACAGTAGCATATGCAGACTAGGCCGCAATTAAATTTTTTTCCCCCTAAATGGGTTTTTATTGAAAGGCGGAATACAACAACAGTATCCAATGGGTCTATCTCACAGTAACATATGCAGACTAGGCTGCAATTTAATTATTTTCCCCTAAATGGGTTTTTATTGAAAAGCGGAATACAACAACTGTATCCAACAGGTGTATCTCACAGTAACATATGCAGACTAGGCCACAATTTTTATTTTTTTCCCTAAATGGGTTTTTATTGAAAGGCAGAATACAACAACAGTATCCAATGGGTCTATCTCACAGTAGCATATGCAGACTAGGCCGCAATTAAATTTTTTTCCCCCTAAATGGGTTTTTATTGAAAAGCGGAATACAACAACTGTATCCAATGGATTTATCTCACAGTAACATATGCAGACTAGGCCGCAATTTATTTCTTTCCCCTAAATGGGTTTTTATTGAAAGGCGGAATACAACAACAGTATCCAATGGGTCTATCTCACAGTAACATATGCAGACTAGGCTGCAATTTAATTATTTTCCCCTAAATGGGTTTTTATTGAAAGGCGGAATACAACAACAGTATCCAATGGGTGTATCTCACAGTAACATATGCAGACTAGGCTGCAATTTAAATAATTTTTTCCCTAAATGGGTTTTTATTGAAAAGCAGAATAGAACAACAGTATCCAACGGGTGTATCTCACAGTAACGTATGAATGAAAATTTTTTATTTGTCACTTTAATTGGTGATTTTTGTAGAGCAGATTAGAACAGCAGTGTCTAAACGCTGTATGACAGTGTCACAGTAAAGTATGAGTGAAAAACTGAAAAATAATTGTCCCCTTAAATTGGTGCTTGTTGAATAACAGATTAGAACGGCAGTCTCTAAACGCTGTATGACAGTGTCATAGTAAAGTATGAATGAAAACTGAAAAATAATTGTCCCCTTAACTTCTTGCCGACTTCCTAACGACGATTTACGTCGGCAGTCAGCCCCTCACAGGCAAAGTGACGAAGGTCTACTTCGCTAGCCTGTGAGGCTCTTGGGAGCGAGCGCGCGCCGCCGGAGGCGTGCTCCCAATCGCTCACGGACCCCCCCGCGCGTGTGCCCGGCAGACCCGATGTCCACCGGGCACTCGCGATTGTCCGTTACGGCGGGATAAAGGCAGGTGGCTAATGTAAACACAGCCGCCTGTCATTCTCCCCTGTGTAAGAATGGAGATCATAAGGTTCTGCTATGTAGGACCGTTGATCTCTGTTCTTACACCTCAAGCCACATCCAATCACAGTTAGAATCACGCCCCTAGGGACACACTTAACCCCTCCTTCTCAAATAAAGTTAACTCCTTCCCTGCCAGTGTCATTTTTACAGTAACAGTGCATATGTATAGCACTGATTACTGTAGTAATGTCACTGGTAACCCCAAAAGTGTGAAAAATGTCAGTCAAGGGTCCGATCTGTCCGCCGCAATGTCGCAGTCCCACAAAAAAAAAAAATCGCAGATCACCGCCATTACTCGTTAAAAAAAAAAACAACAAAAATGACAAAAATCTTTCCCTTAGTTAGTAAACGCAATAACTTTTGTGCAAACCAATCAAAATACGCTTTTTGCGATTTTTTTTTTTACCAAACATATGTAGCATAAAACAAATTGGCCTAAAATGTTAAAAAATTTAGATTTTTACATTTTTTTGGGGGGAATTTCATATAAAAATGTGAAAAATATTGTTATTTTTGCAAAATTGACGCACTTTTTTTGTTTATAGCGCATGATCAAAAAATCGCACAGGTAATCAAATACCACCAAAAGAACGCTCTGTTTGTGGGGAAAAAAAGGACATTAAATTTGTTTAGGTACAGGGTAGCACGACCGTGCAATTGTCCGTTAAAGTAATGCAGTGCCAAATCGCAAAATAGGCCCTGGTCAGGAAGGGGGTAATATCTTCCGGGGCTTAAGTGGTTAAATTGGTGCTTGTTGAATAGCAGATCAGAACAGCAGTGTCTATACGCTGTAAGTCACAGTAAAATATGAAGGAGAAAATGTATTTACTTTTTTAATCCAGATTAAGCAGATACATATGCACTGAGCTTGCATTACATGGCCGCTGCACGCCGCACGCCGCCCACCTAACAGACTGATAAAAGTTTTTTTTTTCTCCCTCCTCCTCCCTGGGCTCAGGTCAGGGCATAAAGATCATGCACTGCACCCCCACACAATAAAATCAATGTAGATCGCTGTCTGATTAAAGAAGATTCGTCCTATTCTTTCCCTGAAAGAAATCTCCAGCCTGCCCCTACAATAATCTCCTATCTCTCCCTCCGCAGCAGCAGCAGCAGGAACCTGTCCCTAGTATAGTTAGAGCAGAGTGACGTGCGGTGCTATGTGACTCCAGCTTATATAGAGTCTGGGTCACATGCTGCACTGGCTAATCCCAGCCATGCCATTAGTAGGCATGGCTGTGATGGCTTCTAAGGGCACACTAGTTAAACGCTTGCTGATTGGCTGCCTTGCAGCTGTTGAAACCGCGCCATTAAAACAGCGCCAAAACATGAAATAAATTACCGTACAACGGACTGTATCCCGTACATACAGTGAAATGTTCGGGTCCGTGTCCGGGTACCGAACACCCAAACGTCCGGTACGATCCCGAACAATACAGTCCGGGTTCGCTCAACCCTACCCCCATGTGGTACCAATATTTAAAAAAAGGGCCAAGATATATCTCTTGGAATTTACCGGCCGGTTAGCCTAGCATCATTAGTCTGTAAGATATTGGAGGGGATGATAACGGACTATATACAAGACTTAAGTATTATTAGTAGAAATCAGCATGGATGCATGAAAAATCGCTCTTGCCAGACCAATCTATTAACCTTCTATGAAGAACTGAATAGCCATCTAGATAAAGGAAGGCCTGTGGATGTGGTGTATCTGGAGTTTGCAAAGGCATTCGATACAGTTCCCCACAAACGTTTACTGTACGAACTAAGGTATGTAGGTATGGACCATAGGCCGAGTACCTGGATTAAAAGCTGGCTCCAGGGGCAAGTACAAAGGGTGGTGATAAATGGGGAGTACTCGGAATGGTCTGGTGTGGAAAGTGGGGTCCCCCAAGGATCTGTCCTGGGACCAATCCTATTTAATTTATTCTTAACCACTTAAACACCGGAGGATTTTCCTGCTGAAAGACCAGACCCCTTTTTTCAACTTGGCACTGCGTGACTTTAACTGACAATTGCGCGGTCATGCAATGCTGTACCCAAACAAAATTTATGGCCTTTTTTTCCCACAAACAGATATTTCTTTTGGTGGTATTTGATCACCTCTTCACTTTTTATTTTTTGCGATATTAATAAAAAAATAGCGAAAATTTTGAGAAAAAATGACATTTTCAACTTTGTCTTTTAAAAAATATCCAATATACTCAATTTGTTATATATTTTGGCCAAAATGTATTTAGCTACATGTCTTTGACAAAAAAATCTCACTGAGCGTATTTTTTTTTGGTTTGCGCAAAAGTTATAGCGTCTACAAACTATGGTGTAAATACTGAGATTTAAGCAGCTTTAATTTCTGACTGCCTATCTCATTTCATGAATTGCTAAAACAGCAGGGCAGTACAAACCCCCCCAAACTACCACTTTTTGGAAAGTAGACATCCTAAGGAATGTCCTGAGGGGCATGTTGAGCTCATTGAATATTTCATTTTTTTTGTCACAGGTGTTTGAAAATTGACTAAAAGAAATTTTTTTTTTTTTTTACACAAAGTTGTCATTGAAATTATATATTGCTTACACATGCCATGGGTATATGTGTAATTACACCCCAAAATATATTCTGCTGCTTCTCCTGAGTACAGGGATACCACATATGTGAGACTTTTTGGGAGCCTAGCTGTGTACGGGACCCCGAAAACCAATCCCCATCTTCAGGTTTTCTAATGGCGTAAATTTTTGATTTTACTCCTCACTACCCATCACAGTTTCGGAGGCCCTGAAACTTCAAGATAGCACAACCCCCCCCCCCCCAAATGACCCCATTTTGGAAAGTAGACACCCCAAGCTATTTGCTGAGAGGCATGGTGAGTCCATGGAATATTTTATATTTTGCCACAAGTTCCGGGAAATATATATATATATATATATTTTTTTTTTTACACAAAGTTGTCACTAAATGATATATTGCTCACACATGCCATGGGTATATGTGAAATGACACCCCAAAATACATTCTGCTGCTTATCCTGAGTACAGGGATACCATATGTGTGAGAATTTTTTGCAGTCTAGCTGAGTACAGGACCCCGAAAACCAATCCTCACTTTTAGGCTTTCCAAGGGCGTAAATTGTTGATTTCACTCCTGACTACCTATCACAGTTTCAGAGGCCATGAAAGACAGCACAACCCCCCTCCCCCCAAATGACCCCTTTTCGCAAAGTAGACACCCTAAGCAATTTGCAGAGAGGCATGTTGAGTGTTTGGGCAGATCTCACTTTTTGTCACAAAGTTTTGGAAATTGGAAAAAAGAGGAAAAAAATGCATTTTCCTGTTTTTTCTTCATTTTCAAAAAAAAAAAAAAAAAAGAGAGCTGCAAAATACTCACCATGCCTCTCAGAAAATAGATTTGAGGGTCTAATTTGCAAAACAGGGGGGTTTTGTGCCATCTTGGCATTTCATGGCCTTCAAAAGTGTGATAGGTAGTAAGGAGTGAGATCAACAATTTACACCCTTAGAAAGCCAGAAGGTGCGGATTTGTGTTCGGGGTCCTGTACGTGGCTAGACTGCCAAAAAGTCTAACACATGGGGTATCTCTGTACTCAGGAGAAGCAGCAGAATGTATTTTGGGGGGGTATCCCTGTACTCAGGAGAAGCAGCAGAATGTATTTTGGGGTGTCATTTCACATATACCCATGGCATGTGTGAGCATTATATCATTTACTGACAACTTTGTGTAAAAAAAAAAAATAATAATAATTTTCCCGAAACTTGTGGCAAAATATAAACTATTCCATGGACTCATCATGCCTCTCAGCTAATAGCTTGGAGTGTTTACTTTGCAAAATTGGGTCATTTGGGGGGGTTTTGTGCTATCTTGAAATTTCAGGGCCTCTGAAACTGTGACAGGTAGTGCAGAGGTAAAATAAGCAATTTACGCCATTAGAAAACCTGAACATGGGGATTGGTTTGCGGGGTCCCTTACACAGCTAGGCTCCCAAAAATTCTCACACATGTGGTATCCCTATACTCAGGAGAAGCTCAAAATGTATTTGGGGTGTCATTTCACATATACCAATGGCATGTGTGAGCAATATACCATTTAGTGACAACTTTGTGTAAAAAAAAAAAAAAATAAATCCTGAAACTTGTGGCAAAATATAAAATATTCCATGGACTCACCATGCCTCTCAGCAAATAGCTTAGAGTGTCTGCTTTGAAAAATGGGGTCATTTGGGGGGGGGGGGGGTTGTGCTATCTTGAAATTCAAGGGCCTCTGAAACTGTGACAGGTAGTGCAGAGGTTAAATACACAATTTACGCCATTAGAAAACTTGAAGATGGGGATTGGTTTTCGGGGTCCCGTGCACAGCTAGGCTCCCAAAAAGTCTCACACATATGGTATCCCTGTACTCAGGAGAAGCAACAGAATGTATTTTGGGGTGTAATTTCACATATACCCATGGCATGCGTGAGCAATATATCATTGACAACTTTCTGTAAAAAAAAAAAAATCTAAAAAAAAAAAAAAAATTCATCTTACCGAAACTTAGGGCAAAATATAAAATACTCCATGGACTCAATATGCCTCTCAGCAAATAGCTTTGGGTGTCTACTTTTCAAAAAGGGGTCATTTGGGATGTTTGAACTGTCCCGGCATTTTATGCTCAATCTTAGCCACACATCACCCACTCTCCTAACCACTTGAAAACCAAGCCTTTTCTGTGACTTTTTGTTTACATGAAAAAATATTTATTTTTTACTAGAAAATTACTTTGAACCCCCAAACATTATATATTTCTTTAAAGCAGAGGCCCTATAGAACAAAATGGTGGAAGTTACAATTTTTTTTGTCACACGATATTTGCAGATTTTCCAAACGCAATTTCTGCGAAAAAATAATTTTTTTTTTAAATTTATTGCACAAATACACTATATAATTCAAAATTGTTTGGTAAGATTTAAAAGATGATCTTATGCCAAGTACATAGATACCAAACATGACATGCTTTAAAAATTGCGCACACCGGGGGGCGTGACCGGAAGCGGACCGAGGCGGACGTCTTTGTGAGGAGCTCCGCCGCCTCACGTACAATCGACTGCAATCCTCCCTCCCTGCTCAGCCCACCGGCTCATCTGCACCCCCTCACGACTCCCCGGACCCTGGGGGACCTGCCGGACGAAAATTTTTTCGAATCGGACCAGGATTACCGCTCGCGGCCTACTAGGCCTGAAGCCGGGGACTTTCCTACGGACCGGACCCCGAGGCCTGCGCGGCTACCGCGGCCCGCCATCCGGCGCTTCAGAGGGGAGGTAGGCACTGTTGAAATACCCATTCACCATCCTGCCCTACGGACCTACCCCCCTCTGCCCTAATCTGCCCCGCAGCGCCTCTGGGACCATCTCCACAGCCATTTAGTCAGCACCCGGCCGCCATCTTCCTGGCCCCCTCACGCTTGCTGGGCACCCCTGGGTCTCCATCCCCCGGCCAGGACTCCGGACCCCAGGCCTCACCTTCACCCTGGGAAGGTCCGAATGACCGTTGGCCCCTCTGAGCAGGACATGTCCGCCTAGTGCTCCGCATCTCTGGGGGCATTACAGCCTCTTCACAACGAGTCATCCCGCTGCTAACCTAACCACATACAGACCCACCGGCTGCCAGGGACCTCTGGGGTCAACCCACGATGGTCTACGGCGGACCGAAGAACAAATTTAAAAATAAATCCATCAGGGACGCTCTCCTCAAAACCGCTCCTAAGATGGCGGCGGGGCCATCTACCTGCTCGCCTCACGCAACTCCTCACACCAAGCCTGTGGCGCTGCACCCAGTCGGTGAGACAGACTATGATTTTGGCCTCACACCCCTAACTTTTAGGGGAGACACGCTGCAGCCAGACCTGCTCCAGCAATTTGAACGGATGCTCACTAGAGCCCTCAAAAACACCTCAGATGCCATTACTGACAAGCTCACCAGGGAAATCAGGGAGGTGGGCCACCGCACTACTCTCTTAGAGCAACGCACTGAGGAACTAGAACTCACAGCAGGCAATCATTCTGAGGACTTGGAAGCCCTTCGAGAGGAAAATTCATCCCTACACTCCCGCTTGGAGGACTTTGAAAACAGGGCCAGAAGATCCAATGTCAGGATCAGAGGTATCCCAGAGTCTGTGGAGGACCTTCAATCCACCATCACTGCCTTATTTCAGGAACTATCCCCATCAATTCCTATAGAGCGTTTGGAAATGGACAGGATCCATAGATCACTGGCCCCGCGCTCGGATGACGGTCCCCCTAGGGACATCATAGTGAAACTTCACTTTTTTCGCACTAAAGAACAACTCATGGTAGCTGCCCGTAATAGGGATTCCCTAATTTTCCAGGGCCACCGTTACCAACTCTTCCAGGATTTATCCCAAGCTACCCTGGCTAAACGTAAGGCTATGAAGCCGCATCTCCTTGTTCTTCAACACCACAAGATTACCTACAGATGGATCTTCCCCTTTGCTGTCCGCTTCTCCTACAAAGGCTCCTCTTACCAATGTAAATCTCCTGAGGATCTCCATGGTACTATTCGTGAACTCCACCTGACACCCCCAGATAATTCTCCTGAAGGCTCCAAGCGCCGTGCTGCATCATCCTCTCCACAGAAGACCCAAGCTCACCAGGATCATATCTCCCAGCACGGGATCCACAAGAGAGGTCGCTATTCATCACCAGCTCCAGCCCCGGCTCCTGAGGACACCATGGACTGAGGACACCCCGTGGTGTTCACCTGCTCTTTGTTACTAGGACGGTTGTCTAGCTGCCCTGCTGATCCTTTTCTTTGATGCCACCATTTTTGGTATCCTCCTGGAACCGTAACTATAATGTTTTCATATATTTACATTTGTGTTTTGTTTTTTTGTTTTTTTTTTTTTTTTTTTGGTACCTTCCAGGACGTACCACTTCTGTAGGTGAGACTGGTGGCAGAGTTTCCCTACATTGGACTTTTTCTTCAATTTTCAAAGAGTTTTTTTTTTTTTTTAACTATTATTTTTCTCTCATTGTTGGGTCTATCGTATTGCCCTGATTTGTTTTACTGTTTGTGCTCTGATATGTTATTGACTCGTTACCTCCACTTGCGTTATGCTTGCTACTAGGCTGTCCCTGCCCCAGAGACTGCTCACTGCACCCCACTTGTAGTCCTTCAGTACCAGACCTTTTTGGATTGGTATCTCTTGGACAGGTTGACTCCTCCTGGCGGGAAGTTTACTTCCTTCCAGAGGATCCTCTTTTCTCTTTTTTCCTTCCCTCCCCTTCCATTCTTGAGTTTTTTCTCTCCCCCATTTCCCTTCCTCCCCCCTTTCCCGCCCTCTTGCTCCTGCTCCTCCTGTCTTCCGTCCCCACCCGGAGATAGTCCCCCGCCCGCCGTTCCTGCCTCCTACCCCTGCCACGCTACATTTGCGCTCCATTATGTCCACCTTAAACGTTCTTACTCTAAATGTACAAGGCCTAAATTCCCCCTCCAAACGTGTGAAGGCATTCCGATCGTTCTCTTCGCTATCGGTTCATGTGGCTTGCCTTCAGGAAACGCACTTTTCCACTCATTCGACTCCCAAACACTTTGGTCACCAATACCCACAGGTCTACACTGCCTCTGCTCCCACGAAGCAACGGGGTGTGCTGATAGCATTTCACAGAACTACCCCATTTACTCTACAGAAGGAAATAAAAGACCCTGAGGGTCGCTACCTCATACTGCTAGGACGGCTCCTTGACTCGGATGTCACTATAGTTTCATACTATGCTCCTAATAAGAAACCCCAGGCCTTCCTTTCCCACCTATTGTCTGTCACGGATACCCACAAACGGGGTACCCTCTTGCTTTGTGGCGACTCCAATCAAGTACTCTATCCTCTGCAGGACAAATCTCCCGCTCCACTATCCGCTCAGCGCCTCTCTTTCCAACAACTCCTAACTCAACATTCCTTAGTGGATACATGGCGTGAACACAACCCACGCCGACGACAGTAAACGCACTATTCCCATCCACATAAGCTGTTTTCGCGAATTGACCACATCTTGATCCACATGGGCACATCTCCTCTCCTTTCCACCTCCACTATCATCCCCTGCGCCTGGTCTGATCATGATGCGGTCATCTCCTCCTTCTCTTCCTTGGTACCTAAACCCAACCTTCGCTCTTGGCAGATCAATGACGGTATGCTGGCTAACCCGACCCACCGTCTTGAATTGGAGCACGCTATTTCTGACTATCTGTCCACCAACACTCATCCGGACACGTCCCCACTCCTGTTGTGGGAGGCCCACAAACCAGTTATACGGGGGGTTTGCATTAGCCGAACCTCTCACCTCCGTAAGGAACGTCGCCTCTTACTACAAAACTTAGAAGCTGCCTTCTATAAGGCCTCCGCAGACTTCCAAGCCACCCCCTCGCCCTCCAGGAAACAAGCCCTTGATAAAGCTCGACTTGAGCTTGATCTTCTCCTTTCAGAATCGGCGGAACAAATACTCCGAAAGTCGAAACACACTTTATATATGAAAGCTAATAAACCTGACACCTTTCTTGCCTTGACGCTTCGCAAAGCCGATTATACTCCCAAACCTATACGCCTTAAGCAGGCTAAGGACACATACACCTGTAATCCCCTTAAAATTCTCCGCACCTTCCGTGATAAACTCTCCACGCTCTATAAGGACCCCTCCACATTTGACCGCACTCGCTTAGATGCCCTCCTGTCTTCTGTCCATCTCCCTGCACTGTCCGCTTCCCACAGGGAGAATCTTGATAAACCCATAACTGCTGAGGAACTCTTACAGGCAATTAAGACTTTGAAACCACGTAAGCGTCCGGGCCCTGACGGCTTTTCTGCTACGTACTATAAACGCTTTGCCTCTGTTCTTATCCCCCCATTGGTAGGGGCACTTAACTCCCTGCTGGACGGTCACTCCTTTCACACGGATTCGCTCATGGCTGCTATTTCCATGATTCCTAAACCCAATTCGGATGATACCTCCTGGTCCAATTATAGACCCATCTCTATACTCAACATTGACATCAAACTGCTTGCCAAGGTCCTGTCCTCTCGCCTCAATGTGGTCATAGGCACTTTGGTCCATGCTGACCAGACGGGTTTCATCCCATCCCGCCAGGCTGGCGATAATATTCGTCGGACCACCCTGCTGGCACACATTGCCAGGAAACGCAGAATTCCCTCTTGCTTTCTCTCCCTAGACATTAGCAAGGCATTCGATTCTCTGTCTTGGCCATACCTCACCTCCATCCTTGATCGCTGGGGTTTTGGCTCCCACTTCCTGCAATGGGTGAATGCCCTCTACAAGAACCCTAGAGCGTACGTCTATTATTCAGGCTATAGGTCAGACCCTTTTCCCATTGAGCGCGGCACGAGACAGGGTTGTCCCCTTTCCCCCCTGCTATTTGCCTTGGCCATTGAGCCCCTTGCGATCCTCATACGATCCAATCCGAATATTCGTGGAATTGAACTGGGGGGTCACCACCATAAACTCTGCCTTTTTGCGGACGATGTCCTGCTTTTTCTTACGGCCCCTCTCACGTCTGCCCCTAATCTCCTTGATACCCTAACTAAATTTGGATCACTTTCGGGCCTTGTTGTTAACCCACGGAAATCTCTAGCCCTCAATGTATCCCTCTCAGCCGAAGACCTTAACCACCTCAAGTCTTCCCTCCCGTTCCCATGGGCCAACTCCTACATCCCCTACTTGGGCGTCAAGTTCACAGCTGACCCTGTTGAGCTCTTTTCTGCTAATTACCCTCCCATGCTATCAACGCTTACATCGTTTATGAACAAATGGTCCTCCCTACCTCTTTCCTGGATGGGGAGAATTACAGTCATCAAAATGTCGATCTTACCCAAGATCTTGTACCTGTTTCGGGTTCTCCCGATTGGGGTACCAGCTTACTACTTACGCATTTTACAGAAACGGGCTTTGGAATACATTTGGGGTAACGCCAAACCCCGCTTACCCCGACCGACGCTGTATCGACCACGTATCCGAGGCGGGCTTGGGGTGCCACAGTTCTCCAAATACTACTATGCTGCACAGTTGGCTCAGCTCCCTAAGTATCATGCAACAAAGGAAGTCCCATTGTGGGTCTCCATAGAAGCAATGGACTGTGATCCTCTCTCTGTGGCTAACCTCCTCTGGCTCCCACCCTCACAACGGAGATGTGTTACCAATCCTATCACTAAGCACAGCCTAACCCTTTGGAATAGACTTAAACGTCGTTTTCACCTTCAGTCCCCCCATAATCCCCTACTTTCTTTTCTCCGCAACCCCTCGTTCTACCCAGCCTGGTCCTCCCGGAATTCTTTCTCCGCGTGGACTAGGGTTGGCTTGATACGTGCTTACCAGTTCTTCACTCCCCGGGCTTTTCAAACCTTCCCAGCCCTGCGTGAGGCCCACAACCTCCCTCCTGGCGAATTGTTTCGCTACTTGCAACTGAAACACTTCTTTAGCCAGAACGCACCGGCGCGCGATAGCTCATATGCGTTCTCCACCTTTGAACGGGCTTGCAAAACAGACCCGCAAAGGCGGGGGCTCATTTCTGATCTCTATGCCCAACTCCTGTCGGTTCAAGAGACTACCCCCCCGGCATATGCTTCCAAATGGGAAAGGGACCTACACCTCTCCTTGGAAGACTCTGACTGGATCCAAATTTGGCAAGCCACTAAATCGGCTTCCCCAAATATTGTAGCCTTGGAGACAAATTACAAAGTCCTTACCGTGCCACAATACTCACCTCGTTGCTTTCGTGGTTGCGAGTCTCTAGGTACCCATGCACACATTTGGTGGGAATGCCCCACGGTCCGTACCTTTTGGTCCGAAGTGTATCGGGTTTTATCTACAATCTTCCACACACCCCTTACCCCCGATCCTGCTTCTGCGCTCCTGAACCGCAAGCCACCTGACCTCACACATCGCCAATTTAAACTTTTCCTGTATGTCACCACAGCTGCCAAACAGACCATAGCGAAGGCCTGGAAAACTTCCTCCCTTTGTTTCCTGACCATGAAAAATAGAGTCACTCAAGCTATGATCCATGCTAAAACTGAAGCTATCCTGCTGGATAAACTTATACCTTACGAAAAGCTCTGGAAACCATGGATTGACAACTGTCTTCCGATAGGCTTTGATGAATCTCTTGTACTAGCTTGACCTGTGGTTACCGACTCCCTGATGGCTTTGTCGATCTGAACCACATCAGTGGCCCGGGACTCCCTCCGGGCACCCTTCCTCTCCCGCATAACCCCCCCCCCCACTGTTTTGCCCTTCCTCTCCCCCCCCCGTCCTCCTTGCCCCTCTTACTCCCTTCTTTTTCTCCCCCCCCCCTGTTGCCTCGAGTTGGCCGCTACCTAATTTGTTTCCCTATTGTGGCTGGACCACAAACTTTTGCTGCACTACGGCTTCCCTTTTTGCCCTACCCCCAGCCGCCCCTGTGCACTGTGTTTATCCCTTGTACCTGTATTCCGGGCGCCCAGCTTGCCCCTTTCCTATTCCTTAACCTGATTGTTATGCTACTACTTGCTGTTCATGATGTCATTTTGACGTGTATTCATCTGTTATGCACCACTGTTACCTATTGGTATTGTTTTGTACTACATTCCTTCTGCCTTAATAAAAACCGTTTGAACAGAAAAATTGCGCACACCTGTGCAGCGGCAACAAACTACGTACATTTTTAAAAGCCTTTAAAAGTCTTTACAGGTTACCAATTTAGACTTACAGAGGAGGTCTACTGCAAGAATTACTGCACTCGACTTGGCATTCGCGGCAATACCTCACATGCATGCTGCAATTGCGGTTTACATATGACACTAGACCAAAGCTTGCGTGCGCCTTTGTGCGCAAGCACGGGGGGACAGGGGGATATTTTCTTCCACTTATGTATTTGTTATCTATTCTAATGCACAATTGTCTGAATTTTCACATTTGATTTATATTATCTGATTGAAACATTTATAACAATCTTACTGTTGATTTTTAAGACATCATTATTTGGATTACCGCAGCTCCACATATTTTTATTCTCACTTTATTTTACTTGGTTTTGGTAAAGCTGATTAGGCAGCTGCAGCTATCACTTTGTTTCTACTGCTTTATTTGATAGCGCAGGGGTCTCTGTTTGTTCATTTAAGCTCAGCAATGGCATGCAATGTCAATCTGCTGCAAGCAAAGCCAACAGAGTATTGGCATGTATTAAAAAGGGGATTCACTCCAGAGATAAAACAATAATTCTCCCACTATACAAGACTCTAAAGTATGCCACCCAGTTCTGGGCACCGGTCCTCAGGAAGGATGTATTAGAACTAGAGAGAGTCCAGAGAAGGGCAACAAAGCTAATAAAGGGACTGGAGGATTTCAGCTACGAGGAAAGACTACAAGCATTAAACTTATTCTCTCTGGAGAAGAGACGCTTGAGAGGGGATATGATATTAACCACTTACCCACTGGGCACTTAAATCCCCTTCCTAGCGAGACCAATTTTCAGCTTTCAGTGCTCTCACATTTTGAATGACAATTACTCAGTCATGCAACACGGTACCCATATGAAATTCCCATCCTTTTTTGACACAAATAGAGATTCCTTTTGGTGGTATTTAATCATGATATATAAATGAAAAAAGACCGAAGATTTTGTAAAAAAAATGTATTTTTCTTTGTTTCGGTTTTAAAATTTAGCAAATCTTGTGATTTTTCTTCATAGATTTTGGCCAAAAGTTATACTTCTACATATCTTTGGTAAAAATAACCCAAATAAGTATATTATTTGGTCTTTGTGAAGGTTATAGAGTCTACAAGCTATGGTGTCAATCATTGAAAATTGTTTACACCTGATGTATTGACGGCCTATCTCATTTCTTGAGACCCTAACAAGCCAGGACAGTATAAATACCCCACAAATGACCCCTTTTTGGAAAGCAGACATTCCAAGGTATTTTGTAAGAGGCATGGTAAGTTTTTTGAATTTGTAATTTTTTTCCAAAATTCTTTGCAAAATAAAGATTTTACCAAGTTATTTCTCACACACTGTGTGACAGAACCCACTGTCACTGTGTGATTTGGAGGGGACTGTGCGCAAGCCTCCTACCGACAGACTATGGGCCAGAAGATACTGGAGACCTGGGGACATGCTGGCATTGAGTTAATGTAATGTAATGCTACAGCCCTTCTCCCCCCATCCCCCCCCCCTCCTGTTTCTGTGTCTAATTGTGTGGATTCATGACACATAGACAATGGTCTGGACTGGAGACATCTCTCCACAGGGGGTGTGTATTGAGAGACTGCCTGTTTACCATAAGCTCATTAGGTTATCTGTAGAAGGGTTTTTTTTTATCTCTATAGCCCTATGTATAGTCGGGGTTTGCCGTCGTCCCTGGTTGAATATTGTATCAGTTTTTGGTACCTCAGGCCAATGAAAAATGGGACTTTTAAGGCAAGTATGAAAATACGATAAAGTTCAAGCAAAATCGCTAATAATAATAAAATAATATTTAATCCTTAAAATCATAAGTACAGTGAAGTACAGTAACGTAAAAGGGTTATAGACCCTTGTGAAGGTGTGTAATAGATGGAGGATAGTGACACGTGGTAAATGGTGACTTTTTAGGGGTGTATCTCTGTCATTCCCTGCTGGTAAGCTTGGGTTGCTTTGATCAGAGATGTCTCCTATATCCTACGTGTTTCGGCCCTTTTAGGGGGGCCTTTTTCAAGGTAGCTAGTCACCATTTCTGTTGATAGAATACAGATATGGTGTTAAATATTTATAGGTAATCACCACTTTTATTAAATATAAGTTGTGGTCAGTTTTTTCAAAATAGTACATACATATTGTTTTCTTTAAATCCTTGTATGTTGAGGTGACTCCCTCTTTAGCACAGCGGGAACCTATGCGATTTCCTGACTCCACCGCGGCAATAATATAAGAATTAAGGTAACAATACCCAACGTTTTTTACACACTGTACCTGATTCATTTATTTAATGTTTTTGAACCACATATACCTGTTTCACATTGCACTACCCATAGGCACAAGGACCTCCTTGAAAAGGACCGGTTTTCATTTATACCGGAACCAAATTAGCCACTAAGTGAAACATGGCCTAATATGTAAGTTCAAAATAAGTACACTTACAGAATTAAATAACCAACAATACAAACCTTGCAGTTAAACTCCATACATATTTTTCAGGAAACCGCATAGGTTCCCGCTGTGCTAAAGAGGGAGTCACCTCAACATACAAGGATTTAAAGAAAACAATATGTATGTACTATTTTGAAAAAACTGACCACAACTTATATTTAATAAAAGTGGTGATTACCTATAAATATTTAACACCATATCTGCATTCTATCAACAGAAATGGTGACTAGCAACCTTGAAAAAGGCCCCCCTAAAAGGGCCGAAACGCGTAGGATATAGGAGACATCTCTGATCAAAGCAACCCAAGCTTACCAGCAGGGAATGACAGAGATACACCCCTAAAAAGTCACCATTTACCACGTGTCACTATCCTCCATCTATTACACACCTTCACAAGGGTCTTTAACCCTTTCACGTTACTGTACTTCACTGTACTTATGATTTTAAGGATTAAATATTATTTTATTATTATTAGCGATTTTGCTTGAACTTTATCGTATTTTCATACTTGCCTTAAAAGTCCCATTTTTCATTGGCCTGAGGTACCAAAAACTGATACAATATTCAACCAGGGACGACGGCAAACCCGACTATACATAGGGCTATAGAGATCAAAAAAACCCTTCTACATTTGTTACCCGGATGGAAAACACATCCAGAACCTCACGATCTCTATAACACCTCACCTTCCCATATTTACCCACGGTAGTTGATTAGCAGGACTACTGTCTCATCACACTTTATCACACACAAGTGGATTATATAGTGATCTCTTCCTAACTGCACGCCCAAGGGCAGTAACAACAGAGAGGAATTAGATCAACAAACTCCACTGTGTACAAATCCAAGACAATCTTTTTATTTTCTAATTAAATAAATATAATTGTCTGTGGATTACTAAGGATAAAGACAAAATGGAGGAGGAAACAAACGGAAATCTAATTGGCAACGAGTGGGAAAGTCTCATGACGGGGATTCAAAAAGACTTTCAAGGTAATGAACAGCAAAATTCCGATGTTACGGCACTTTTCAACACATTACGGAGACACCTCGAACGAAAATCAGCCTTGTATTGGCACATAAAATCATTCCAACGTTACATAAAGGAAAATATTAACCCGGTGGGACTCAGAATACAAATCTTCCCCACCATGGACAATATCACTCTACAAATGAAAAAAGACTGGGAAACCATACTCAACGAATGCTCAAAAAATCTGATGATACTCCTACAAAGTGAGTACGAGAGACAACTCAAAAATTTGGATGAAGAGATAAAAGAGATATATGACCAGTTGACTCCTCTTAAACCACTCCTGCTATACTCGGAACAAGAAAAAAAGCTAAAAACACACATCGAACAACACAGTTTGGATATTCTAAGGAAAAAAGAAAAAAAGTACTGGCGTGATAAGAATGCCTTTGGTCAAAATAGGGCATACCGCTGGAACAATAACAAAAATCAGAGGAACAAATCACTGTTTGGACAAAAGAAGAACCCACAAAACTACAACTCATCGGACTCATCATCCTACACATCAGGAACTGAAGCAAACCCTCAGAGGAGAAGATTCCCTAAAAACAGAGAACAAAGGGAAACCCAGTATGAAACAGAAAGATCAAATGAAGACCCACAAAACACAGATGAGGACAATGGAATTACAGAAGAGAACACACAGGAGACTGAGGAGACTAACCCTCCAGCGAAGCTGCATAAAATCTTCACAAGATCTCAACGCGAAAGTCAGAGACCGCAACCCCAAAGCAAACAGGGGCCTTTTTTAGGAAAGGTGCGGAAACAGACGAAGGAAAAATAATGCACGAAAAAGTAAACACACAACCT
Source organism: Pelophylax lessonae (assembly GCF_965119305.1). NCBI lineage: Eukaryota > Metazoa > Chordata > Amphibia > Anura > Ranidae > Pelophylax > Pelophylax lessonae. The sequence goes on from NC_138770.1 coordinate 70,436,063, forward strand.
AACAAAGAAACCATCACGATAATCAACCTTTCCTCATATATGCTAACTAAAGAACAATCGGAAGTCCTCACATTAGGACTTTCCTTTTGTCCCAACAAACCGGTAGATAAATTTGAGGCTATAAAGGATGTTAACCTTTTTGCAAGGAACTTATTACAAAAAATTATGTACAACAAGAAACCTGAGACATTAGAACCTCAAACATCACTATCGGCGGTAGAATACAGGGCCATACGGGACCTCAACCTCCTCCTGGAAGAAGGGGGATTAGAAGGCTGGACCGACAGTGATGAGGAAGAAACAACAACTTCTACCAATACTAACAAGGCAGCAGTTGAAAACATTAATGCACAGTTTAAGAAAAAATCACACAAATTCCCGTCGATCAACCAGGACCCCGCTATAGCCTTGTTCGTCAGGGAAACCACAAAAGACCTGGAAAAAATGACCATGACAAACAACCAACAAAATTTAACCAAAAACCAAAGGAAAGCACTAAGAGAATTACAAAACAACGAACACATAACCATCAAACCCGCAGACAAAGGGGGGAACGTTGTCGTGATGGACAACACAAAGTATAAAAATATGTGTGAAAAAATCTTAAGTAATCAAAAATATTACAAACAAATCATGCCGATCATGATTGAACAATATAAAGATGAATTTTATGCTAAAGTGGATGAAGCTGGAATTGAAGGAATCATCTCCCCCACATTATGGAACTACATTCGACCACGACACCCAAAGATACCAACATTTTACTCACTCCCAAAGATTCACAAAAATCCAACCGACCCACCCGGAAGACCAATAGTATCAGGGAATGGCAACATCACCGAAGCCATAAGCAAAGTGATTGATGCCTATCTAAAACCACACGTCTCAAAACTAACCTCCTACACTAGAGACACGATGCACCTGTTACAAATCGTAAATGACATGACCATCCCCAGTGATTCCTTTCTTATCACTGTGGATGTTGAGGCATTATACAACAACATACCTCACAACAAAGGACTTGAAACCATAAAGAACACTCTCAACCAGTTAAGCCCAGAAGATGAAAAATTCAATACTTTTATAATTACCATGCTTGAATTCATCCTAAATCGAAATTTCTTCACATTCAATGGCCGATATTACCTTCAAACCTGCGGAGTGGCGATGGGCACAAGCTGTGCCCCCACCTACGCCAATTTATATCTGGGAGAGTGGGAAGAAGACTTCCTCATAAAAGAAGAAAATGCATGGCTAACTGATAACATCCTCTTATGGCAGCGCTATATAGACGATATTCTGATAGTGTGGACAGGACCAGAGAACCAAATCCAAGATCTAAAAAATGCATTAAACAACAATACATATAATATGTATTTTACCTTAAATTACAGTGACAAGAAAGTACCATTTCTTGACACATGGATCTATAAGGAAAATGATGGACGTTTACAAACCACACTCTACAGAAAGGAAACAGCAGGTAACTCAATCCTGCATGCCACGAGCTTCCACCCACCACCACTAAAGAAAGCAATACCCTACAGTCAGTACCTGAGGATAAAAAGGAACTGTACTAACCCAGTAAAATACAAAAAGGAAGCGGATGCTCTCACCCTAAGATTGATGGAAGAGGCTACACCAAAACCTCACTGAGAAAGGCCTACAACAAGGCCAACCTAAAAGAAAGACAGGAGCTACTATTCAAAAAACCACCACAGGACCCCAAACAACAGGACCAAAAAACACGGATCATTCTAAGATACACCAATGAACACAAAAAAATAAAAGCCATCTTGGAAAAACATTGGGCAATACTGAAGGAGGACCCAACGGTGAAGGACTTTCTTACTGACCATCCGCCAATCACATATAGAAAAGCAGGATCTATCAAACAAGGACTAGTCCACAGCGAGTTCAAGGAGGGCACACGTAAAGACCCATGCAAGACAAAAGGCACGTACCCATGCGGATCATGCGATCAATGCAAAGTTATAAAAAAATGCACAAAAACCACTCTACCAAACGGAGAAACATTCGAACCCAAACATTTTACCAATTGCCGGACAAAAGGCGTGGTATATATGATGAGATGCGAATGTAATGCATTTTATATAGGTAAGACAAGACAGGAATTTGGGAAGAGAATTAACAAACACGTAAATTCAATGGAAATGTGCAACTTCCATCTACCTCTGGGTCGACACGTGGCCTATAAACATGCCAATAAGATGCCAAAAATATCTTTTATGGCCTTGGAACGGATCCACATCCCAAGGAGGGGGGGGTGATTGGAACAAAACCCTGCTTCAACTAGAGATGAGATGGATTAAACGTCTCAACGCAACCACTTTCCCTGGCCTAAATGAAGCCGAAAGTTATGCCCCATTCCTAGAAGGTTTTTCTTCAGGAAAAACCGATTAGAAAAAAACATTCAGCAAAAAAATTAAAAATTACAAATATTTTCGGAAAGTCCATTCACCAAAACTCTTGTTCAAGAATATTACCCAACTCCACCAAGAGGGGATAGAACACAATGAAGTAATGACGGATACACCCGAAGCCCACAACCACCCTCCACTTTACAATCTTTCAGAACTAACTCCATTCACAAAAAAACTTGTTCAATCTTCTTTTTCCAAAAAGAACATCACATGGAGACTAAAACGAACATGATCTCCTAAAAACCCTGACAAATGACTGCACAATATAAAAAATGATTTTTATGAGAAAAAACACCTGCCTCCCAGAATCTTCATACCTTAAAGCCTACAGAAAAAACCGTTCAGACAGACAGTCCTCACTCCTTTCCAATATGGATACAACCGGATCCCCCTCCTTCCCCTTTAACCTGACCACACACTACACTGCTATTAAGAACTCAATTAAACTACACAAATGTTTCTGTGTTTTTCTGCTCATTTATTTCCTTTTTTCTGATTACCATGCCTTTATGTTATGTACAAATCCTTGCATGAGAATTCTCCCAAACTCTAGCACACCCGGCACGGTAAGCCCCTAGGAGGATCCCCCCTCTTTTTTCCTCCTAGGGACACTTCACAGGCACAGCCCAATAGCCAACGACATCGGCCCCTCAGACTTGAAAAGTCTGAAATCTGTGCCCTCTCCGTGTCGGCGGCCGCGCCAGTGAGCAACAGTGGTGGAAACTGGAAGCGCACTCTGCTATTGACGCAAGCGCACCAGAGACACACACCAGCTGTGTGCGATCAGGCTTCAGACGTGCAGCGCTTACTGCGCATGCGCGAGTCTGATAAAAAGGCCGGGGAACCACTACCTTTCTCATTCTCCAACTACATGGGGATGAGAGAGGACCAGAGCGGCGCACCTGCAAACAAAATGTAAGTTTCAACTTCGGATACATCTGCCTTAAACACTGAAAACCCCTAAAAAACAGCACACTAATGAAGGAGATTTTCCCTCTTTTAAAGTGCGATCCGGCTGGAGACAAACTTTAAAGACTCCACCGCGGCAATAATATAAGAATTAAGGTAACAATACCCAACGTTTTTTACACACTGTACCTGATTCATTTATTTAATGTTTTTGAACCACATATACCTGTTTCACATTGCACTACCCATAGGCACAAGGACCTCCTTGAAAAGGACCGGTTTTCATTTATACCGGAACCAAATTAGCCACTAAGTGAAACATGGCCTAATATGTAAGTTCAAAATAAGTACACTTACAGAATTAAATAACCAACAATACAAACCTTGCAGTTAAACTCCATACATATTTTTCAGGAAACCGCATAGGTTCCCGCTGTGCTAAAGAGGGAGTCACCTCAACATACAAGGATTTAAAGAAAACAATATGTATGTACTATTTTGAAAAAACTGACCACAACTTATATTTAATAAAAGTGGTGATTACCTATAAATATTTAACACCATATCTGTATTCTATCAACAGAAATGGTGACTAGCAACCTTGAAAAAGGCCCCCCTAAAAGGGCCGAAACGTGTAGGATATAGGAGACATCTCTGATCAAAGCAACCCAAGCTTACCAGCAGGGAATGACAGAGATACACCCCTAAAAAGTCACCATTTACCACGTGTCACTATCCTCCATCTATTACACACCTTCACAAGGGTCTATAACCCTTTTACGTTACTGTACTTCACTGTACTTATGATTTTAAGGATTAAATATTATTTTATTATTATTAGCGATTTTGCTTGAACTTTATCGTATTTTCATACTTGCCTTAAAAGTCCCATTTTTCATTGGCCTGAGGTACCAAAAACTGATACATTAGGTTATCTGTAGCCTGTTTCAATGTACAAATGTTCAGTTCCCATTGGTTGTTCCTTGTCCCCTTCCCCCCTTTTGGCAAGGCTAAGGGGAGTGTCCCTAACTGTATGTCTTGGAATTTAATAAAGAGTTTAAGCTCTGCTTGTTGAACCCTCAACACCTGTGTGGATTGTCTCGTGATTGAGGGGTTAAGGGCTGGGTATGGCTTCTCCGCAGGCTGTGGGTGCGTTTGGAGGACAGAAGACACAGGTCAGGCGGATGTGCCCACCTGGGGTACTAAGATCCGTTACATTGGTTGGCAGCGGTGGGATGTCTCCTGCAGTCCAGGACATCCAAACCATCTCCAGGATTCAAAATCTGGGCAGCTGCCGAGGAGTGATACGGGGACCAGCCAGCATGAGAGCGGAGTTCAGGAGGAGGCTGCAAGGCATGCGGAAGCACCATCGGGGACCAGCGACAGATCACACCATGCTCGGCTGGGAGGATGTGATCCACCGGCAACTCTGGCATGAGGCGCTAAGCCACGAGTGGCACCATCAGGGGAAGATCCTTCCCTCCTCCACAGAGATGTACCGGACGCAGTGCCGTGCGCGAGAGGTGTTCCTGAGGGAATGACCGTGAGATGAAGGGAAGACGGAGCTCGGAAGATTGGTCCAGGAGGAAATGAGGCTGGACGCCAGCTACAGAGCCCTCCGGTGGTTCGCGGCTCAACTGTGGCCAGGTACAGCAGATGGCAGCCCGACAGAAGGCGTTGGCTATGGTGGTGTGGGGCTGCTCCATCAAAAAATGTACGGGGACCCAGACTTTGGGAGAGATGAGGAGTGGCGGCTGGAAAACATCCTGGACTTCCGAGATGAGGTGCTGGACCTCCCCGAAGAGGCGTGTGACCTGGAGGAATTAGAGTTCCTGGATGAGCAGGAATGGGAGCTCGAGATTGCCTACAAGCGGCTGTTTGAAGGTGATCAGCAGTCTGGCATGGCTCCCGTTGCCTAGGACTGTCTGAGAGAAATAGCAGACAGTCACAAAGATGAGAAGCAAATGAGGCCAGGGGGACCCTGCGTTTTCCCATCCTAACCGCAATGGAAGAAGCAGCGATGATACAGATGGCACTGCGAGCGCTAGAATGCTGGAACGCACCGCAGGTCCCCCAGGCAGCGAGACAAGCTAATAGCGGGAAGGTCTCAGAAGGGGGAGTTGAGACAGGCGCTGTAAGGCTGGGAAATGGTGATCAGCAGCAAGTCCAGAGTATCTCATCTGGTTCCCCAGCAGAAGCGCTGGCTACAGGGCAGAGTGCCCCTGGCATCTGCCCAGCATCAGAAAAAGAGTTGGATCCGGAGAGTCTGAGAGAGGATCTGCGTGAGCTGTTTTCCCAACAGCAGATATCCCCACTGGGAGTAGAGGAAGCAATTCTCCCTCCCCAGCAATTGGACACTACCCCAATGTTCATCCCCCCAGCAGAAGCGCTGGCTACGGGGCAGAGTGCCGCTGGCCTCTGCCCACCCTCAGAGTTAGATCCAGGGAATCCGAGGGATGACCTCAGTGAGCCGTTTCCCCGGCACTTGGACACTACCCCAGTGTTTATCCCCCCAGCAGAAGCGTTGGCTACAGGGCAGAGTTCCGCTGGCCCCTGTCCGGTCCTCAGTATGTTTTTGGAGGGTTTGGGAGACAGCCCCTGTCAGAAGTCACCCCAGGGGCTGGTCACAGAACCGGCAGGGGAGAAAACCCTTCCCCCTCTCCAGCAGTTGTACCCAACTTTTGCATATGTCCCCCCGGCAGAAGCGCTGGCTACAGGACAGAGCGCTGATGGTCTCTGCTCAGCATCAGAACAAGAGATGAAGAATCCGGGAGACAGTCCCTGCAAGATACCTTCTCAGCGGCTGGTAACTCCACCAGGAGAAAAGCAAGTACCTTTTTCTCCCCAAATCCATAGCCCTACCAGCCTACATTCCCTACCAGCGGAAGCGCTGGCATCAGGGCAGAGGATTATTCAGCTCCCCCCAATATCTGCAACCCAGCCCCGGATCAGAGGAGTGCAGACAGCTGTTCCCACTCTGCAGCGGCTGTTTTTATTCATGGGAGACCCTATGTGTGGTTTTGCTCCCCAGCGCCAGAGTCGTACTTTTACTTTTCCTGGTTGCCTGGGGTGGAAGTTTGTGATTAATGCAGGTCCAGACCAGTTGAGGGTCAGGAACCTGGTTAGTCTGTTTTTAAAAGGGGAGAAATGTGACAGAACCCACTGTCACTGTGTGATTTGGAGGGGACTGTGCGCAAGCCTCCTACCGACAGACTATGGGCCAGAAGATACTGGAGACCTGGGGACATGCTGGCATTGAGTTAATGTAATGTAATGCTACAGCCCTTCTCCCCCCATCCCCCCTCCTGTTTCTGTGTCTAATTGTGTGGATTCATGACACATAGACAATGGTCTGGACTGGAGACATCTCTCCACAGGGGGTATGTATTGAGAGACTGCCTGTTTACCATAAGCTCATTAGTAGGGTTGAGCGAACACGGACTGTATTATTCGTGTTCGTACCGAATAATTGGATTTTTGTTACCTGAACACGGACCCGAAAACTTTACTGTATGTTCGGGTAAAAATCTGTGTTCGGTCATTTTATTTCCGGGTTTTGTATGTATTGGCACGCTTTTCATGGCGGGCTTTCAACAGCCAATCAACAAGCGTTTAACTGGTGTGCCTTAAGCCATCCCAGCCATGCCTACAAATGTATTAGTAGCTGTGATTGGCCATCTGAAGCATGTGACCAAGTCTTTATAAGTTCGATACGGAGAACCGCTGCGTCATTATGCTGTAGTTCAGGGACAGAGCACACATCATACGTGCTGGCTGCTGATTAGGGACAGACAGGCAAAAATCATTTGTGTCCGAATAGAATTGAGGGACAGGTCGGAGTGTTTTAGGCAGGGCGAGTTGTAGGGCATTTTAGGGCGAGGCTGCTGATTTTTAGGGTCAGTGTTCTACAATCGATTTTGCTGTGTGGGGGGGGGATTTGCGGTGACCGATCTTATCAATCCTTTTAGGGAGAGGCTGGAGATAGGCAGGTGTCAGTGGTCCACATCGATTTTGCTGTGTGTGGGGTGCAGTGAACACAATCTTTTTGCCCACTGAGGAGGAGGGAGAAAAGTATTTTTTATCAGTCACTGTGTGCAGTGTTTTTCCTTCAGTGCTGCTGTGCTGACTGTGATAATACACTGCTGTGTTCACATGTGCTATTATTGAGTGATTTCAAAAGTTATACACTTTTTTTCTATTCCACTATTCAACATACACCCTTGGGTTAAAAAAATTAAATTGTAGCATAGTCTGTACTAATCTAGTTAAAAATTACAAACTTAAAAGGGGAATTTTTTTTTTCCTTCCATAGCCTGCAGCAGAGCTGGTCCACATCAATTTTGCTGTGTGTGGGGTGCAGTGAACACAATCTTTTTTGCCCACTGAGGAGGAGGGAGAAAAGTATTTTTTATCAGTCACTGTGTGCAGCGTTTTTCCTTCAGTGCTGCTGTGCTGACTGCGATAATACACTGCTGTGTTCACATGTGCTATTATTGAGTGATTTCAAAAGTTATACACTTTTTTCTATTCCGCTATTCAATATACACCCTTGGGTTAAAAAAATTTAATTGTGGCATAGTCTGTACTAATCTAGTTAAAAATTACAAACTTAAAAGGGGAATTTCTTTTTTTTTTTTTTCCTCCATAGCCTGCAGCAGAGCTGACTGATATAAGACACTTCTGTTCACATGTGCTATTGATAAATCACCAATTTTATATCATATTTTCTATTTCGGTATTCCATCAAAACCTTTGGGTATAAACAATTAAATTGCGGGATAGTCTGTGTCGGTACGTGTGACATACACCTTTCCAGTTTTTGGGGTGCATTTCATACTGCCGAGGATTTGAGGGTGCTGCCTGTTCCGAACTCCTCCTACTCCTCATCCTGCCTTTGGGGGTACAAAGAATAGTAATTTGGGCCTAGTCTGGGTCTCTACGTGTGAGATACATACACCTTTTGATATCATATTTTCTATTCCGCTATTCAATCAAAACCTTTGGGTATAAACAACTAAATTGCGGGATAGTCTGTGTCGGTACATGTGAGATACACCTTTCCAATTTTTGGGGTGCATCTCATACTGCCGAGGATTTGAGGGTGCTGCCTGTTCCGAACTCCTCCTACTCCTCATCCTGCCTTTGGGGGTACAAAAAATAGTAATTGGGGCCTAGTCTGGTTCTGTACGTGTGAGATACATACACCTTTTTTTGGATAATATTTTCTATTCCGCTATTTAATCTACACCTTTGGGTAAAAACAATTAAATTGCGGGATAGTCTGTGTTGGTACGTGTGAGATACACCTTTCCAATTTTTGGGGCGCATCTCATACTGCCGAGGATTTGAGGGTGCTTCAGTCTGCCTCCTGCCTGTTCCGAACTCCTCCTACTCCTCATCCTGCCTTTAGGGTACAAAAAATAGTAATCGGGGCCTAGTTTGTGTTTGTACGTGTGAGATACACCGTTTTGTAAAATTTGTCCTATTCCGCTATTCAATATTTACCCTGTTTGAGTGTAAAAAATTAAATTGCGGGATAGTCTGTATCGGTACATGTGAGATACACCTTTTTAAATTGGTTTGGCGCATCTCCTTCCACCGCCGAGGATTGCAGGGCGCTTCAGTTTGCCTCCTGTTCCCAACTCCTCCTACTCCTCTTCCTCATCCTGCCTTTAGGGTGCAAATAATTGTAATCGGGGCCTAGTTTGTGTTTGTATGTGTGAGATACACCATTTTGTAAAATTTGTCCTATTCCGCTATTCAATATACACCCTTTTTGAGTGTAAAAAATTTAATTACGGCATAGTCTGTATCGGTACGTGTGAGATACACCTTTTAAATTTTATTGGCGCATCTCCTTCCACCGCCAAGGATTGCAGGGCACTTCAGTTTGCCTCCTGTTCCCAACTCCTCCTACTCCTCTTCCTCATCCTCCCTTTAGGGTACAAAAAATTTTAGCAAAGAAAATGGCCTCTGCCCCACCTATAACTGGCCTTCATAGCAAAGAACACATGGAAGGGCAACGCACATGAAACAAACAAAGATAAAATTCCCAGTTCAATTTGCCAACCAGTCTGCTTACCAACCAAATTGGCCTGTCTAACAGTTTGCGTCAATACAGGGGTTTAGTTAGCACACATTTGCAAACGCATGTGAAAGCTGCAGGGCCACGTCAAGGCTCCCTGTTACCTGCAGTCCTAACTCTAATGAATTTTAAAGAGTCTCCACAGTGGGAGCACATGCAAGCTAATGGATAGATAGGGGGCAGGTGAGCCTGGAGGTGGCCCATCCCTCCTGAAAGGTAATTGGGGGCATAATGGAAGCCCAGCTGATAGTATTACAGCAAAGGCACCCAGTATGTTCACTCACCAGTACACATATACAACAAAGAAAATGGCCTCTGCCCCCACCTATAACTGGCCTTCATAGCAAAGAACACATGGAAGGGCAACGCACATGAAATTTTACCCATTTTACCCATGGGGTGCCCGGGATATGCAGCACTTCGTAGAGCTTACCCCCGATGCTGAAGAAGCAGATGGACGCTGTACGGGGATCGCGGAGCGTCAGCGGGGACCGGAGCTCAGAGATTACACGTCCACCATGTCGGAGACATGCGCCCCGTGGGGTGTTATTTAACAGTATACTTTTCTAAGAGTGTATTTTAGTCCTGCAAACATTTGGCCTCTGTTGCTGTGTTAACTCTGCTACACACAGTGACAACAGTTACTGGCCAATTATTTGTAGAATTGGTGTAATAAACCTGTGGCCCCCCAATACCAAAGATTGAAGCGGTGTTATCTGAGTACACTTTCATAAGTGTATTTGTGTCCTGCAACAATATTGCCTCTTTTGCTGCGTTCAGTCAAACTCCCTGGCCAATTATTTGAACAACTGGTGTGATAGACCAGTGGCCCCCCAATACCACATATTGAAGTGGGGTGTTATCTGAGTATACTTTTACAAGTGTATTTGTGTCCTACAACAATATTGCCTCTTTTGCTGCATTCAGTCTGGTACACACAGTGCCGAAATCCCTGGCCAATTTTTTGAACAACTGGTGTGATAGACCAGTGGCCCCCCAATATAACATATTGAAGTGGGGTGTTATGTGAGTATACTTTTACAAGTGTATTTGTGTCCTGCAACAATATTGCCTCTTTTGCTGTGTTAATTCTGATACACACAGTGCCAAACTCACTGGCCAATTTTTTTAACAACTGGTGTGATAAACCAATGGCCCCCCAATACCACATATTGAAGTAGGGTGTTATTTACCATTATACTTTTCTAAGAGTGTATTTTAGTCCTGCAAAAATGTGGCCTCTTTTGCTGTGTTAACTGTGCTACACACAGTGACGACAGTTACTGGCCAATTATTTGTAGAACTGGTGTGATAATACCAAAGATTGAAGTGAGGCGTTATATACCTTTTTCCAGATATACTGCGATTCTCTAGAGACTTTTGTCACAGGGTAATTAAAAAACATGACAGGCAGAGAAAGAGGCAGACACTTACGCAGGGGTGGTAGGGGAAGGGAAGAAGTAGGCCGGAGCCAAAGTGTGAAGTTTCAGAAGGCGCGCTCGATTACGTCAAAGGACGCACAAGACTTGGTTGAGTGGCTCACTCTGCCTTTCTCTTCTGCACCCTCCTCATCCTCTCTATCTGCACCCTCTTCACTCTCTGCTGTGTGAACCCCCAAAAGACACCACCACAAACACTACCACATACCCTCCGCTTGAGTCTCTGGAATTATTTTCCGATCCATCACAAGACATTTGTGATGCACAGCCATTGTTGGCATCGGATAGGGAAGAGGAGGTAGCAACAGCCGCCACTCAGCAGTCTGACGACAGTACCAAGATCAGCCCAAGGAGGTTGGTCCCCGCTGTTGCTGCCTACTCCGAGATCTTGATTATTAGTGGTGGGGAAGGTGACGTGGATGCTGACGTGTCTATGGACGTCACGTGGGTGGCCACAAGAGAGGAAGAGGAGGGGAGTTCAGAGGGAGAGACGGACTGGCAGATAGGGATGAGAGGCAGGCAGAACTTGCATTGCACAAGAGGTACAAAGCAGACTGCAAATGTATCAGGAGCGAGCCTTCAACCATGTACAGTCACATCTGGCGCTCCCAGGACGTCGGCACATGGCTCCGCAGTGTGGGCTTTTATTAATGTGTCCGTTGCTGACAACAGTGTTGCCATCTGCAGCCTTTGCAGTCAGCGCATAAGTCGCGGTAAGCCCAACACTCACCTAGGGATGACCGCCTTAGGAAGGCACCTGAACTCTCATCACCGAGCCCAGTGGGAGCAACACCGTCAGAACCCACAAAGCCACACTCCAGGCTCTCACTGTCCAGCCTTTTCTCCTTCTCCTTCTCGTCTCTCCTCACATTTGTCCTCCGCCCCACCTTCCATGATGCCATCATCGCGTTGTTCTGGAAAAAGGCAGGCTTCTGTGGCCCAAATGTTGGAGCGTAAAAAAATGATGACGCCTGTAACGGAACAGGGCACCCCTGTACTGGGTACCTCAGTTGACAGATGCTCCTAGTGCTTCCCGAGGGGCTCCAAGCACTCCACCAGACACTATAACCACTTCAGACTCCACAAACCGCCGCAGCTTGGTTAGGGTCTTGCAGCCTCCTACCCACCCTGGACCCCCGACAAGGCTCCAGGTTCCTATGGGTGAACCTCTCTTTCCCCAGAGAGTGCAGCAGAACAAGCTCTTACACAAGCTCTTACAAGAGCTCAGTGATTCTCTAAGGGAGTATGGAAGACCATAGCAATCCCTTGCAGCAGATTCCCCCAATAAGAGACAGAACTCTAGATTGAGGTTGAATGAACTCTGCACAACTTTATTGAACAAGACTTATATACAGTTTTCACCCACAAAGTTACCACCCAGATGGACCTTGTTGAAGACTGAACATAATATTCACCATCCAATAGGAACAGAGTTTTACACTCTCATACAGTCTACAAAATATACAATGTGGGACAATCCCCCCTCCCCCCTAGCATCCAATCCACATTCCTATAAGTTTCTCTTAAGGAAGACAGACAGAACAATGGGAGGTCATTAACACGTAACAATGTAACTTCTTCTTCTCCTCCTCCTCCTCCATCCTCCCTCTCCTCTTCGGCTGACTCCTCCTCTTCTGCTGCTACAGTCTCTTCCGCTGCGCCGCCCAAAATCCCCAGAACCTATTCCACATGCCAGGTGAGACGGTGCCATGCTGTTCTGCGTCTGTTGTGCCTGGAAGCCAAGAGCCACACTGGTCCTGAGCTCCTTTCAGCTTTGCGTTCACAGGCAGATCAGTGGCTGACACCGCTGAATTTCACAGTTGGTAAAGTGGTGTGCGACAACGGTGCCAATCTGCTGAGCACGCTGAAACAGGGCAAAAAAACACATGTGCCATGCATGGTACACATCCTGAACTTGGTGGTGCAGCGATTCGTTGCCAAATACCCTGGGGTCAGGACGTCTTGCGGCAGGCCAGGAAAATCTCAGGCCATTTCAGAAGATCTTACACAGCCAAGGCTCGCCTTGCTGACATTCAGCTGCGACACAACCTGCCCGTCAGGCGTCTTATTTGTGACTGCCCAACGCGATTGAACTCAACGTTGCATAAGCTTGATAGGCGGCTCCAGCAAAAAACGTGCAGTAAATGACTACTTGTACGAACTCTGTGGCAGGACAGGTTCTGGGGACCTGGGGTTTTTTTTCACCTCGCCAGTGGCTGCTCATGCGGGACGCATGCAGACTTCTGCGGCCATTCGATGAGATCACCAAACTGGTCAGTCACGGCCAGGGCACCATAAGTGACATTATACCTTACGCCTTCTTTCTGGAGCGTGCATTGCGTTGTGTCATTGATCAAGCCGTCGAGGAGCAGGAGCAGGAAGATGAGGAAGTCGCAATGTTGGATGAATTCCCAGTGGGTGCTACTCCATCTGAGACAAATCAACAACAGGAGTCTGAAGAGGAGTCAGAGGAGGATGGTGCTGGGGGGGATGAGGAGGAGCAAGAAGAGCATGCTTTAAACCTTTCTGGGATCCCTGGTGTTATCCGTGGATGGGGGGAGGAGAACGAGGATGACATTATCCTGGATGATGAGCTGGAAGCAGGCCACTACACCGCTTCCAGTTTAGTGCGAATGGGGGCCTACATGCTCCAGTGTTTTAAGGGGGACCCCCGTATAAAATGCACAAAGGCCAAGGACCAGTACTGGGTGGCAACATACTTAGACCCCCGTTACAAGCAAAAAATGTCGGAAATGTTACCACAATCACAGAGGGCCGTCAGAATGCAGCGCTTCCAGGCCTTGCTGCGGGAAATGCTGCATTCTGCTTTTTTGCTTGAGCTGGCAGAGGAATTTCCAGTCACAGAGAGACAGTTGCGGGTAGCAATCCAACAGCACCTGCAAGAAAAGGGCGGTTTGAAGATGTCTTGGTCACTTCAGATATGAGATCCTTCTTTCAGCCGAACCATCGAAAACTGTACTCCAGCAACAAGGAACGCCTAGACCGACAGGTGTCCGACTACATCGGGTTTACGGCCGAGGTGGACTCTCTGAGGAGTGATGAACCCCTAGACTACTGGGTGGGCAGGCTTGACCTCTGGCCAGAGCTCGCACGATTTGCATTGGAAATGTTGGCTTGCCCCCTGTCCAGTGTCCTCTCCGAAAGGACGTTCAGTGCAGCAGGGGGGATCATGACCGATAAGCGCACTCGCCTAGCTCATGACAGTGTAGACTACCTCAGATTTATAAAAATGAATGAGGCATGGTCTCCGACGAATTAAACACATGTGACCAGTAGACCATGTTTCATTGAAATTCCTCATGCAAGGCAACAAATATCCGCCAGACCGCCATCCACCCACAGCAATTCCTGGTCCTTGGCTTCACTACATACAGCGGCATAAAAGGCATTTTATGTCCATTGAATGGCAAATTTTTGGGGCCTTTCAGGGCCGACAATTATTTTGAATGCCTAATGTACCTCCAGCCACCAAATACTACGTTCTTAGCTGTCAGTTAAACCCATGTGGGCTAATTTTTTGGGCCTATACAGGCCGACACTTACTTCTGTATCCATGTATCAAGCCCCTGATGCCGATGTAACTGATTGAATTTGCTAGCGGTCTGCCATCCTTTGAAGACTGCGTATGCTACTATGCTATTCCTCAACCTTAATTCTGCTAGCTTCCAACAATGTTTTTGGTTTAGGTCACCACCAACACCCAAGGCCTAATTTTTCTGCACTTGTATGACAGGTGCTTACAATTTAAATTTAGTATTTTTTTTTTTTTTTAACAGCAGGCCCTGTCCCTGTGCCCAGCAAGAGTACCTTGAGAGGTTACGGTGTTCAGGTACCACCAACACCAAAGGCCCAATGTTTCTGCACCTGTATGACAAGTACATACGATTTCAAATTTGTATGGAATTTTTACCAACAGGGCCCGTTCCTGCGCCCAGCAAGAGTACCTGTGAGGGGTTATGGTGTTCAGGCACCACCAACACCAAGGCCCAATTTTTCTGCACCTGCATGACAAGTACATACGATTTCAAATTTGTATGGAATTTTTACCAGCAGGGCCCGTTCCTGCGCCCAGCAAAAGTAACTGCGAGGGGTTGCGGTGTTCAGGCACCACCAACAACCAAGGCCCAATTTTTCTGCACTGTACTTGTCATACAGATGCAGAAAAATTGGGCCTTGGTTGTTGGTGTTGGTTACATTCAGTGCAACAAACTCTCTCCAGAAGTTCAGTGAGGATCTCTGAATGATCCAATGTTGACCTAAATGACTAATGATGATAAATAGAATCTACCTGTGTGTAATCAAGTCTCCGTATAAATGCACCCGCACTGTGATAGTCTCAGAGGTCCATTTAAAGTGCAGAGAGCATCACGAAGAACAAGGAACACACCAGGCATGTCCAAGATACTGTTGTGGAGAAGTTTAAAGCCGGATTTGGATACAAAAAGATTTCCCAAGCTTTAAACATCCCAAGGAGGACTGTGCAAGCGATAATATTGAAATGGAAGGAGTATCAGACCACTGCAAATCTACGAAGACCTTGCCGTCCCTCTAAACTTTCAGCTCATACAAGGAGAAGACTGATCAGACATGCAGCCAAGAGGCCCATGATCACTCTGGATGAACTGCAGAGATCTACAACTGAGGTGGGAAACTCTGTCCATAGGACAACAATCAGTTGTATACTGCACAAATCTGTCCTTTATGGAAGAGTGGCAAGAAGAAAGACATTTCTTAAAGATATCCATAAAAAGTGTCGTTTAAAGTTTGCCACAAGCCACCTGGGAGACACACCAAACATGTGGAAGAAGGTGCTCTGGTCAGATGAAACTAAAATTGAACTTTTTGGCAACAATGCAAAACATTATGTTTGGCGTAAAAGCAACACAGCTCATCACCCTGAACACACCATCCCCACTGTCAAACATGGTGGTGGCAGCATCATGGTTTGGGCCTGCTTTTCTTCAGCAGGGACAGGGAAGATGGTTAAAATTGATGGGAAGATGGATGGAGCCAAATACAGGACCATTCTGGAAGAAAACCTGATGGAGTCTGCAAAAGACCTGAGACTGGGACGGAGATTTGTCTTCCAAAAAGACAATGATCCAAAACATAAAGCAAAATCTAGAATGGAATGGTTCACAAATAAACATATCCAGGTTTTAGAATGGCCAAGTCAAAGTCCAGACCTGAATCCAATTAAGAATCTGTGGAACTGAAAACTGCTGTTCACAAACGCTCTCCATCCAACCTCACTGAGCTCGAGCTGTTTTGCAAGGAGGAATGGGCAAAAATTTCAGTCTCTCGATGTGCAAAACTGATAGAGACATACCCCAAGCGACTTACAGCTGTAATCGCAGCAAAAGGTGGCGCTACAAAGTATTAACTTAAGGATGCTGAATAATTTTGCACGCCCAATTTTTCAGTTTTTTATTTGTTAAAAAAGTTTGAAATATCCAATAAATTTCGTTCCACTTCATGATTGTGTCCCACTTGTTGTTGATTCTTCACAAAAAATTACAGTTTTATATCTTTATGTTTGAAGCCTGAAATGTGGCAAAAGGTTGAAAAGTTCAAGGGTGCCGAATACTTTCGCAAGGCACTGTACATGCGATTTCAAATTTGTATGGATTTTTACCAGCAGGGCCCGTTTCTACGCCCAGCAAGAGTAACTGTGAGGGATTGCGGTGTTCAGGCACCACCAGCAACCAAGGCCCAATTTTTCACCTGTATGACAAGTACATGCGATTTAAAATTTTGTATCAGGGGACCCCCCAGGCACGATATTTAAATAAATTTTTATAGTTTCACTTTAAGCCACATTAAAATCAGTAAATCAGTGCTCCTTTAAAAACTATAATATTTTAAAAAAATGTTCATTGCTACATGTTCCCCAGGTGAGTACCCGGACCCCCATACACTTTATTTGGGCAATAACTTGCATTTAGGCCTTTAAAATTAGGGCTTTTGATTTTTGAAGTTCGAGTCCCATAGACTTCAGTGGAGTTAGTTTGTTCGAACAAACTTTTCCTCTGTACGCGGTGTTCCGGTGCAAACCGAACAAGGGGCTGTTCGGCTCATCACTATTAGTAATCAGTAGGTCTAGTAACACATTGTTTCTTGTCGGTGCGTTCACCATCTGACCCATGAAATTGCCCTGCAAAACATTTAAGAACTGCCAAGCCTTGGATGAATGCGCGGTTTCTTCTGCCCAGTCTATATCTGGATAATTCCCATTCTTGCTGTCATTCCAAGCTGTGATAGGAGGTCCGCCTTCCCCTCCTCCCTCTGGTTTGGGGGCTTATAGTACATGCCCAATATTACTTTCCCCATAGTGCCTTCCCTTTGAAGTTCCACCCATAGGGATTCTACCTCCTCCCTAACGCCATTAGTAATATTGTCCCCATATTTACCCGCACATTGTTCTTGATATACAGACATACCCCTCCCCCTTTTTTACCTTCTCTATCTGTGCGATATAGGAAATACCCCTGAATGGTCGCCAGCCAATCATGAGAGGTGTCAAACCAAGTCCCTGAAATTCCCACAAAATCAAAATTCTCCTCATACATTAGCAGCTCCAGTCCTCCCATCTTGTTGGCCAGGCTTCTAGCATTGGCATACAACCCTCTTAGTTTTGTCCGGTTGCATACTATATCCTCGTTCGATGTTTTGAGGCCTCACGTGCGATTTGTCCGCCTACCCACCCTGGGTTTAGGATTTCTGGACACCCTACCGCTAATGCCCCAATTATGCCCACTGAACCTTGCTGCCCGCTTGCTAATTCTACATCTGTACCCTCCCCCCCATCACCTAGTTTAAAAGCCCCTCTAACTTGTTTGCCATCTTCTCTCCCAGCATGGCTGCACCCTCCATATTTAGGTTAAATTCGTCCCTACTAAAGAGTCGGTATCCGACTCAGAAGTCCGCCCAGTTCTCCAGGAACCCAAAATCCTCCTTACTAGACCAGCTCCTCAGCCACTTGTTAAATTCCCTAATCTCCCGCTGCCTCTCTGGCGTGGCTCGAGGTATAGGTAGTATTTCTGAAAATACTACCTTGGAGGTCCTACTCCCCAATTTAGCTCCTAAGTCCCTGAAATAGTTTTTTAGGACTCTCCATCTCTCCCTAACTTTATCATTGGTACCCACGTGTACCATGACAGCTGGGTCTCCTCCAGCCCCACCCAATAATCTGTCCACCAGATCCATGATGTGCCGTACCCGAGCGCTTAGGAAAACAACAAACAGTTTGGCACTGACGGTCTTTTTGACAGATTGCCCCCTCTGTATTTCTAATAGTTGATTCCCCTAACACCAGAACCTGTCTTTCCTTACCTTTAGCCTTGTTCCCTCCCTCACTGGAGGAGTTCAACCGCTGGCAGCTTGGGGCATCGCTCTACTCCAGCAATGCTGGTCCGTGACTGGTTTCACCAAGATCATGCAACAGGGCGTATTTATTGGGATGCTCCAGCCCAGGACCAGCCTCCATGCCTCGTTCCCTTCTACCCTTCCTAACTGTCACCCAGCTACTCTGCTTTGATGCCTGCACCCTTGTATCTCCGCCCCCTTCTGTGCTGACCCCTGACTGCACCTGACCAATATGTTTGACCAAATAGCCAGCTAACAGCAGTTGGTCCACATTGTGCTCAGCATGTGTATTGATCAACCTGCAAAAGAGTTCTAGGATGCGTAAGTATGAGCGGCATTAAATGAGCACAAGCCACTTGACCAGACACCATTCGGACTGTTAGGGGTAACTTCACTTTTGTTCAAATAAAAACATATGGAGAGCACTATCCTTTCTGGTGATCTATGTACATTGCAGCATTTTATCAAAGTTTGGTGCCGTTTTCAACCTTATTCTTTTTCTGTCTTCATGAACCTAATGGTTCATTAGCCATCTGGTGGAATCATGGTGCTCTGATGTGGGAATCTGCAGTGTCAGTATTCCTTTAGCAGTGGTTAACCCTTTTTTTCTCACTTAGCAAAGAGAACAAACTTTTTCTGACAAGTTAGGAAACTTTAGCGGCTGTGGTTTGAATAGGGATGTCATTTTTAAACTACTACATGACTTGAGTAACAATTATACGTTACAATATTTTTTTTAACAAGGCAGAGTTCTACTCTGCCCCCTACCACAGCTGGCAACGGAGAGCTGTCAGAATGGTAAAGAGCTCCGGGAGGTCTCTGTTGTAACGTGAATGGAGCCTTACTGTGATAAGTCCTTGTGCAGCCAACAGTCTACTCCTTTTATGCTGTGACTGTTCTATGCAGGTTAGTAGCTGGAGGGGGCAATTCCTTCCTTACTGGTACCTCTACCTGGATTGTGAGTCCTTCTGTTGATGTCTTAAAGCTGTACACTCTGTACTTTCTTGTATTTCTTACTGCCAGTTTTCTGAAGAAACATGTGCTTATTGTTTAGAACCAAGAATTGTCACTTCAACCTTATAGTCATCCATCACCAAGAAAGTAAGGGGCTTCTTTCAGATACATTTCCTTTTTCTTTCAGGTGTATAGGAAGCTGTTTAATTGGCTACTGCCTTTAAGCTCCTCCATATCTACATGCATCATGTGCATCCTAAACTGGGCTTGTATTGCTTATGTATTGGCAGGCAAAACCCTGCATAAGTCCTGCTTTGTTAAAACGGCTAGGGAAGAAGATGACAATGGAGTTTGTTTCCTGTGTAAACATTCTCTACTGAGAATGTCCAGCCTTTTCCTTACAGAACCAGTGAACTGGTCTCAAATCTTTCTCATGCCAATTAACCCTCTTCAAACAATTCCTTAGAGGAAGATGTGGAGGAAGTTGATCTATGTGCAGTTTTTTTGTACCTCCCTTCTGTAAGACTGTTAGAATGCCTAAAATGGAAGATCCTGCACAAGTACCTGCAATATACTTGTAGTAATGATAACACTTCCAAAAGGGTGTGCTGCATTTTTGTTCATATGATGTCTAAGCTAGGTGCTTATTCTAGAAGAGTGGTGCAAAACTAAACTGAAGGAATGATCAGCAGAGTGTCTAAGTAGTCAGCACTTCTACCTTGTAGCACTAAGTTCCTCAGTTCAAACCACAACTAGGAGACTTCTATCTACATTTCAAGATGTCAGATTAAGCACTCATGAGGAAGATGGTTTCCAGCACAAGGTGTCACCTATTTGATTGATGTGGCATTCATGAGAATAGCCAGATGCATGGAGTTGCCATAGGAAGATTCTGTGTTCTTCAGGGGTATACTGTACTTAATCATGGTTATTGGGTGTGTCCTTGGGGCTGTGGCATCCTCTTGTGGTAACTTGTTGTGTCGATCTTGACCTTAGAAGGTATATCTGTTGGCAGGTATAGTCCGTGAGGCTGCCTTACCCATTGCCTCTTCAAACGCAATGGAAGTTGGGATGAAGATTATGAGTTATGAGTCTACCCTCAAGAATATTTAAGTGAGAGTTCTTGTCTGCATTGTGAGAGAAGCTGCCCTTTCAAGTGCAAGCTTCAATTGATAACAAAGAGCTGAGATTGCATTTAGTCTGTCGAGTGAAAGAAGACTGCAGTTCAAGAGTTGGTGTCTATAAACTCTGAAGAGGTTTTCTCCTGCAGTCCTGGCTTCGAGTCCAGGAAGAATTGGAAAGGGAGAGAGAGTCCCCAATCAAGAAAAGAGCTTCACTTTTCAGATTTTACCACCCAAACATATCTTATGGATACCTGGTTGCTCCTCTTTCGATAGGAGGGTACAGCTTTGGTTTTGGGTTCTTGGATCATCAGGATATGCAGTTCTACTACCCGTTAAATCTTACCTTCCAAGGGGACAGCAACACTAATTCAAGTAGATGAAACTTTAGGATGTGTATTATTGTTGTCTCTGTTGAGCTGTCTCTGACCTACAGTACCTTATGCAGCTTACATGTCTGCTGGTTGAATTCTTAATCTACTCCTTCTCAAAACAGAGTGGGTTCTCAGAACCCTACAAGAGATTGGCTGGCTAGTGTTTCAGAAAAGAGTCATCTGACCCCTACACAAATCTGAGAGCCTAATTCATCATGGTTCAGGATACATTATTTTTTGCAGCTTAGAGCATATTGGTGGTAGATTGCTGGGTTATCCTGGCTTTTTGCTCTTCTCATGTCAGCGTCTCAATGCCTAAAGATGATCGAGGCTATGGTCTCTCCCATTCTTATATTAAAGTGGACTCTCACATACAATCAGAAGAAGCCTTGGGTGGTGGCACAGAAGTAAATCTCATTTACAAACATTCCAGATCTCTGGTCACCCCCTATATGTTCCGTATGTGTTTAGTGACCTGATAGTAGGCTATTTAGTCTCGAGGAGGCTGAACAACATGACAGTAGTTTGCTACATCAAGGTTGGAACCTGCAGGGTTGGTCTACTGAGAGAATTAGAGGTTATTGTAACCTGGGAACAGAGGAATCTCTCTAAAATCTTAGTGAGTCTACATTCAGAACTTCTGGGAGGAATCCACATTTTGTGGCAAAATTGGGCAAAGAGTGGTCCCTGCATCCATGTTCCTTCAAGTGGATTTTATCTCTGAGCAATATTAGAGTATTGACCAATAGAGTTAGGTCTGCCTGCATTGCCATACTTTTACAAGCTGGAGAGTGTATTTCCAAGGAGCCTTGTTCAGTAGCTATGGGAGTGGATGCTGTGACAGATCAGGAAAGGTTTTACAAGCTGTATATTTTTCCTCCAGTCTGATTCATAAGCAGTTTTTTAAAAATCTATTGCAAAAGACAATGGCAAACATCACAGTATTTCACTAATGGCCAAATAGGCCTTGGTTCTTGCTTTTGATACCGGGATCCAAACTTTCTATCTCTCATCTAAGATCTTCTGCCGCAGGGTTCAATACTCCACTCTTTTTCATCTCATTTCTGAATCATTGCTAATCAGCCTTGGCTGTTTTTCTCTAAGCTGATATCTATAATTCATACAACAGGATTTGAATAAAGCTGGTTCATTTCAGACTGCTTTGTTTTTCTTTTGCTTCAGTCCTCAGGTCAAGTACATTCTGGATTTCTACTGATCTTAAAGTGATTGTAAAGTCTTGTTTAAAAAAATACTTACCTCCTCTGTGCAGTTGGTTTTGCACAGAGCAGCCTGGATCCTCCTCTTCCTGGGTCCCTCGTTGATGCTTCTGGTCCCTCCCTGCTATTGAGTGCCCCCCCAGCAAGCAACTTGCTATGGGGGCACCTGAGCCAAGCTGCAGCTTCATGTGTCCATTCAGACACAGAGCTGCCATTTGGCCTGCCCCCTCTCTCTCTCCTGATTGGCTAACTGACTTTGATTGACAGCTGCAGGAGCCAATGGCTGTCAAGGGACTCATGGACATCGCTGGATAGAGATGGGGCTCAGGTAATTATTAGGGAGTGCTGAGGAGGCTGCTACACCCAGAAGGTTTTTATCTTAATGCAAAGAATGCATTAAGGTAAAACAACCTTCTGACTTTACAACTCCTTTAACCAGTTGCTGCCCGCCCGCCATCATATTACGGCGGAGCGGTGCGACCATTGTTCTGGGCCGCCGCCATATGACGGCGGCCCATTCAGCAGGACAGGCGCGCGATCGTGTGCGCGCCGCCCTGCACTGCCGGTGTCGGCGTGTCCCCGGGACACACCCCGTCACCGGCAGGGGGGAAACAGCCAATGGGCATGGCTGTTTCCCACGTGATCGGCTGTGTTCCAATGACACAGCCGATCACAATAGAGGAGCCCACAAGATGACCGCGCATGCAATATCGGGAGCGCGCAGCGCGGTCATGTCGGTGGCTCTGTGTTCCCTAGGAACACAGCTAGTCACCGGCGGTAGTAAACAGTCACTGACAGTGACTGTTTACTATGTGATCGGCTGTGAATCCATTCACAGCCGATCACAAAATGTAAACACAGAGCAGTAACTCACTGTTACTAGCTCTTCTCCCCTCATACAGTTTCCAGTGTGAGGAGAGCAGAGCTAGAAACAGTGAGTTACTGCTCTGTACACCTGTCACAAAGTAAAATCACAAAAATAAAGGTCCCCACACAGTCCTCAGCCCCCCCCCCCCCAATTGCACCTGTCACCCAACAGTCACCTCATCAGTGCCCAGAAATTGACACCCATAATGTTCACATGTGAGCGTAGCGATCGCAGGCAGAATCACAACGATTCTGCCCGCGATCCGGAAATCATTGCAAATCGCGGGACGCCTGTGCGTTGCCCGTGATTTGCAATAGCACCCCAAACGCTGTGCGATGTTGCCGCCATTTCCGCCTGCCGAATCGCGGTAACATCGCGCAAACATCGCATGACGCCCAAAAAAGGTACAAGAGTTTCTTTGGGGCGTCATGCGTTGTTTGCGCGATGTTACCTCGATTCGGCAGGCGGAAATCGCGGCAACATTGCACAGCATTTGGGGTGCTATTGCAAATCACGGGCAACGCACAGGCGTCCCGCGATTTGCAATGATTTCTGGATCGCGGGCAGAATTGCAGTGATTCTGCCCACGATCGCTACGCTCACATGTGAACGTAGCCTAAAGTTCACCTGTCACCAGAGACTGCCATCAGTACCGCCGTGCACCATCGCCCGTCACCTGTCACCCATCGGTGACTATCGCCCGTCACCTGTCACCCCATCAATCACCGTCACCTGTCATCCCATCAGTCATCGTCATCTGTCACCCTATCATTAATCGTCACTTGTCACCCCATCAGTGATCTTCACTTGTCACCCCATCAATCATCGTCACTTGTCACCCCGTCAGTGATTGTCATCTGTCACCCCATCAATCATCGTCACCTGTCACCTCATCATTCATCGTCACCTGTCACCCCGTCAGTCATTGTCACCTGTCACCCCATCAGTCATTGTCACCTGTCACCCCATCAGTCATCGTCACTTGTCACCCCATCAGTCATCGTCACCTGTTTGCCATATACATGCAACCACTTACCGACCGCCTAACGACTATATGCGTCGGCCATTAAAAGCTAAATACTGGGGTTATGGCAGCAGATAGCTGCCATAACCCCGGTATTTGTTTAAAACGGCGGGCGGTCAACTTTCAGATAAGGGTGGTCCCAGTGGCGGATTCGCCACAAAATTACCCTTACGGTGCAGGGGAAGAGGTGCCCCCCCTCCCGCCACGTCCCAGACGTTTTCCCAGCTTACTGGACCCGCCGGCAGCGGGAAAAACTATCCGGTCCCGGATCCTCAGAGACAGGAAGTCGAGTGAGGGCAAGATGGCCCTCACTCGACTCTATGGTCTTGGGGGACCGGAGCTGCGTCAAAAGTCGTTGCCTAGCAACCGGTTTAAAGGGCCTGTTTTTTTTTTTTTTTTTCCTTTTTCAACAATTAGTTGTGAGGTGTGAGGTCTTTTTGACCCCAGATCTCACAATAAAGAGGACCTGTCATGCCTATTTCTATTACAAGGGATGTTTACATTCCTTGTAATAGGAATAAAAATGATCAAACATTTTTTTTTTAAACTGTGTAAAAATAAAAAAATAATAAATAAAATAAATAGGAAAAAAATAAAAATTAAAGCGCCCTGTCCCCGTTAGCTCGCGCGCAGAAGCAAACGCATACGCAAGTCCCGCCCACATATGTAAACGGTGTTCAAACCATACATGTGAGGTATCTCCGCGATCGTTAGAGCGAAAGCAATAATTTGAGACCTAGACCTCCTCTAAGCTGGTAACCTGCAGAAATTTTTAAAATGTTGCCTATGGGGATTTTTAAGTACCAATGTTTGGCGCTATTCTGTGAGCATGCACAATTTTGAAGCATGACATGTTGGGTATCTAATTACTCGGCGTAACATTATCTTTCACATTGGGCTAAATTTACTGTTTTGTTATTTTTTTGTTCAAAAAAGGGAATTTTTAAAAAAAAAATTGCATTTGGAAGACTGCTGTGCAAATATGGTGTGATAAAAAATATTGCAACGATCTCCATTTTATTCTCTAGGGTCTCTGCTAAAAAAAAATATATATAATGTTTGGGGGTTCTAAGTAGTTTTCTAGCAAAAAAAATGATTTAAGCTTGTAAACACCAAGTGTCAAAAATAGGCCCAGTCTTAAAGTGGATAAATGGACAACTTTGTGAAAAGTGCTACTTGGATGTTAGGCCTATGTATGTGGCCAGGCTGTGTAAAAGTGTTACACATGTGGTATCGCCATACTCAGGAGGAATAGCAGAATGTATTTTGGGGTGCAATTTTTGCTATGTACATGCTATGTGTTAGAAATATTGCATAAATGGACAGCTTTGTGTAAAAAAAATGTGTTTTCATTTTCTTTCTACAGTTTCCAAAGACTTGTGGAAAAAAATGACACATTCAAAAGACTCATTATGCCTCAAAAATTATATGTTGGGCTGTTTGCTTTCCAAAATGGGGTCATTTTATGGGGGTTTCCATTGTCCTGGTGCTCCAGGGCCTTCAAAAGTGCGATAGGTTGTCAGGAAATTATATGTGTAATTTGTGCTCCTAGAATGCCGGACGGTGCTACTTGGATGTTAGGCCTCTGTATGTGGCCAGGCTGTGAAAAAGTCTTACACATGTGGTATCGCCATACTCAGGAGGAGTAGCAGAATGTGTTTTGGGGTGTAGTTGCAAGTATACATATGCTGTGTGAGAGAAATACCCTGTTAATACGTCAATTTGTAAAAAAAAAAAAATCTTCATTTTGCAAAGAGTTGTGGGAAAAAATTACAACTTCAAAAAACTCACCATGCCCCTTATTAAATACCTTGAAATATCTACTTTTCAAAAAGGGGTCATTTGGGGGGTATTTGTACTTTCCTGACCTTTTAGTGTCTCAAGAAATGAGATAGGCCTTCAGTACATCAGGTGTGGTCAAGTGTGATCAATTTTCAATGATTAGCACCATAACTTGTGGACTCTATAACTTTCACAAAGACCAAATAATATATACTTATTTGGGTTATTTTTACCAAAGATAAGTAGCAGTATAAATTTTGGCCAAAATTTGTGAAGAAAAATTACTCATTTGCTAATTTTTATGACAGAAACAAAGAAAAATGTGTTTATTCACAATATTTTCAGTCTTTTTTTATTTATAGCACAAAAAATAAAAAAACCAGTAGTGATTAAATACTTTCAAAAGAAAGCTCTATTTGTGTGAAAAAAAGGACACTAATTTTTTATGGGTACAGTGTTGCATGACTGAGTAATTGTCATTCAAAGCGTGAGAGTGCTGAAAGCTGAAAATCAGTCTGGGCAGGAAGGGGGTGAAAGTGCACTGTAGGCAAGTGGTTAAGTTCTCTTAGAGGGCAGATCTCTGCACTCCAGGTCATATCCAAAGGTTAATGTATGAACTGTTCTATACTCCTTGAATGCCTTTGATGGGGTGCTGCATCTGAGACTCAAGGGAGAGCCACTCTGCGTGGTTTTACTACTTTCTGTTAACTTCCTTGCCAGCTAAAGATTAAATCTCTTGTAAGTCCAGCTTGAGTAAAGACTGAGCATTAAAGACAGCCTCTCTAAGGGCTATCACATCAGCCAGGAACTTTGCCAGGATCATGGTCCTTCGGACACTTTGGCGGCTTGCTGCTCCAGAAGGGATCACTTTTAGTCCAGTTTTGAGTAAAGGCTCAGTCATGAAGTTAGCCTCTCTAAGAGCTTTTTCCTCAGTCAGGTAATTTGCCAACTTCAGAGTTTTAAACTAAAAGGGACTTTTTGGGCGTTCTGCCTAGTTTGAGTAGTGTCTACATATACTCATACTGGGATGAAATCCAAGGTGAATTGTTCTCCCCATATTCAGGACATGTTTTTTTGGCTAGTTAGTTCTCAAACACATGCTGCCATGGAGTCAGTCAGGAAAAAGGAAAACTCCTAGAAAATACTTATCGTAATTTTCCTTTTCTGATAGACTCCGTGGCAGCATGGGTGCCCTCCCAGTGTCACAAGTAGGCTAGATACCGAACACAGTCTTTGGCTCAGCTTTAACATTTTGGAAGTGAGGTCCTATGGGGTAAACATATGCTGCCACAGGGTCTATCAGGATAGAAAAATAAGGTATTTGCTAAATAAATTTCCTTTTTCTTACATAAATATTCCTTAATTTTGTAATGCATGTTTAGAAAAAGCGGGTTTCAGACTCTTTGAAAAAAACATGTAATTGTTATGAAAACAAACACACTAGTGTTATCAAATTCACCAGCGTATTTCATCTGCTGGATTCTTCCGTGGCTCATAGCCAAAAAGAAGGACCCTAATCTGACAATCAGCCACATATTAACCAGAACAGTGCTAATAAACTACATGTGTTGACCCAAATTGGATCACACATGTTTGGGATGGGCCACCACTTGACTTTGAGTCCAAGCATGAAACCAGCTAATCATTGGCAAGTAATAGCACACTGACTATGAATGGCAGCGCAGGTACTGTAAGTATGAGGAGCTAGAAAAACATCTACTACGAAAAGAAAACACAACAAAATCTCTATAGTGATTAAAGCTATTAAAAATCCCCCATGTGCTTCTGCAGTATATATCATGTATCATCTCTCTCTTACTATTTAAACATTAAGTAATATGTAGCTCTACTTTCACATTGTCTAACAGATCGGAATGTTGCCCTTCAAGGTCGAGCAACTCAGTCTACAATTATAAACAATCAATGGGGCTTCCTGGGAGCAGCAATACATGCAATAGATGGTAACCAGGATCCAAATGTTTCCCATGGTTCCTGCTCACATACAGACAATCAACTCTCTCCATGGTGGCGGGTGGACCTCCTGAAACCGTACAAAATTGCCTACATTTCCATCACTAACAGAGTAGACTGCTGTAGTCAAAGACTGAACGGTGCTGAAATTCTCATTGGAAACTCTCTGTCCAACAACGGAAACAATAATCCCAGGTAAGGATGATGTGTGCATAATATTCCCCTTTAGGCTGTGTTCACGCTAGTGTGAATTGGATGCGGTTTTCCCTTCATCCAATTCGCATGACAAAAGAGAATGACCAGCTCTTAATGGAGCCGGTTCAAACATCCCCATGACGGCTGCGAAGCGCATTGCACAGGAGTCCTGTGCGTCTTTGGCTCTGTTTCAAGTCTGAATTCAGGCAAATATTCGGGCCTGATTCATCCCTGAAATTAAGAAAAGAGATGCACTGGACTCCTGTCGTGAGTCGCATCCATATTAAGTGTGAACCCAGCCTTAACCACCGCTCTAATATACTGTACACCTTATGGACCAGAGCAGTTTTTGCATTTCTGCTATGGGGCTTTGATAACTTTCTCATTACTTAAAGTGAAATTTTACCTATAACAACTTGATAAAAACATATTTCTTTAGCAAGGGACATACATACCACATTAATTATGCTACCAAAATTAGTGTGTGCTTCCAGTATTGGTACAGCCTCTTCTTGCTGGAGGCTGCCATTTTGCTGAAGCTGAACAGCAGTAAACATCAGCTCAAAAGGGTGTAGGATATGGGACTTTTCAGGTTCTCAGACACATAGCAATACAAGATTTTTATAATAAAAATAAACATTTATTTATATGAAAAAAGAATTAAAAAAAACACTCATACAGTCAAATTTCATATATGAAAGTAGTATTATTCATTGTGCCTTTACTTCCAATCGGTTTCGCTATAACAGCCTCCTCAGGGAAATGCACAAAGTTTATACTACTGAGTAGTAAATAATAATAAACACAAAAAATATGTCTACAACAATACAATATTATTACAGATACACAAAGCACAAGGTTAGGCTAATCAATCCTACAGAAGTTCCTATATAGTAGCACCATACCTGTGTGCTGTATGGAACGATTAAGTCAGTTAAAAAGTGAAATTGAATCTGTCACCCAGGGCCACACACATCCATGAATCCAAGGAAAAGTCAGCAAAAACAGGTCTCTGCAGAGGGGGTAAAAAACGGAAAACAAATTTGTTGTTAATCCTGCATCAACAACAGCAAGGCGTCCTGAACAAAGCCCAAAAGACAATAATTCAAAACAACTTGTGACTCACAATTCTATTCATGGTATAACTTTAATGATTTTAAAATTCACTTACCTGTTATAGTGATAGATCTAAGCAGTGACCTCCACTGGATGGCACTCTAATTGTAGTAATGAATATAAATTAAGGACTCCACTGGATAGCGCTCAGCTGTTTTATTACATGTCAATACTTTAACTGGGATTACAAGGTGCACCAGACACAGTGGCGGCTGGTGCTCAAAACTTTTGGGGGGGCACAAAAAGAAAAATGTAATAGGTATTGCTTCGCGTCAAAAAACGCAGTAAAATATTGCGTGACTTTGAAGTCATGGTACAGACATGGCACAGGTGATGGTATAGGCATGGCATAGGTGATGGTACAGGCATGGCACAGGTGATGGTATAGGCATGGCATAGGTGATGGTACAGGCATGGCACAGGTGATGGTATAGGCATGGCACAGATATGGTATAGGCATGTCACAGGTCATGGTACAGGAGATGGTATATGCCCCCTTTCAATGCAGTGACCAGCGTACATGCCCCCTTTCAATGCAGAGACCAGTGTACATGCCCCCACAATGCAGAGTTCAGCGTGCATGCCCCCTTAAATGCAACTGTGCTGTGCCCCCTTCAATGCAATGAACAATGTGCTGTGCCCCTTCAATGCAATAAACACTGTGCTGTGCCCCCGTCAATGCAATAAACACTGTTCTGTGCCCCCTTCAATGCAATGAACACTGTGCTATGCCCCCTTCAATGCAATGAACACTGTGCTGTGCCCCAACAATGCAGAGTTCAGCGTGCATGCCCCCTTCAATGCAATAAACACTGTGCTGTGCCCCCTTCAATGCAATAAACACTGTGCTGTGCCCCCTTCAATGCAATGAACACTGTGCTGTGCCCCCACAATGCAATGAACACTGTGCTGTGCCCCCTTCAATGCAATAAACACTGTGCTGTGCCCCCTTCAATGCAATAAACACTGTGCCCCCTTCAATGCAATGAACTCTGTGCTGTGCCCCAACAATGCAGAGTTCAGCGTGCATGCCCCCTTCAATGCAATTGTGCTGTGCCCCCTTCAATGCAATGAACACTGTGCTGTGCCCCCACAATGCAGAGTTCAGCGTGCATGCCCCCTTCAATGCAACTGTGCTGTGCCCCCTTCAATGCAATAAACACTGTGCAGAGTTCAGCGTGCGTGCCCCCTTCAATGCAACTGTTCCGTGCCCCCATCAATGCAGAGTTCAGCGTGCGAGCCCCTTTCAATGCAGAGCGCCACAGCATTGTCCCCAATCACTGAAGAGCGCCACAGCATTGTCCCCAATCACTGCAGAGCGCCACAGCATTGTCCCCAATCACTGCAGAGCGCCACAGCATTGTCCCCAATGATTGCAGAGTGCCACAGCATTGTACCCCAATGATTGCAGAGCGCCAGCATTGTCCCCCAATGATTGCAGAGCGCCAGCATTGTCCCCCAATGATTGCAGAGCGCCAGCATTGTCCCCCAATTATTGCAGAGTGCCAGCATTGTCCCCCAATGATTGCAGAGTGCCAGCATTGTCCCCCAATCGATGCAGAGACCAGCGTGCGTGCTCCCTTCAAACTTACCTGGCGGCGGGGCGGCTCAGCTTCTTCCTCTTCTGCGGCGGGTCCTTCTCCCTCGTCTCGGCGGCGGGAACCGGCGGGCGGCCTGCTCCCTTCAAACTTACCTGGCGGCGGCGCGGCTCAGCTTCTTCCTCCTCTTCTGCGGCGGGTCCTTCTCCTTCGTCTCGGCGGCGGGAACCGGCGGGCAGCCTCTCCTTTTCTCTGAGCGGCGGTGACGGTGAGTGACTGACGCAAGCACCGGCACCGCCCCCATTGCGACGTCAGCGATATCCTGGATGATGATTGGTCCAGGCTGTAGACTGGACCAATCACAGCCAGGATATCAGAAATTGGGGGTGTCCAATCACAAAGACTTGCGCCCAGGATACCCCCCTACCCCCCAGAAGGCAGCCAATCGGCGCCTCTTCTGGGACGTAACCCCACCCCACCCCCCCCCCCCAGCCACCAGTTCCTTCAGGCGAGGCCGGCGAACCCAATTTTTTTTTGTACAACTTTATTTGTTCGTTTTTTTTTCTTTTTTCTTTTTTTTTAGGGGTAGGGGGGCGGTGCCCTGGCGCCCCCTATGCACGGGCCGCCACTGACCAGACGCTAAAGTGGGGTACACACTAGTAGAAAATCTGCCGAAAATTCCCGTCCGAGGTAAAATCGTACGATTTTCGCCTAGTGTGTACACAACTTTCAGCAGCTGATACCGACATTTTCAACGAAAAAAACGGAGGGACAAACACCAAAATTTTTATCGTCCGTCCCCAGACGACCAATTTTAAGTTAATGTGTATGCAGTACGTCCACGAAAAATTGGATAAGAAAGACGGCGCATGATCTGAAGTTGCTGACAACCCGGAAGTCTAGGAACAAATGTCCCAAAAGAAAAAAAAATCGGACGAGAAATTTTGTGAACATTTATGCACTGTCAACTAAAAACGGTAATGAACGCTGAGCAAGAGAGAGAAAAATCGGAGGATATTTCGTCCGATTTCCATCAAGTGTGTATGGGCCTTTAGACATAGTTGGTTCCTTTGTAGAGATGGCCTTGCGGTTCGCCCAGGGGTCAGTTCGTGGCGAACTTTGCTAGTTCGCAGTTCGCCGATCTTGCAAACATATGCCGTTGTTCGCGGCGGCCATATTATTTTATATTGGGGAGAACTTTGACCCATGATACAGCCATCAGGTGGAACAGAACAGCCAATTGAGACATTTCAGCACATGGACATACCCCCTACCTTATAAATAGACCTGAGCTGGCTGCTATTTTACATTCTGCTTTTTGTCAGTGTAGGGAGAGGTTTGCTGTGTGCACAAGGGACAGATTGTCAGTGACACAGATCGCTCTGTTATAGGTCCACAAAAGTCCTTTCAAGGAGTGGTACTTGGTATAGGTGTACTATCTACAGTATATTCTCTCTTTTGTCAGTGTAGGGAGAGGTTGGCTGTGTGCACCAGGGACAGATTGTCAGTGGCACAGATCGCTCTGTTATAGGTCCACAAAAGTCCTTTCGAGGACTGGTATTTGGTATAGGTGTACTATTCTTTGGTGTGCACTATATAGGGGTGTAATCATAGGTGTGCGCAGCCTATTGCACAAAGCTCAAACACACATGAGTGTGTATATATATATATATATATATATATATATATATATATATATATATATACACACACACACACTATATATACATACACACTTGTCAAAGTATTGGAACGCCTGCCTTCACACACACATGAACTTTAATGGCATCCCAGTCTTAGTCCGTAGGGTTCAATGTTAAGTTGGCCCACCCTTTGCAGCTATGCCAGCATCAACTCTTCTTGGAAGGCTGTCCACAAGGTTTAGGAGTGTGTCTATGGGAATGTTTGACCATTCTTCCAGAAGCGAATTAGTGAGGTCAGTCACCGATGTTGGACGAGAAGGCATGTCTCGTAGTCTTTGCTCTAATTCATCCCAAAGGTGTTCTATCGGGTTGAGGTCAGAACTCTGTGCAGGCCAGTCAAGTTCCTCCACCTGAAACTTGCTCATCCATGTCTTTATGGACCTTGTTATGTGCACTGGTCCAAATCATTTGGTGGAGGGGGGGGGGATTATAGTGTGGGGTGTTTTTCAGGGGTTGGGTTTGGCCTCTTAGACTTTTAGGGCGTCAGCATACCAAGACATTTTGGACAATTTCATGCTCCCAACTTTGTGGGAGGAGTTTGGGGATTGCCCCTTCCTGTTCCAACATGACTGCCCACCAGTGCACAAAGCAAGGTCCATAAAGACATGGACTTAGCGTGGGTGGTGGAAAATTAACTTAAAGTGCAATAATTTACATTATAATAGTAACTAAGACATATAAAATTAAGTGTAACAATTTAAAAAATAAAAATTCTAAAGTGCGCTACTGGTGTGAGCCTTCCAACTAAAAAGTTTTTGCACTTAAGTTAAATTATATGGCAAATATCTGTAGAGGGTTCCACCATCACTGCTAAGTTTTGAAAAAGATATATGCCTTATTTTCCTTTTGATGTGCATTACATGTGAGGCACTGATAGGGACTGATAGGCAGCACTAATGGGCACTTGTTCTCAGCACTGATTGGCACTGATGAGGCTGCACTGATGGCCACTGATTGGCAGCACTGATTGACACTGATGAGGCTGCACTGATGGGCACTTATTGGCAACACTGAGAGGTGGCACTTATTGGCAGCACTGATGGGTGCTGACAGGTGGCACTGATTGGCAGCACTGCTGGGCACTGATTGGCAGCCCTCCTGGGCACTAATATGCAGCACTTATGGCGGCATTGGTGGGCACTTATTGGTGGCACTGATAGGCACTGTTAGGTGTCACTGATGGTCACTGATAAGGCGGCACTGATAGGCAGCACTGGTGGGCACTGATAGGTGGTACTGATGGGCACTGATGAGGTGGCAATAATGGACACTGATAGGTGGCACTACTGGGCACTGATAAGGTGGCACTGGTGGGCACTGGCGGGCACTGATGAGGTGACACTGGTGGACACTGATAGGTGGCACTAAAGGGGAACTGATAGTTGGCACTACTGGGCACTGATAGGCACTGTTAGGTGACACTGATAGGCACTGATGAGGTGGCACTGGTGGGCACTGATGAGGTGGCACTGGTGGGCACTGATAGGCGGCACTGGGGGGCACTGATAGGTGGCACTACTGGGCACTGAGGTGGCACTGATAGGCACTGTTAGGTGACACTGATAGGCACTGATGAGGCAGCACTGGTGGGCACTGATAGGTGGCACTGGTGGGCACTAATGAGGTGGCACTACTGGGCACTGATAGGTGGCACTACTGGGCACCATTTATGGACACTAACAGGGGAGAGGAGAGGTTCACATTCAGCAGATAGTGAGGCTTGCCAGAGCCGCTCAGTGTGTGACACTGTCATGTAATGTTACTGCTTGCAGGGAGAAAGACCAGCTGTCAAAACTCAGCGGTGATGTCGGGGGTGTCACACACTGAGTGGCTCTGGCAAGCCTCACTATCTGCGGGAGCCAACAGCACAGCCGCCTCTCCACCGAGTATCTCACAACCCTCAGTGCCAAAGATGGAGATCTTGGGAGACAGCCGGCCCTACACTAACAGACACAGGGTGATTAGGGTGGACCCAGGCAAACCGGGCACACCCTAATCACCCCGTGTGCATGCCTATGGGTGTAATACACTTATAATTTACTTTCTAATATAGAAAGCATATTATAGTGGATTTGTATTGTGCACTGTGCAGCATTGGGACTGGTGTGGTGAGCATTTCTGCAGCAATACTACAACTACAAAGAGTGACAAAAGCACATTTAAAAAAGTATTATAACTAGTGTGATAGACCAGTAGCCCCCCCCCCCCCCCCCCAGTGTATTTGGGTACTGCAAAAAATGTTGCCTCTTTTTATGCGTTAACTCTGCTACACACAGTGACAACAGTAACTGGCCAATTTTTTGTAAAACTGGTGTGATAGACCAGTGGCCCCCTAATACCACAGATTGAAGCGGGGTGTTATCTAACAGTATACTTTCATAACAGTGTATTTGTGTCCTGCAAAAATATTGCCTCTTTTGCTGCATTAACTCTGCTACACACAGTGCCAAACTTACTGGCCCATTTTTTGTATAACTAGTGTGATAGACCAGTGGCCCCCCAATACCTCAGATTGAAGTGGGGTGTTATCGAACAGTATACTTTCATAACAGTGTATTTGTGTCCTGCAAAAATGTTGCCTCTTTTGCTACGTTAACTGTGCTATACACAGTGACAACAGTTACTTTTGTAGAACTGGTGTGATAGACCAGTGGACCCCCAATACCACAGATTGAAGTGAGGTGTTGTATACCTTTTTCTAGATATATTTTTTCTAGATTCTGATTCTCTAGAGACTTTTGTCACAGGGTAATTTAAAAAATGACAGGCGGAGGAAGAGGCAGGCCCTTATGCAGGGGTGGTAGGGGTAGGGCAGGAGTAGTAGGCCGGAGACAAAGTGTGAAGTTTCAGAAGGTGCGTTCTATTACGTCAAAGGACTTACCAGACTCGGTTGAGTGGCTCACTCAGCCTTCATCTTCTGCACCCTCCTCATCCTCTCTATCTGCACCCTCTTCACTCTCTGCTGTGTGCACCCCCAAAGACACCACCACCAACACCACCATATACCCTCCACTTGAGTCACTGGAATTATTTTCCGATCCATCACAAGACATTTGCGATGCGCAGCCATTATTGGCATCGGAACAGGAAGAGGAGGTAGCAACAGCCGTCACCCAGCAGTCTGACGACAGTACCCAGATCAGCCAAAGGAAGTTGGTCCCCGCTGTTGCTGCCTAAGTCAAAGTACCCCACCAAAGTAGCACACCTTCCCAGCAAGGAGTGTTGTCTCCAAGGGTAAGAGAGGCTGGATTCACCCCTTTTTTATGGATAGTGTAGGTCCCACTGATAATGGGGTACTTTGACGCAGTGGTGGGCTTGAGCACGATATGGCCATATGGTGGGACCAAATCCCCATTTTTATTTATGGATTGTCTCCATAATTGATAGTCATTTCTTTCATGGTTGCGCTATTCTTTTTTAATATACATGTTGCTTGGTCCATAGCTGCACCGGCTTTAGATATACATGTTCAGGGTTTGCTCCCCCAATTTTTTGCTTGTTTAACAACAGGAGTCTGAAGAGGAGTCAGAGGAGGATGGTGCCAGGGTTTATTAGGAGGAGCAAGAAGAGCATGCTTTAAACCTTTTTGGGATCCCTGGTGTTGTCCGTGGATGGAGGGAGGAAAACGAGGACAACATTATCCTGGATGATTAGCAGGAGCAAGGCCACTAGACCGCTTTCAGTTTAGTGCAAATGGGGGCCTTCATGCTCCAGTGTTTTAAGGGGGACCCCCGTATAAAAAGCATAAAGGGCAAGGACCAGTACTGGGTGGCAACATATTTAGACCCCCGGTACAAACAAAAAATGGCGGAAATGTTACCACCATCACAGAGGATGTTTAGAAGAATGCAGCACTTCCAGGCCTTGCTGTGAGAAATGCTGCATTCTGCTTTTGCGTGCACTGGCAGAGGAATTTCCAGTCACAGAGAGACAGTTGCGGGTAGCAATCCAATAGCGCCTGCAAGAAGAGGTGTTTTGAAGATGTGTTGGTCACTTCTGATATGAGATCATTCTTTCAGCCGACCCATCCACAGCTGTAATCCTGATCCAGCATCAGGGAATGCCTAGACCAATAGGTGTCTGACTACATCGGGTTAAAGGCCGATGTATACGCTCTGAGGAGTGATGAACCCCTGGACTACTGGGTGGGCAGGCTTGACCTCTGGCCAGAGCTTGCACAATTTGCAATGGAACTGTTGGCTTGCCCGCCGCCCAGTGTCCTGTCCGAAAGGACGTTCAGCGCAGCAGGGGGGATTGTGACCGATAAGCGCACTCGCCTAGCTAATGACAGTGTAAACTACCTCACATTTATAAAAATGAATGAGGCATGGATCTCTGAGGAATTCCACACATGTGACCAGTAGACCATGTTTCATTGAAATTCCTCATGACAGGCCACAAATATCCGCCAGACCGCCATCCACCCACAACAATCCATGGTCCTTGTCTTCGGTAAATACAGCTGCATGAATGGCATTTCATGTCCATTGAATGCCTAATTTTTGGGGCCTTTCATGGCCGACAATTATTTTTTCTGTCAATGCCTAATGTACCTCCAGCCACAAAATACAACTTTCTTAGCTGTCAGGTGAACTCATGAGGGCTAATTTTTGGGGCCTTTTATGGCCGACACTCACTTATTTATCCTGTGAATGCCTAATGTACCTTCAGCCACAGAATACAACGTTCTTAGCTGTCAGGTAAACCCATGTGGGCTTATTTTTGGGGCCTTTTATAGCCGACACTTACTTATTTATCCTGTGAATGCCTATTGTACCTTCAGCCACAGAATACAACATTCTTAGCTGTCAGGTAAACCCATGTTGGCTAAATTTTGGGGCCTATAGTTACCGACACTTACTTCTGTATTATGTGAATGCCTAATGTACACACAGAATACAATGTTCTTAGCTGTCAGGTAAACCCATGTGGGCTTATTTTTGGGGCCTATAGTGGCCGACACTTACTTCTGTATCCTGTGAATGCCTAAAGTACCTTTATCCACAAAATACAACGTTCTTAGCTGTCAGGTAAACCCATGTGGGCTAATTTTTGGGGCCTATAGTGGCCGAAACTTACTTCTGTATCCTGTGAATGCCTAATTTACCTTCAGCCACAGAATATAACATTCTTAGCTGTCAGGTAAACCCATGTGGGCTCATTTTTGAGGCCTTTAATGGCTGACACTTACTTCTGTATCCTGTGAATGCATAATGTACCTTCAGCTACAGAATACAATGTTCTTAGCTGTCAGGTAAACCCATGTGGGCTTATTTTTGGGTTCTATAGTGGCCGACACTTACTTCTGTATCCTGTCAATGCCTAATGTACCTTCAGCCACAGAATACAACATTTTTAGCTGTTAGGTAAACCCATGTGGGCTAATTTTTTGGGCCTATAGTGGCCGACACTTACTTCTGTATCCTGTGAATGCCTAATTTACCTTCAGCCACAGAATATAACATTCTTAGCTGTCAGGTAAACCCATGTGGGCTCATTTTTGAGGCCTTTAATGGCTGACACTTACTTCTGTGTCCTGTGAATGCATAATGTACCTTCAGCTACAGAATACAATGTTTTTAGCTGTCAGGTAAACCCATGTGGGCTAATTTTTGGGGCCTATAGTGGCCAACACTTACTTCTATATCCTGTGAATGCCTAATGTACCCTTAGCCACAGAATACAACATTCTTAGCTGTCAGGTAAACCCATGTGGGCTCATTTTTGGGGCCTTTTATGGCTGACACTTCTGTATCCTGTGAATGTGTAATATACCTTCAGCTACAGAATACAACATTGTTAGCTGTCAGGTAAACACATGTGGGCTAATTTTTGGGGCCTATATTGGCCGACACTTACCTCTGTATCCTGTGAATTCCTAATGTACACACAGAATACAACGTTCTTAGCTGTCGGGTAAACCCATGTGGGCTAATTTTTGGGGCCTTTTACGGCCGACACTTACTTATTTACCCTGGCTGACACTTACTTCTGTATCCTGGGACTACTGACCACAGAGGAAAAATGGGAATGCTTTAGGAACATATTAAGCAAAGGCATCTTGCAGTGCATTCCTATGGGAAATAAATTTAGAAGAGACAAAGCCAAACCTGGCTGGCTAAACCGTAGCGTTAAAAAACTTATTAGGGGAAAAAAATTGGCCTTCAAGAAATATAAATCAGAGGGCACAGTATCGGCCTTCCAGCAATACAAGGAGGCAAATAAGAAAAGTAAACAAGAAATCAAGATGGCTAAAATCAACTTTGAGAGACAAATAGCGGAGTATAGTAAAAAAAAAACAAAGAAATTCTTTAACTATATCAACAGCAAAAAAACTAGGGCAGAGCATATTGCACACAGGAGGATGGTTACAGAGGACACTGAAAAAGCAACCGTGCTGCATGCTTTTTTCTCGTCAGTCTTTACACAGGAAACGGAGGGGTACACTGACCAGGACTGTATGGTTAGTAGTAATACACAGGACTTGCCACTATGGCTAACAGAGGGTGAAATCAGGGAAAGACTGGATAAACTTAACACTAACAAATCACCAGGCCCGGATGGCGTACATCCGAGAGTTCTCAAGGAACTCAGTAAGGTTATATCTAGACCACTGTTCCTGATCTTTGCTGACAGTATTAGGACAGGAGATGTACCAGGGGATTGGAGGAAGGCTAACGTGATTCCGATATTCAAAAAGGGCCAGAGGCATATCCCGGGAAATTATAGGCCTGTCAGCTTGACATCAATAATATGTAAACTTTTGGAGGGGATGATAAGGGACTATATCGTAGAATATGCTAAAGACAACAACATCATCAGTAGTAACCAGCATGGGTTTACAAATGGGCGTTCTTGTCAAACCAATCTCTTAGCATTCTACGAGGAGGTGAGCTGTGAGCTAGATAGGGGCAGACCAGTGGATGTGATGTACTTGGATTTCGCTAAGGCGTTTGACACAGTCCCCACAAGCTCTTAATTTATAAAATAAGGTCTGCAGGCATCGACAGCAGGGTTTGCTCTTGGATACGGAACTGGCTAAAAGGCCGTGTCCAAAGGGTGGTAATAAACAGCGCATACTCAGACTAGTCTGAGGTAGTAAGCAGGGTCCCCCAGGGCTCAGTCCTGGGACCGACCTTGTTCAATTTATTCATAAACAGCATTGAGGACGGGATCAGTAGTTCGTTATCAGTTTTTGCAGATGACACAAAATTGGCCAGGGCAATAACTGCACAGCATGAAGCAGATATCCTACAGAATGACCTGGACAAAATTACGGAGTGGGCAACGACATGGCAAATGAGGTTCAACGTGGAGAAGTGTAAGGTTTTGCACTTGGGGACTAAAAACATAAAAACACAATACACGTTAGGAGGGGAACCCTTGGGGGAATCAAAAATGGAGAAAGATCTGGGAGTCTTGGTTGATGATAGATTAGGCAACAGCATGCAATGTCAAGCGGCAGCTTCCAAAGCCAACAGAATATTAGCATGCATAAAGAAAGGGATGTATTCCAGAGATAAGACTATACTCCTTCCACTTTATAAAACTCTGGTCCGACCGCATCTGCAGTATTCTGTCCAGTTCTGGTCACCAGTCCTCAGGAGGGATGTGTTGGAGCTGGAGAAAGTCCAGAGAAGGGCAACTAAACTGATTAGGGGGTTGGAGGACCTTAACTATGAAGAGGGGCTGCAATCACTCGATTTATTTTCCCTGGAGAAGAGACGTCTGAGAGGGGACATGATAGCAATTTATAAATATCTTAATGGGGATCTCAGCTTAGAAAAAAAGCTGTTCATTCGAAGGAATTGCATGAGGACTCGAGGACATACAATGCGATTAGAGGAGAAGCGTTTTAATCTCAGGCAACGAGGAGGGTTCTTTACTGTTAGGGCTACAAGATTGTGGAATTGTCTACCACAAGAGGTGGTTTCTGCGGGTAGTATGGTGACTTTCAAAAGACTCTTAGACTTACATTTCAAGGATCAGGAGATTAAGGGCTATGTTAGATGATTACAGTCACACACACCTACACAGGTTGAACTGGATGGACTATTGTCTTTATTCAACCTCACCTACTATGTAACTATGTAACTAATGTACACACAGAATACAATGTTCTTAGCTGTCAGGTAAACCCATGTGGGCTAATTTTTGGGGCCTTTTATTGCCGACACTCACTTATTTATCCTGTGAATGCCTAATGTACCTTCAGCCACAGAATACAACGTTCTTAGCTGTCAGGTAAACCCATGTGGGCTAATGTTTGGGGCCTATAGTGTCAGACCACCTACTTCTGTATCCTGTGAATGCATAATGTACCTTCAGCCACAAAATACAATGTTCTTAGCTGTCAGATAAACCCATGTGGGCTAATTTTTTGGGCCTTTTATGGCTGACACCTATTTCTGTATCCTGTGAATGCCTAATGTACCTTCAGCCACAGAATACATTATTCTTAGCTGTCAGGTAAACCTATGTGGCCAAATTTTTGGGGCCTTTTATGGCCGACACTTACTTCTGTATCCTGTAAATGCCTAACGTACCTTCAGCCACAGAATGCAACGTTCTTAGTTGTCAGGTAAACCCATGTGGGCTAATTTTTGGGGCCTTTTATGGCCAACACTTACTTATTTATCCTGTGAATGCCTAATGTACCTTCTGCCACAGAATACAACGTTCTTAGCTGTCATGTAAACCCATGTGGGCTATTTTTTGGGGCCTTTTATGGCCGACACTTACTTCTGTATCCTGTGAATGCCTAATGTACCTTCAGCCACAGAATAAAATGTTCTTAGCTGTCAGGTAAACCCATCTGGGCTAATTTTTGAGCCTGTACTGGCAGACGCTTCTTTATATTGTGAATGCCTAATTTTTCAGACTGAAATTGAAAATCAATGGGTCTGTAAACGTTCTGCCAAATTTTGGAATGGATGCGGACCCATTTTACAGATGTGTGAATGGACCCTATGTGTATTTGACATGTATTTACCGGCTGCTGTAAGTTCTGGCTGATTTATGAAAAAAAAAATTTTTTTTTGCTGTAAAAAAAAAAAAATTTAGGGCAACTTTTCCAATTGCAATACTTCTGTTATGACATTTTCCATGTGTTGGGACTATTTGTGCACAGCTAGTAAGTCTTTTGTGGCTGTAAATATCACCTAAAGGTTTTTAAAGTTCGCCTCCTATTTAAGTCAAAGGGGCCGCGAACTTGCTGTTCGCGGACATTTGAGAAAATTTGCGGCTGACATTCGCGAACCGCCTCGGCCAATGTTCGTCCATTACTACTCATAAAGTTCAGGAGACGTATAAAAGTTGTCGGTTGTTGCGCAATAGCCCTGATTTAGCAATGGCTCAATAAGTGAAAGAACGGAAGGTGTTGCCATTCTATAGTTGCTTTAGTTTGGATTGAATTTTGTTCCTTTTCCAGTGTATATGACTGAATTCCAAATGTAGCCAGTTAACAATTCGCTTAGCTTGTAGGATTTTACGCCAAATTGTGCTCTCTTTGATGCAATGTATTGTACCCAGCTGAGCCTTCCCTTGTAGGCCATTAGACTTTCATCTATGCTGATATATCTTTCTGGCACATAGTTCCATTGGAAATCCTTTAGAATTATTTGACATACTTCCCAAATTTTCTTTAGTTTTTGTGCAGGTTGAGTAGTTTCATCAAATTCTTCGTTGTTTTCGAAGTGTAAATATTTCATGATCAGGGAAAATCTGTATTCTAACATGATTTGTGCCAAATGGAGTGGCAAGTAATGTATTAGTTGTTCAATACTACTTCTGCAGGGGTTTCCCCACCACTCCCTGAAGTGTTATTATGCCCAGAAATTTACAAATGTCATCTTTGGTCACTGGTTCCCACTTTATGCATCTTGAAAACTTCCGATGCAGAGTAGCTAATTGTACCGGTTTGTCTCAGTAACTATTTTCTTAATAACCTCATTGATCAGAAATAATTTTAAGTATGCCAAGGGGTTGACATGTTCAACATTTAGTTTCATACCAGGTTCTCTAGTAAATGGGAATCTTGGGGGCGCTGCCTGATCTGTACTGCAGTCAATAGAGCACCAAGTTCGCACATCACTGAGCTCAGTCGCAGAATCGTCGCTGTCGTCACTTTCAGTGTCTAATGACGAATTTCCCCACGAATCACTATTGCTCAATTCTTCAAGTAATTCTAATTCACTATCACTGTTTTCTAGCCGGTCTAAAACCGCTTTTGACCGAAAGGAATGCTTTTCGGATGCCATGGACCTTCTCAAGTTTCCAGGCAGAAAGAACAGTAAAAGTTCAGGCAGGGCACTGGACAATTCCCTAGGGACAAAACTGAGGGGAAATGGTTTCACACAGTAATGTAATCCTAACAGATTACAATTTATTACAACGTGTATGTAATGTTTTGTTTATTGGTCGTCACATTGATCGTCGCAGTGCTCGCAGGGAAGGAAACCCGGAAGACGGATGCTGGCATTGGCCAGAGGACACAGCGGGAGGACATCAGGGGATGATAGGGACAAGGTAAGTTTCACTACAGGATAACCCCGAGTGGAGCTCAGGGTTACTGCTACTGGTACTGAAAACTAACCCCGAGCCACACTTGGGATTACCGCCAAGGAGATTAAAGTGAAAGCATCAAAATGAGAAATAACAATATAATTCCTTTTATTATAGTGCCTGGGGGGGTCCCCTTAGGCTCCATTCACACTATAAAGGGAAAGAAAGCTGCGCACAAAAAGATGAAGCTAAAGGCTGCTGGTACAAAGTATATCAAACCCAGAAAAATGTAAAGATGGTACAGCGCCACTAAATAAATAACTAACTAATTGAGAAGGTGAACCAAAGTCCATAAGTCCATAAGAGAGAAATTTCAAATGCTGGGAATATGACCGTGAATCCCACATCAATCTTGCAAGTAGAGTTTCAGGCAGAGATCACATTAACAATAAGGATGTAACCTTACCGGACAGTTGGACCCCCTGTTACGGAAGGTCAAACAGGCATGCGATATCCACCACCAGGAACAAAACTGCAACAGGATTCCTCTCCTATCGACCACAGACACTCCGTTTAACCATAGACCATGGATCCGGCGAACCTCACTGAACCCCAGGTGCACACAGGGGATTACCTCCAATGAGACAAATGGGGGTGCACATAGTGAAGTACGTACAAGTCTTTTATTGAATTAAAAGGTAAAAAACTCACATTTAGCTGCTTGACACAGGCATGTTAAAAAGTCATTGGCCGCGGCTTGAATAGCGTGACTGCATGGGGGCTTAGCGTGCCTGACGCGTTTCGTCCTGCAAAAGGCTAAGCCCCCATGCAGTCACGCTATTCAAGCCGCGGCCAATGACTTTTTAACATGCCTGTGTCAAGCAGCTTAATGTGAGTTTTTTACCTTTTAATTCAATAAAAGACTTGTACGTACTTCACTATGTGCGCCCCCATTTGTCTCATTGGAGGTCATCCCCTGTGTGCACCTGGGGTTCAGTGAGGTTCGCCGGATCCATGGTCTATGGTTACCTGGAGTATCTGTGGTCGATAGGAGAGGAATCCTGTTGCAGTTTTGTTCCTGGTGGTGGATATCGCATGCCTGTTTGACCTTCCGTAACAGGGGGTCCAACTGTCCGGTAAGGTTACATCCTTATTGTTAATGTGATCTCTGCCTGAAACTCCATTCACACTTCCACAACTTGTCAGCCTGACAAGTCGCAATCCCTCGTGGTCCATTGACTGGTACAGGACCCATTCTAATAGGAGTGACACAAGTCGCTCCGACTTAGAAAAAGGGTCCTGTACTACTTCAGGGCGACCTCGGAGCGACTTGCATAGACATTCATTATATGAAGTCCGTGCAAGTCGCGCCGAAGTCGCTGTGCACGGGACTTCTGTGGTCGCCCCCGAAGTCGTGCAGAAGTCATGCTGCTTCAGTGTGAATGCGGTCTTAGTCTACCTGTAAAGTGGCACGTCTATACTTTGTATAGAAGCTGCTGCAGAAATAATTGCATTTATAAAGCCAAAATATTTACATTTTCCCTGCAAGCTTTCTCTATTTTGTAAACAATGGCTTGGGGAGCAAGTCTGTATGATGAGGCCACAATATAGTGCACTGGAATCAATATTAGAGATTTTTTGGGTAAATTCTGGTGTCTCTTCCACAGACTTTGGATAGAAGTAACAGGCGCTGAAACATTGGTCTTTGGGTGTCAAAGATGCCTTCACACCGTAACTCGGTACTCTTAAAGAAAGCAAGTATTGCCTCCCTGTCAAATATTGAAATGATATACAC
This sequence comes from Pelophylax lessonae, assembly GCF_965119305.1. Classification (NCBI taxonomy): domain Eukaryota; kingdom Metazoa; phylum Chordata; class Amphibia; order Anura; family Ranidae; genus Pelophylax; species Pelophylax lessonae. The sequence continues at coordinate 70,480,487 of NC_138770.1, forward strand.
CTGTCAAACAGGTGTGGGTAATTTGGTCTTTGGGTGTCTATGACACCTTCACACCATAACCCTTTAGAGGTACTCTTGATGAAATCAAAAATTGGCTTTGCTGTGAAAATTTTAAATGATATGCAGCTGTCAAACAGGTGCGGAAAAATTGGTCTTTGGGTGTTAATTGTGCCCATGAAACCTACACCAAAAAAATACTTTCAGATTAAATCAACACCCACAGCACTAGGCAGCTTAGAAGTCTTGCAGAGATTCCACCTCCCAAAAACACTTATTCAGTGACATTGGCATCAGGGGCTTCATAGCTGCTGGTAATCCAGGACTGATTCATTTTGATACATTTCAGATGATCCACAGAGTCTTTGGACAGATGTGTTCTATTATCAGTAACAAAACCTCCAGCAGCACTAAATGCCGTTCGGAAAGCACACTTGATGCAGGGCAGCCCAGCAGCTTAATTGCATACTGGGCAAGTTCTGGCCGGTGGTCTATTATCATAACCCAGTAATAGGGATGAGCTTCGAGTTCGAGTCGAATGTAATTTCAACTTGAACATTGGGCGAACGTGTGTTCGCTGAACATACAAACAAATGGGGCACTCTGCAGGAAGTTTTCCCGCCGATGAACGCCCCATAATGCACTGCGCTGGTGCTGTGAATAAATTACTTATTGTCTGATGATTGGCCAAAGCATGCACATGACCTATATGCTTTGGCCAATCACAGCACAATGTCCATAATTGGCCACAGACAGGGTGTCTTTAGCCAATCATGGTTCAGGGGCTAAGTCCACACCCCACACTATATAAAGCTGCTGCTTATACGGCAGCGTGTATAGTGTGTTAGGCAAGATAGGAGTGAGATTAGGCAGGTAGTTAGTGGATTGTGCATTGTATCTAGTAATAGATCAGGCAGTGTAATATATATGGTGATACTCATCAGCGCAAACCCTAAATGAAATAATAAAAATGGTAAAATAATGTGCACAAGGCTGTAAACAATCAGTGCCAAACACAAAACACCTGTGATAAATTAATAAATAATATTGCTGCGCCAAGTGAATAAATCAATCAATATAATAATGTCAAAATCAATATCAATCATATCACAACCAATGAATAAACTGTGACATCAAGTGAAAAAAATATATCCAGTGAAAAAAATAATATAATATATATATATATATATATATATATATATATATATATATATATATATATATATATATAAGTCCCAATTCACAGTGAATATAAAAGTGACATGATAATAAACTAAACAATCTTCATCTGTGAACGTGATCAAAGGTGTTGCATGCTTCACTCCAAGTGCTCCTAGTGACTGGTGTAAGATTAGCAGCTCACCTTGAAATCAGACTCCTGAGAGTCAAACACGCTTTGGGATAATCACAGCCGCCTGATGTCCCTTCCTATCACCGCCTCCAAACACTCTCCAAATATATAAGGAATCCGGTGTGGAAAGAAAAAGAGATCTAGTGCTCTCTATTTTAAAAAGGCTATTTATTCTCATAAAACAGATGAATATACACTCACATTATAAAGCACTTCAAGTAGTGCGGACTTTCAGAACATCAAAACCATTGCCTGTAGCCTCCGGGAATCGACGTAATGACGAGCAGGCTCCTCCCCCTGTGATTTATTCACTTGGTGCAGCAATATTATTTATTAGTGTTATATATATATATATTGTGACAGGAAGTCAGGTAAATCTGTGGATGTAGTCACAGACAGGAGATAAATTTCCACCTGGTTTAGAAAATTCACCAATTACTATAGGGTGTCGGCTGCAGAGGTAGCCAGAACTGTCTAAGGACGTTGAACAGACTTCAGCTGTTCAGAATGAGGCAATTAAGGCCTCTATAATTTGTCCAGAGGAAGTCTATTGATTGCTGCCTCCTGACGCTGTGTGAGCTGGGGAGAGGAGGACAGTCAGGTGTGTGCCTCCCGACGCTGTGTGAGCATGGGAGAAGGATTGCTGCCTCCTGACGCCGTGTGGGTAGAGGAGGACAGTCAGATGGGTGCCCCCTGAAGCTGTGTGAGCATGGGAGGGGAAGACCTCCTGAAGCGATGTGAAGCTGAGGAGGGTAAAAAGTGTGAAGACTACTCAAGGTGAGGTCTTGGATTGTTTCTATGTGAAAATAAACCAATGGACATTTCCTGTGTGCAGGGAAAATGAATTAAGACTGAAGACTACTCAAGGTGAGGTCTGGGATTGTTTCTATGTGAAAAGAAATAAATGAACTATTTCTATGTAAAGAGAAAAGGGACATTTGCTGGGTGAAGAGAAAAACAAAGGAATGTGTTCTATGTGAAGAGAAAAGGGACATGTTCAATGTGAAGAGAAAAGGGACATGTTCAATGGACATTTGTTGTGTGAAGAGAAAAAAAATGGACTATTGAGAGTCTGCTGTAGGATCAGCAAAGTCTGCCCAACAGTAGGTTGGAGACAAACTCCCTAGGTAGGTTCCTGTGTGTGAGAAGGTAGCCGCCCACAGTGGCAAGGATTTATTTTATTTATGTTTATTTTGAAGTATGATGTTTTTGAAGCTTGCACTTGTGTGAAGAAAATTGCAAGAATAAAACCTTACACTGTTGTTTTCAACCACTTCTCGGCTATCTCCCTGTGTAACGAACCCCCCCAAGGGATCATCCACACCCGCCACCGAGCAGAATCTCCCACATATGGTGGAGGATGCAGGCAGAAGCAGAGATCCCTGCAAAGAGGTGCATGAGATTGCACAATCTGTGTGTGCAGGAGAGGAGATCCTGAAAGGGAGAAAAATGTGTTTGAAAGAGACAGTTTTAAATTTTGATGAACTTTTGATGAACTTTGTCTGGTGCATGAGACTGCACAAACTGTGTGTGCAGGAAAGGAGATCCTGCAAGAGAGAGAAAAAGCTACTTGCTTTAAAGAGACAGTGGTCTCAAAAACATTTTTGCTGGACTGTGAAAATTTATTGTGGAGTTATTGAAGATGGGGCGGTCAAAACGCCTGAAAGATGCAAAGATAGCTGAAATGAGAAACCGAATTCTATGGATGGAGGGGATGTTACCGTCTGAACGGGCCCCATCCATGCCTGAACAGAGTCTGCTAAAGAGAAAGGTTGTTGTCCCTAGCAACACTGGTGCAAATGAACCAGTTATGGAGACGCAGTGTTCTCAGATGAAAAGTAAACCCAAAATGGGGGAGATGCTGAAACAGCGGAGCTTTGCAGCTCAACAACAGGCTCAACAAGAGAGCATGGCAGGCTGGAAACAGAGACGCCAGCAGCAAATGGAGGCCATCGGTTTGGAGGAAACCGAGTATGTGTGCAGGGCTGAGTTGGATGCCTTGCAACAGAAAATGGAAGAAAAGGAACAAGCCCTGGAGTTGCTTAGGATGGAGCATAGAAACTTGCAGGCTCAGGTGTTACAGTGGGAAGAATCCACTGCTCTTCTTTTTTCCGAGTTGCACAAACGTAGAGAGACTATAATGGAGAAAGATACCATCCTCAAGGAAAAGGAAGTTGAAATTCAGACTTTGCAGGAGCAAAGTATGTGTGAAATGTTGGAGTTGCGTAATCAGCTGAAAAAAAGTCTTCAGTCTTTGGAAGCTACAAAAATAGACCTGCAGGATGTGCAGGAACAGAATGTCGCTCTGAAAACGGCCTTGTCTCTCAACTACAAGGAGAAAAATGAGAGAGAGACTAAATTACTGAGTACTGTGTATGAGCTCACCACTTTGAGCAATGTGGTAGATGAATTACGTGCAGACTGTGAAAGTTGGAAAGATGAAGCCCAACGTGTCCAGCAGCAGCTAAAGAAGAAAGAAGCCTGTCTGGCAGAATTACATTCTCATTCCCAGAAACTAGCCAATGAGGTGAAGGCTCTTATGCAGGGAAAAGAAGATTAGTGTTCCCCCCTCAATACCCGCTACAGAGCAGAATCTCCCACAATATATATATATATATATATATATATATATATATATCATTTTTTTTTTGTTCAATAAGTTTTTATTAGAAACAAACAAACAAACAATATGTAAACAGAGTGCAGATACTAATACAAATCTGCCACAGAGAAGCAATGGAACAGTTAACCAAGTTACAATCAGCTGAGGCAAGACAATATAAGAAAACCATTCACCAGGTGAATCTAGAACCGTATAACAATCATAGATAGTCACAAAATGACTGTGGACAGATAGATGTATAAAGCAAAGTAGTGGAATACACAAAAGAAGTGGAAGAAGAGAAATGAGGTAGGAAGTGAAGAGAGAGAAATGGGAGAGTAGGGAGGGAAGGAAAGAAAAGCAAGTTGGAGAAAAGGAAGGGAAGGGAGGAATAGGTGTGGGGGGGGGGGGGTATCCCTTGGCGTCAGGGTCTTACCACAACCTGTAAATAAAACACAAAATTATAGTATATTAAAAAAAATATATATATATATATCAGTTATTGCAGGATATATCGTGCAGTATAGTGTAGGGTTGATTCTTATGACATTTAATCTTGCTTGTGGCTGTAATGTATTGTCGGCTCCAGGCAATACAGATAAAAAACATGCAAAAAAATGGTGTGGGGTCCCCCCAGTCCATACCAGGCTCTTCGGGTCTGGTACAGATTTAAAGGGGAACCCCACACCAAAATTAAAAAAAAATGGCGTGGGGTTCCCCCGAAATCCATACCAGACCCTTATCCAAGCAAGAAGCCTGGCTGGACAGGATAAGGGGGGAGGAGTGAGTGCCCCCCTCCTGAACCATACCAGGCCACTTGCCCTCAACACGGGGAGGGTGCTTTGGGGTGTCTCTTCCCGACAACCATGGGCTGTGGTTGTGGGGGTCTGCAGGTGGGAGCTTATTGAAATATGGAAGCCCCCTTTAACAAGGAGGCCCCCAGATCCCACCCCCCTATGTGAATGGATATCAGGTACATCGTACCCCAACTTATTCACCAAAAAAGTGTACAAAAAATAAAGACAAAAGACAGTTTTTGACAATAGAGAAAAAAAATGCTCCTGCCTCTTCAGACACCTCTGGCGTAATGAGTTACTGGAGCTGTGACAGCTCTTTTATAGGAAAGGGGCGGGGATACCGCCCGGGGGCACCGCCCCTTCTAACGTGACGTCAGTAATTTATTCACTGCACCTGAGCAGTGCATTATGGGGCGTTCATGACATCAGATTCCTATAAAAAAGCTGTCAAACTCAAACAGCTCATTAGGCGGGAGGGGTCTGAAGAGGCAAGGGCTTCTTTTTTTTTTTTATATATTTTTTGGGTGCGGCGGCGGATGATGTGATTGAAGATGGATTTACATCAGGGGACACTATTTTTTTATTTTTATTTTTTTAATAAAAGACTTGTCAAAAACGGGCTTTTATCTTTATTTTTTTGTACACTTTTTTGGTGAATGGGTACCCGATATCCATTCACATAGGGGGGTGGGATCCGGGGGCCCTCTTGTTAAAGGGGGCTTCCAGATTCTGATAAGCCCCCCACCCACAGATCCGGACAACCACAGCCCAGGGTTGTCGGGAAGAGACCCCAAAGCACCCTCCCCATGTTAAGGGCATGTGACCTGGTATGGCTTAGGACCTGCCAGGCTGCATGCTCGGATACGGGTCTGGTATGGATTTTTTTTGGGGGGGTGCCGTTTTTTTTTTTTTTTCAATTTTGGTAAGTGCCCTGTCCATAATGCCATGCAGAGTCTGCTTCAGCAGGAACACAACAGGGATTGTGTGTCACTAATGCATGCATTGTCATGACTCACCATCCTTATGGCCTCCTCAAATGGTGACAGTAAGTGCATGTATCCTTTATCAGCAGCCATTGGCTTTGGGGGAAAAAAGCTGAGCTGGCCTGAGGCTGTCATTGTGCCATACTCACACGGGTACTCGTTGACGGACCTCTGAAGCATGTGCAGCCACTGCAGCACTGCCAAAGTCGAGTTCCACCGGGTGGGCATGTAACAAATCAGGCGGTGTACAGACAGGTGCAATTCCTGCTGAATTTCAGCCAACCGAGCACTGGCTGTGTATGACCCCCTGAAATGGCTACAGACTCTTCTGGCCTGCTTTAGCAGATCTTCCAACTCTGGGTACCTATTTAGGAAATGCTCTGCCACTAAACTGAGGACATTTGCCAGGCATGGCACATGTGTCAACTTTCCCTGTTTAAGGGCAAACAGGAGGTTTGTGCCATTAGCGCACACCACCATTCATGGCTCCAGCTGCCATGGTGTGAACCACCTCTAGGCCTGCCCCTGCAGAGCTGCAGGAATCTCTGCTTCCGTGTGGTACCTGTCCCCTAGACACACCAACTTAAGCACTGCATGGCACCTTTTAGCCTGAAAAACAGCTGAAAACTCTTGCATCATCACCACTAGCTGTATGGAGTCATGCTGGCACAAGCTGAATCCTTCCAACTTGCAAGCAGAGTCACCCAGTGTGCTGTAAACTAAATATAGCGTCCCTGACCATGCTTGCTGGACCACGTGTCAGCAGTAATGTGGACTTTGTGGCTGACTGCCTTACTCAACAATGCCACAATATTGCCTTCCATGTGATGGTACAAAGCTGGAATGGCCTTGAAAAAAAATAGCGACTGGAATTCTGCCATTGTGGTACAGCACATTCTGCAAATTCACGAAAGGGGCAGAATCCACCAGACAAAAAGGCAGAAGTTGCAAAGCCAGCAGCTTTTACAAGCTTGCATTTAGATGCTGGGCATGTGGGTGGAAGCAGGGCCACCATCAGGAGGGGAACCCTCAAACATGTAAGGGGCCTGGGCATCCCAGGGGGCCCGGATGTCCAGAGTGGGTTGGGCCCCAAAGGTATTGCTATCTGCTGCCTGAAGGCTGGATGATTGACAGCCAGGGTAGCTAAACATTTCAGACCACCTCCCCCTCCACCAATCGCAGCAGGAGTGCATCCTGAGGCATCTAATCGACAGTGCCTGTGAGGAGTGGGCTTGGTATTGCCCCAGCAACCGCATTGCCATGAGACAACTCCTGGTGCCCGGGAACAGGACTGAAATCAGGGGGGTGCATCTGCTGGTCTCATTCAATCTTCTCCTCCTGCCACTGCCCCAGTGCCTGATCTCCTTCACATTAACAAGTGGTAGAGCTGCAAACATTGAGGAGATTGGGCACTGGGGGAGCTGCAGGAGGAGAAGATTGGATGAGACAGAGATTACTTACATGCCACGGAGCTCATCCTGGGAGCCAAGGGAGGAGATGGGGAGCAGAATGCTAAGGGAGGGATCCGAGGTGATTGACAGGAAGAGCTATCCTCTGTCCCTGATACGTCCCTTCAGTCATCGACATGCAATGACAGGGCTTCCTTCTACCCCTTTTCTGCATCAATATGCTGGCTCCTCCCCCTTGCAGATACTGGTGAGTGGCTGTGTTTAGGCACATGTGCTACAGATCGGCAGTGACACAAATCGCTCTGTTAAGGTCCATAAAAGTCATTTTAAGGGCTGCCATTTGTGTAATCCATGGTATAATATACTTTGTAATATAGAAAGCATATTATAGTGGATTTGTATTGTGCACTGTGCAGCATTGTGACTGGTGTGGTGACTGAGCGTTGCTGCAACAATACTACAAACAGTGACAAAAGCACTTTTAATGTATTATAACTGGTGTGATAGAGAAGTGCCCCCCCCCCCCCCAATACCACATATTGAAGTGGGGTGTTATTTAACAGTATACTTTTCTAAGAGTGTATTTTAGTCCTGCAAAAATTTGGCCTCTTTTGCTGTGTTAACTGTGCTACACACAGTGACAACAGTTACTGGCCAATTATTTGTAGAACTGGTGTGATAAACCTGTGGCCCCCCAATACCACATATTGAAGCGGGGTGGTATCTGAGTATACTTTCATAAGTTTGTTTGTGTCCTGCAACAATATTGCCTCTTTTGCTGTGTTAACTCTGATACACACATGTGCCAAACTCACTAGCCAATTTCTTGAACAACTGGTGTGATAAACCAGTGGCCCCCCCAATACCACATATTGAAGTGGGGTTTTATTTAACAGTATACTTTTCTAAGAGTGTATTTTAGTCTTGCAAAAAATGTGGCCTCTTTTGCTGTGTTAACTGTGCTACACCCAGTGACAATAGTTACTGGCCAATTATTTGTAGAACAGGTGTGATAAACCTGTGGCCCCCCTATACCACAGATTGAAGCGGGGTGTTATATACCTTTTCCAGATATACTGCGATTCTCTAGAGACTTTTGTCACAGGATAATTTAAAAAATAACAGGCAGAGGAAGAGGCAGGTCCTTACGCAGGGGTGGTAGGGGTAGGGCAGGAGAAGTAGGCCGGAGCCAAAGTGTGAAGATTCAGAAGGTGCGTTTGATTACGTCAAAGGATGCACCAGACTTGGTTGAGTGGCTGCACCCTCCTCATCCTCCCTATGTGCACCCTCTTCACTCTCTGCTGTGTGCACCCCCAAAGACACCACCACAAACACAACCACCACCACATACCCTCAGATTGAGTTACTGGAATTATTTTCCGATCCATCACAAGACATTTGCGATGCGCAGCCATTGTTGGCATTGGATCAGGAAGAGGAGGTAGCAACAGCCGCCACTCAGCAGATCAGTCCAAGGAGGTTGGTCCCCACTGTTGCTGCCTACTCCGAGATCTCGAATGTTAGTGGTGGGGAAGGTGATCTGGATGATGACGTGTCTATGGACGTCACATGGGTGCCTACAAGAGAGGAAGAGGAGGGGAGTTCAGATGGAGAGACGGACCAGCAGATAGGGAGGAGAGGCAGGCGGAACTTGCATTGCACAAGAGATACCAAGCAGCCAGCAAATGTATCAGGAGTGAGCCATTAACCATGTACAGTCACATCTGGTGCTCCCAGGATGCCGTCACATGGCTCCGCAGTGTGGGATTTTTTTATGTGTCCGTTGCTGACAACAGTGTTGCCATCTGCAGCCTTTGCAGTCAACCCATAAGTCGCGGTAAGCCCAACACTCACCTGGGGACAACCACCTTAAGAAGGCATCTGAACTCCCATCACTGAGCCCAGTGGGAGTAGCACCGTCAGAACCCACACAGCCACACTCCAGGCTCTCAACGTCCAGCCTCTTCTCCTTCTTCTCTCTCCTCACAATTGTCTTCCACTCCACCTTCCATAATGACGTCGTCAGGTTGTTCTGGAAAAAGGCATGCTTCTGTGGCCCAAATGTTGAAACGGAAAAAAATGATGACGCCGGATAACCCTCTTGCCCAACAAGTGACTGCTGGCTTGTCGGAACTGATAGCCCACCAACTACTGCCATATAAACTGGTGGACTCGGAGGCCTTTTGTAAATTTGTGGCCATTGGAACACCACAATGGAAGGTCCCAGGCAGGAAATATTTCTCACAGAAGGGCACTCCAGAGCTGTATGGCCATGTTCAGTGGCAAGTGAATATATCTCTGGCACACAGTGTTGGTGCCAAGATACATCTGACCACAGGCACATGGTCTAGCAAACACAGGCAGTGAAGGTATATCACTTTTACTGGCTACTGTGTGAACCTTCTGACAGCTATCAAGCATGTAACCCGTGGCACTCGTGTAGATTTGGTTGTACCGCCGTGGATTGCATGCAGGCCTGCCTCTTCTTCTCCTCCTCCTCCTCCTCCTCCTCCATCCTCCATCTCCTCCTCAGCTGACTCCTTATCTGCTGCTACAATCAGTTCCGCTGCGCTTTCCAAGATCCCAAGAACCTATTCCACATGCCAGGTGAGACATTGCCATGCTGTGCTGCGTCTGTTGTGCCTGGAAGCCAAGAGCCACATTGGTCCTGCACTCCTTTCAGCTTTGTGTTCACAGGCAGATCAGTGGCTGACACCGCTGAATTTGACAGTTGGTAAAGTGGTGTGCGACAATGGTGCCAATCTGCTGAGCGCGCTGAAACAGGGCAAAATAACACACGTGCCATGCATGGCACACGTCCTGAACTTGGTCGTGCATCGATTCGTTGCCAAATACCCTGGGGTCCAGGACGTCTTGCGGCAGGCCAGGAAAATCTTGGGCCATTTCCGAAGATCTTACACAGCCATGGCTCGCCTTGCTGACATTCAGCGGCGACACAACCTGCCCGTCAGGCGTCTTATTTGTGACTGCCCAACGCGATCGAACTCAACGTTGCATATGCTTGATAGGCTGCTCCAGCAGAAACGTGCAGTTAACGACTACCTGTACGAACTCTGCGGCAGGACAGGTTCTGGGGAGCTTGGGTTTTTTTCACCTCGCCAGTGGCTGCTCATGTACGATGCATGCAGACTTCTGCGGCCATTCGATGAGATCACCAAACTGGTCAGTCACGGCCAGGGCGCCATCACTGACATCGTACCTTACGCCTTCTTTCTGGAGCGTGCATTGCGTCATGTCATTGATCAAGCCGTTGAGGAGAAGGAGCAGGAAGATGAGGAAGTCGCAATGTTGGATGAATCCCCAGTGGGTGCTACTCCATCTGAGACAAGTCAACAGCAGGAGTCTGAAGAGGAGTCAGAGGAGGATGGTGCCGGGGGGGGGGGAATGAGGAGGAGCAAGAAGAGCATGCTTTAAACCTTTCTGGGATCCCTGGTGTTATCCGTGGATGGGCAAAGAAAAAGAGGACGACATTATCCTGGATGATGAGCTGGAGGCAGGCCACTACACTGCTTCCAGTTTAATGCGAATGGGGGCCTTCATGCTCCAGTGTTTTAAGGGGGACCCCCATATAAAAAGCATAAAGGGCAAGGACCAGTACTAGGTGATAACGTACTTAGACCCCCGGTGCAAACAAAAAATGGCGGAAATGTTACCAGCATCACAGAGGCCGGTCAGAATGCAGCACTTCCAGGCCTTGCTGCGAGAAATGCTGCATTCTGCTTTTGTGTGCGCTGGCAGAGGAATTTCCAGTCACAGAGAGACAGTTGCGGGTAGCAATCCAACAGCGCCTGCAAGAAGAGGGCGTTTTGAAGATGTCTTGGTCACTTCAGATATGAGATCCTTCTTTCAGCCGAACCATCGACAGCTGTACTCCGGATCCAGCATCAGGGAATGCCTAGACCGACAGGTGTCTGACTACATCGGGTTAACGGCCGATGTGGATGCTCTGAGGAGTGATGAACCCCTGGACTACTGGGTGGGCAGGCTTGACCTCTGGCCAGAGCTTGCACAATTTGCAATGGAACTGCTGGCTTGCCCCCTGTCCAGTGTTCTGTTGGAAAGGACGTTCAGCGCAGTAGGGGGGATTGTGACAGATAAGCGTCCTCGCCTAGCTCATGACAGTGGTGACTACCTCAGATTTATTAAAATGAATGAGCCATGGATCTCTGACGAATTCAACACATGTGACCAGTAGACCATGTTTGATTACAATTCCTCATGACAGGCCAAAAACATCCGCCAGACCGCCATCCACCCACAATTCATGGTCCTTGTCTTTGGTAAATACAGCGGCATAAAAGGCATTTCATGTCCATTGAATGCCTAATTTTTGGGGCCTTTCATGGCCGACAATTTTTTTTTCTGTCAATGCCTAATGTACCTTCACCCACAGAATACAACATTCTTAGCTGTTAAGTAAACGCATGTGGGCTAATTTTTGGGGCCTGTACTGGCCGACACTTACTTATTTATCCTGTGAATGCCTAATGTACCTTCAGCCACAGAATACAACGTTCTTAGCTGTCAGGTAAACCCATGTGGGCTAATTTTTGGGGCCTGGAATGGCCGACACTTCTGTATCCTGTGAATGCCTAATGTACCTTCAGCCACAGAAAACAACGTTCTTAGCTGTCGGGTAAACCCATGTGGGCTAATTTTTGGGGCCTGGAATGGCCGACACTTCTGTATCCTGTGAATGCCTAATGTACCTTCAGCCACAGAATACAACGTTCTTAGCTGTCAGGTAAACCCATGTGGGCTAATTTTTGAGGCCTGGAATGGCCGACACTTATTTCTGTATCCTGTGAATGCCTAATGTACTTTCAACCACAGAATACAACATTTTTAGCTGTCAGGTAAACGCATGTGGGCTAATTTTTGGGGCCCGGAATGGGCAACACTTCTGTATCCTGTGAATGCCTAATGTACCTTCAGCCACAGAATACAATGTTCTTAGCTGTCAGGTAAACCCATGTGGGCTAATTTTTGGGGCCTGTACTGGCCGACACTTATTTCTATATCCTGTGAATGCCTAATGTACCTTCAGCCACAGAATACAACATTTTTAGATGTCAGGTAAACGCATGTGGGCTAATTTTTGGGGCCCGGAATGGGCAACATTTCTGTATCCTGTGAATGCCTAATGTACCTTCAGCCACAGAATACAACATTCTTAGCTGTCAGGTAAACGCATGTGGGCTAATTTTTGGGGCCCGGAATGGGCAACACTTCTGTATCCTGTGAATGCCTAATGTACCTTCAGCCACAGAATACAACGTTCTTAGCTGTCAGGTTAACACATGTGGGCTAATTTTTAGGGCCTGTACTTGCTGACACTTACTTCTTTATCATGTGAATGCCTATTTTTTCAGACTGGAATTGAAAATCAATGGGTCTGTAAACTTTCAGTACAGGCTGATTAGAGGTGGGGAAATTGGCAATAGGTGATTGGAGCTCATTGTATTTAGTAGCTGGGGATAGCCCAATACTCACCCCTGTGAGCTGCTGTATCAAGTCTCATCCTGGCTTTGGCTAGACTTGCACATGGAGGACTGTGTAGAGGAGAAGAGCTTCTGGAAGAGGATCCCCCGGTACATCAATCAGTCCAAGTCCTGGCGTCTGGTAGTTCTGAGTAGTGGTTGTCGCTTGGAGTGGAGGGCCGGAGAGCCAGCATCATCTTGGCCTTTTCTACCTAATGACCAGATAAAGTTTGCTGTAAGCTTTTTAGGCTGACTGTCGCCCTGATGCTTCCTCAACATGATAAGGAGGTAGTGGGTGCTGGCGGGTGTATGGGGGAGTCGGGGGTGTATTGTTGCGTGGCTCTGTAGTCTTGGCAAGCGCGATTGTCTCCCTGCAGGCTCCAGACCTCCGGCCTCAAGTTGCCTTCTGCCGCATGCGCTAGCCATGCCCCAATTTTCAGGGTTTTTTTTTTTTTTTACATGTTTTTGTAGTTTTTTTTTCAAACATACTGTCATCAGAATAGTGCAGTTAAGCCTTCCCCTTGAGAAAGTCAAGGTCAGGTGACAAAATGCATCAAGGGCTTGGCCACATGACGTCATCACGCACAAGCAGAATTGGAAGTGAGCCATATACACATGTATCTACTGCTGATGCTTTACCTTAAGGGGGCGATTAATGTACTAAAGAGGCTATAACCCTATGTGCACAGGTTTTGGTGCACTGTAGTTAGATTGTTGGAGGAGGTTTGGTGGCATGCAGTTTAGAGAAGATTGAAACATCTGGGGTAAACAAGAGCAGCAGCCCAATTTAAAGGGCCAGGCACAATTAGTCCTTACTATACAGTGGATCAAACATATAGGAAAACAGATTGTGTGGATGGTGGAGAAGCATTGCACTGGTGATAAAGATTGGCACTAGAGTTGAGCGAACACCTGGATGTCCGAACTTGGAAAAAAAAGTCTGGGTTCGTGACCCAGACTTAACCCGAACTTTACCCCGATCCCGAACCCCATTGAAGTCAATGGAGACCCAAACTTTTTAGCACTAAAATGGCTCTAAAACAAACATGGAAAGGGATAGAGGGCTGCAAATGGCAGCAAAATCATCTTAAGGGCATGGCAAGTGTTCTGCAAACAAATGTGGATAGGGAAATAACTTAAAATAACATAAAAAAACAGAAAAATAAAAAATAATCATCTTAAATGATGTAGGAGGAGGACAAGGCCCATATGGAGTAGGAGGTTGAGGTGGCGGAGGATATGGCGGTGTAGGTGGAAGCAGTGGCGGCAGTGGGGGAGGAGGACGAGGCCCATATGGAGTAGGAGGTTGAGGTGGCGGTGGATGTGGTGGTGTAGGTGGAAGCGGCGGTGGAGGAGGTAGCCAACACTAGTTTTTATTTTTATTTCTTTTTAAATTAGGGTACACCCCGAAAGAGTGAGAAAGATCAAAAATACAACAATGGCTGGGTAAGGCCGGTATACATGTCTATTCTGCACAAGGTGCGGACAAGTCCTGTGGGATCCATGCCTGGTTAATTTTAATGAACGTGAGCTTGTCCACATTGGCTCTGGACAGGCTGCTGCGTTTGTTTGTGATAACGCCCCCAGCCGTGCTAAATACACGTTCAGGTAAGCACCTCCAAGGCGTAAATGGCAAGCTCAGGACATGTGCCCAATTTGGAGACCCAGCAGTTGAAGGGGGCAGACCCGTCATTCAGTACGTGTATAGTACATAAGGGACTGTAAGGAACTGTATATGGTATATGGTAAGGAACGGTGATGGCGGCGGGGGGGGGGGGCTTTTTTCCCCCTTCTGGGTTGAGTCTGGCCTTGGAAAAGGTATGTGTCCCTGGTTGTGGGACAGGCTCTCCTAAAGCTGTCTAAGTTCTGAGGCCTTCTGGTAGGGATGGGGCTGCACTGGTCTTGCCAGGGACCGGGATTCTGAAAAGCCTGTGGTGTATGTGCCCCTGGAGTGGCAGTCCAGAGGTGCCATAATTCACGGTGGATGGCAACACTATGAGTATGGCACCAAGGACACTGCACTTCCTACAAATGTTTTACAGACCTGCCTCTGGGGCCGGGCCTTTTGGTCAGGAGTCAGGACCAGAGGAATTTTTTATTCCTGGCCGAAGGGCCTGCCATAGTATTGCAATGTGGCACTAACCTTGCACTTCTCCACTATCCCTTTCCCCACTTTTATGTGTTGTGTGTCTCACGTTTTGTGTTTTTTATTGTGGCGGTACACTTTATTTTGCACAGCGTGATTAGTAGAGTGTAGGTCCTTGGGCCTGTCCTTGAAAGTCTTGGGAGGGGGTGGATATGGCCTTCTGGCTAGGTTCACCCTCTCTTATGGGGTCTCTCTTCGGGAGAGCCCCACCTAGTACTTGGGGTGGTCTGTTTCAGCAGACCTCCTAAAGAATGGGGCTGCCTGGTTTCGGCCAGGTTAGCCAGTGTAAGTACCCCAGTCCCTGTCAGAAGCCTTGCGCCCCAGGGGGATCAGGGTCAAGGACCATGTGTACACCCTGTGCACTTTTTGTGTTTCACTTTTTTGGTGTGCACTTTTTTATGCACCACCGGGTAATAGTCTGAGTGTGTTCACACACCACGGGCTTAAAAAAAAAAAAAAACAGCTGGTGGTCCTGGTTGTTGTGGCGTGCCGACAAAGCTTTT
Source organism: Pelophylax lessonae (assembly GCF_965119305.1). Lineage (NCBI taxonomy): Eukaryota > Metazoa > Chordata > Amphibia > Anura > Ranidae > Pelophylax > Pelophylax lessonae. The sequence continues at coordinate 70,495,776 of NC_138770.1, forward strand.
CAACATTTTGTGCATGCTAACCCTGCCTTATGAGGTGCTGGCGGTGCCCTGGCTGCGTTGGCGACCTCCTCCTCTGCCTTCGCCTTTTGCTTCCAGTGTGCCCCCGCTGTCAGGTGGGAATGCCATCAGCATTGCTTCTCGACCTTTTGGCTAAGATCAAGTGTAGTATCTGTTGTTATCAGTTATCTGGGTGCCGCCCTGCTGTGAACATGGTTCCTCCTCCTCCATCTCCTCCTCCTCCTCATCCTCCACCTTGTCATCCCCCAGAACTGTGCCCTTGCTGGACAATTGTGTGAAAATACAAAGCAAAGAAAAGGGCGCACCAGCCTAGCGCATTATCCTCAGCGAGTTTATTTAGATAAAAATTAAAATCAGCTACTCACAAACAATCGTAAAGTTCAGGCACATCAATTCCATACATCTGCCTCTTGCCAGAAGATCAACGTCCTTTACTAGAAGCAGAGGGCTGACGCGTTTCGAGGCCGTGCCTCTTCCTCAGAGCCTGGAGGCCATGGTCAAGTCCGTAGTTTAAGTATGATATGGAAGACCAGGCCTCCACATGGCCCTTGGGGATGTGGGAGGAGATATCGCCCAAGTGGGCGTGACTACATAGCTGATTACCCAAAACTATTGCAGATCACAATTATAATTACAATTTCAATAAACTAGCCGCTAGCCTTTAGTATAGGTCCCACACCTAATGTTTTGTACAGGCTTACTGAGTTAAGTTTCCCAAATTCTCCAAGGTCTGTTTGTAGAGGAGGTATAGCACGCGTAAATTTGCGTGGAAGGTTCTACACGCCATATTCAACGAGTCACATTATATGCACACATATATTTATATGGTTTTAATATAGATTTTATACAATGTATTATTTTAGTCCAGTATCTATATAAATTTAATATTTTATATATATTTTTTTTTACTCACCACTGTATATATTGTAATTGGATATTGAGCAATTTTCTATCGATTTATTTATATATGTGATTTCATTTTGGCTCAGCAAGTCACATCATTGGTGCACAAGTACCTATTAATTTTGACATTATTATTGTTATTATTAATATTAATATTAATTTTAATTTTAATTTCACGGGTTCAGGTTATTTTATCTGATGTCATGTATGAATATTTCTACTGCTACTACAAGTATGTGTGACCACCATTGTTTCCACTTTTGGTGAGCTCTCCAAATAATTTCCACCAGAGTAGACTCTGTATTGTGTATTTAAATATTAATTTTTCTGTATATGGTCCACCGATCTGCTCCACTTTGGCCCGTATGGTACAGTCTGCATGCATTATGGGCGGAGCATATACTCGCCCTCTCCTTGTGGTTACCGTAGGAACGGCTTGCCGGGGGCGCCGTCTGACTGGATGGCTTCCCCTCCCCTCACCTTCCGGAACCGGAAGTTGCGTTCCACCGCCCGGATAGTGAGTCGTCACTGCCTGGACGGGCGGAAGTGACGTCATGCGGTGGTGCACACGCCAGTTCCGGGACGAGTGGCGTGCGTTCCACCGCTGCTCCGCTGCTATGGTGCAAACTCTTTCTAATATTCGGATAGCCAAGCCAATAGTGGACACCTGACAGTTTTAGTTTATCACAGTAACCCCTAACAGTCCGTAGTGTATTATTATAGTAACTTCACACACTATCTACCTACAAAGAGTGTGTGCATGCACATCTCTTTGGATATGCATAAGCAATGGTCTGATTTCCACTATGCGCTGGCTTGTCCCTGTGTCACTGCATGAGGAGGATGTGATGTTCTGATTGGTTTGGACCGAGACATGCACAGGTCTGTTTCACCACACCAGCTTAAATATAACATTTGGCCTGTATGATATATGTGTAGTAGAGTCTACGATGAGTTGGGAAGTTTTGATTGATTGGACAGCTCACCAGTGGAATAAATGGCTGCTTAGGGCTAGTGAATTGAAATTGTAATTATAATTGTGATCTGCAATAGTTTTGGGTAATCAGCTGTGTAGTCACGCCCACTTGGGCGATATCTCCTCCCACATCCCCAAGGGCCATGTGGAGGCCTGGTCTTCCATATCATACTTAAACTACGGACTTGACCATGGCCTCCAGGCTCTGAGGAAGAGGCACGGCCTCGAAACGCGTCAGCCCTCTGCTTCTAGTAAAGGACGTTGATCTTCTGGCAAGAGGCAGATGTATGGAATTGATGTGCCTGAACTTTACGATTGTTTGTGAGTAGCTGATTTTAATTTTTATCTAAATAAACTCGCTGAGGATAATGCGCTAGGCTGGTGCGCCCTTTTCTTTGCTTTGTATTTTCAGTGTTTGGTCAACCGCCCTGGTCGTAAGGGGCAGCAAAGCCTAGCCATCATGGATGCCTAATATTAGCACGAGTTCCGGGATTGAGGCAGCCTGAGGACCAGGTTCCGAGCGCAGGAAAAAAGGGGGTGCTATATAGCACTTATCTTCTTTTGGAATATACACAAGTGGGATTCCTGCAGCAGAGGAATAGGCACTCTGGTGATTCATTGGATTGGCTGTGTTGTAAAAGGACTCTAAAAGATGGTCCTCTCAATGGAAGAAAGGGAACTCAGGAGGCAATCCCTAGCTAGAGGTTTCAGCAGTAGCATCGATTCCTACGAAAAGCAGCATGCACCTAGTACGGTGAATAAAGAAGCTCCAGCGGTTGTGGACAGAGAAGACACTATGGTGTCCTTATTTTACAAACTCAAACATTCCTTGGAGAAGGAAATGACGCAGTGGTGGGACATCCTACTATTAGAAAAGTATCTTGAGGTTAATAGGATTCCTAGAGGCCTCAGACTTACCAAGACTTGTTTCTGGTTAGACGAGGACCTACAAACCAATTGGCTCAATAAGCTAAGGGAGTGCAATAAAATCCTCCTCGAATCTATTGTGATACAAAGGAAAAGGAATCTGGACAACATCCGTGAGGATTTGAAAAACATACAAGAAGAACTGGCCCCCTTTGTAGATTTGCCATCCTTTAGTAGTTGGGATGGCAAGGTAAATGACCAGATTGTTAATTTCGAAACAGAACTAATTGGTCGTAAATCAGGAAAATTCGAGAGGGACAGACTTGATTACCAGGAGGGGAGAGAGTTAAACTGGAAAAGGGATTCATTTATTAATAGGGCCCCTGATAATGATCTCAGAGCAGGTGATAATGTGAATCACTTTAGGCCCAATAGATCCCAGAGGAAAAAGAAAAAGAACAAACGCCACTACCAACGGCATAATAATGTCTATAATAGGGGATACGGTAACCCTAACGATATTAGAGAAGTTGGTAGCGTCGGGTCCAGTAATCAGGCCCCCCTAAGGAGCAATATAGAGAATACATCAGATGTAGCCCCTTGTGAGGATAGAGGTGTTTCTGATCATATGATCACAGAACCTCCCCCCGCTGGTTTGGAGGTCAATAGGGTAGACACCAGTGATAGACCCGGGCCCATACGCCAGTCTGGCCACTTACCAGCTGGGGATCAGCAGCCAGATTCCCGTTTTTTAGGGAGAGGAGCTGTGGGGGGATTCACGCCCACGGCAGCAAAATATCAAAACTCGCTCCCTTTAAGACAGTCAGTAAGAAAGATGGAACAAAGGGAAAGAGAAAGAGAGGTACGAGGGGAGGAAAGAAGGCCCAGGGGAGGAAGAAGGTGATGGCTGGCAGGTCAACTATAAAGATCTTTAACTTGTCTGCTTCGGTCTTTTCCGAGACTGAACTAGACCTGTTACGAAAGGGGCTGAATTTTGCGCCAGACAGCCAGCCTAACCTCTTCAACCTCTTTGTAGACTTGAACAGGTACATCCGTGGACTAACAGTCCAAAGATATTATGCTATGAAAAAGGACATGGTGGAACCCTGTAGCAATGAAATGGCTAGAGTACCAACTCGGTCCCCTAAGAATTGTGTGACAGACGATGAAGCTCTCACTATTCTAGAAGACCTATTTCAGGAAGGGGGGTGTGAGGATTTTACGATGGAGCTTCCCGTATCTGAAGATGGTGAGGACATCATCCACACTAATTTTAGGCCTAAGTCAACGTTTTTTCCCCATTGGGCTAAGGGCAATTTCATTCCCGTCTTCTATGAGGTAGTCCTTGGGGAACTTAGACAATTATGCACCAGAAGGGACCACAGTAGGTCCAATCTCAGGCGTAATATCCTGACCCAGGAGGGTCCTACTGTGGGGGATGTGATTAAAGAACTGAAGGGCAGGGATGATGTCATTATTAGACAAGCTGATAAGGGGGGCAGCCTGGTAATACAGGATAGGTCTGCATACCTAGCAGAAGCCTTCAGGCTATTGGGCGATGAAGCAACGTATGAAAAGCTCCGGAAGGATCCTTTGAGCGACTACAAAAGGTTGCTCAAGGTCCTTCTCGATGATGCACTGTCCAAAGGCATCATCACGAAGAGTGAATATCACTTCCTGTATGTCCAGCATCCCAGAACCCCTCACTTTTACCATATCCCCAAGATACATAAGAATGAGACCAATCCCCCCGGTAGACCGATCATAGCTGGCATTGATAGCTTGACAAGCAACTTGGGTAGTTACATCGATTCCTTCCTGCAAGATCTAGTGATGGCACTACCGTCATACGTTAGAGATTCAGGACACATGCTCGATATCCTGGCACCTATACAATGGGTGCAACACTATAAATGGGTATCATTGGATGTATCATCTTTGTACACGTCTATTAGACATGATTTTGGCCTTGCAGCAGTTGAGCATTATTTAAAAACTAGTAACCTACACCCCTTCCAAGCGAAGTTTGTGGTTGACTGTATAGAATACACGTTGAATCACAATTACTTTGTATACTTGGATGAATATTACAGGCAAACTAGAGGCACAGCCATGGGAGCTCGATTTGCCCCAAGCTATGCCAATCTATTCATGGGGTACTGGGAGGACCAGTATATCTGGAATAATAATCCCTATAGAGCCCATCTGGCCTTATATTCCAGATATATTGATGACATATTGATCATCTCGGACGGTACTAGTGAGGAGTTGGACGGGTTCATCTCACATTGCAGTAGCAATCCCTTTGAGATATCCTTTACCCACGTTGTAAGTGATAACCATCTGGTGTTCCTGGACCTTGAACTGCGAGCTACTCAGGACGGGGGCATAATTTCTAAAACACACTTCAAACCGAGTGGAGGGAACTCCTACCTCCACGCGGAGAGTAATCATCACCCGAGGTGGATTAGAAATGTCCCATTTGGCCAATTCTGCAGACTACAAAGAACTTGTACTTTGGTCGCAGATTATGAAGAGCAGGGCCAGGTACTGAAAAGTAGATTCCTAGAAAAGGGCTACCAGGTTAGTCTTATTGACGAAGCCTACAACAAATATTTACAAAACTATGGGGGAGAGGGTACCAATGATGGTGGTATCCAAGCCAGGAACGCATGCTTGGGTGCCAAGCCCAAGAAATTGCCTGCTAAGTCATCTGGAACAAGGATCACCAGGTTTAGCACTATGTATAACAACAAAGCCTTTAGCATACAGCGTACTCTGAAACGTAATTGGAACATCTTGAAACAAGATCCAGTCTTAGGTTCCCTCCTCCCCCCGGCCCCAGAGGAGCGTGGCGGTATTACCCCGAGTAACCCGTGGTTCACTGTGTTCGACCAAAAGGGCAGTTTTAGGTGCGGAGTGAGAAATTGTGGAACCTGTTCATACATGTGGCATAGAAAGAGTGAGGTCCTCGGGTTGGATGGCCGCAGTAGGAGTATCAAACAGTTTATTAATTGCGGCACCAACTATGTAGTCTACGGTATAGTCTGCCCGTGTAACCTACTCTATGTAGGCCGTACTATACGGCCCCTTAGAGTAAGGTTTGGTGAACATAAGTGCAGCATACTGAACAGGAAAACGAAGGCAGGAACGAAGGACCGCAATAGCTATTCGATACCTCGCCACTTTGAGCATCGTGATGGGGATCCAACGGGCCTACGGGTCTTTGGCATTGAGCTAATAGCTAAGGACCCCGATGAGGGGGCTAGGTTTCAGAAGTTGTGCAGAAGGGAGTCATACTGGATCTTCACCCTAGGGTCTATGTCCCCTGGGGGATTGAATGAAGATCTCGAAATCCAGGGCGTACTGTAGTTCCTTACAGCGCATTCCTTTCCCTCCTTTCTGTATGTGTTCCTGTCCCCCCGGCACCTGTTCTAGTTACCACTGCCCCTTTTCTATGGCTCCATCCTAGTATCGCACCACTCTCATTTTCTTTTTAGGGTCCACACGCATATGCTGGTGTGCACAGGTTTAGGCTGGCGTATGTGTATGTGCGCGCCCCCCCCTCTCCCTCTCTCCATATATGTGTGTGTGTGTGTATGTGTGCACAGCAATATGCACGTACATACACACACTGATTGATATCCCATCTTCTTTTCCCCCCTCAATTTATTTGAAGTGTATAGCCTTTAGTATAGGTCCCACACCTAATGTTTTGTACAGGCTTACTGAGTTAAGTTTCCCAAATTCTCCAAGGTCTGTTTGTAGAGGAGGTATAGCACGCGTAAATTTGCGTGGAAGGTTCTACACGCCATATTCAACGAGTCACATTATATGCACACATATATTTATATGGTTTTAATATAGATTTTATACAATGTATTATTTTAGTCCAGTATCTATATAAATTTAATATTTTATATATATTTTTTTTACTCACCACTGTATATATTGTAATTGGATATTGAGCAATTTTCTATCAATTTATTTATATATGTGATTTCATTTTGGCTCAGCAAGTCACATCATTGGTGCACAAGTACCTATTAATTTTGATATTATTATTGTTATTATTAATATTAATATTAATTTTAATTTTAATTTCACGGGTTCAGGTTATTTTATCTGATGTCATGTATGAATATTTCTACTGCTACTACAAGTATGTGTGACCACCATTGTTTCCACTTTTGGTGAGCTCTCCAAATAATTTCCACCAGAGTAGACTCTGTATTGTGTATTTAAATATGAATTTTTCTGTATATGGTCCACCGATCTGCTCCACTTTGGCCCGTATGGTACAGTCTGCATGCATTATGGGCGGAGCATATACTCGCCCTCTCCTTGTGGTTACCGTAGGAACGGCTTGCCGGGGGCGCCGTCTGACTGGATGGCTTCCCCTCACCTTCCGGAACCGGAAGTTGCGTTCCACCGCCCGGATAGTGAGACGGGCGGAAGTCGTCACTGCCTGGACGGCGGAAGTGACGTCATGCGGTGGTGCGCACGCCAGTTCCGGGACGAGCGGCGTGCGTTCCACCGCTGCTCCGCTGCTATGGTGCAAACTCTTTCTAATATTCGGATAGCCAAGCCAATAGTGGACACCACTAGACCACCAGGTAATGTGCCTAGTATGAATATCTTCCCCGATCACACCTGACAGTTTTAGTTTATCACAGTAACCCCTAACAGTCCGTAGTGTATTATTATAGTAACTTCACACACTATCTACCTACAAAGAGTGTGTGCATGCACATCTCTTTGGATATGCATAAGCAATGGTCTGATTTCCACTATGCGCTGGCTTGTCCCTGTGTCACTGCATGAGGAGGATGTGATGTTCTGATTGGTTTGGACCGAGACATGCACAGGTCTGTTTCACCACACCAGCTTAAATATAACATTTGGCCTGTATGATATATGTGTAGTAGAGTCTACGATGAGTTGGGAAGTTTTGATTGATTGGACAGCTCACCAGTGGAATAAATGGCTGCTTAGGGCTAGTGAATTGAAATTGTAATTATAATTGTGATCTGCAATAGTTTTGGGTAATCAGCTGTGTAGTCACGCCCACTTGGGCGATATCTCCTCCCACATCCCCAAGGGCCATGTGGAGGCCTGGTCTTCCATATCATACTTAAACTACGGACTTGACCATGGCCTCCAGGCTCTGAGGAAGAGGCACGGCCTCGAAACGCGTCAGCCCTCTGCTTCTAGTAAAGGACGTTGATCTTCTGGCAAGAGGCAGATGTATGGAATTGATGTGCCTGAACTTTACGATTGTTTGTGAGTAGCTGATTTTAATTTTTATCTAAATAAACTCGCTGAGGATAATGCGCTAGGCTGGTGCGCCCTTTTCTTTGCTTTGTATTTTCAGTGTTTGGTCGACCGCCCTGGTCGTAAGGGGCAGCAAAGCCTAGCCATCATGGATGCCTAATATTAGCACGAGTTCCGGGATTGAGGCAGTCTGAGGACCAGGTTCCGAGCGCAGGAAAAAAGGGGGTGCTATATAGCACTTATCTTCTTTTGGAATATGGACAATTGTGTCCCTGGCGTTTGTAGGTGCAGGAACCCACCCTCGGAGCCACTTGTGAAGGACTGCCCTGAAAGCCTAGGAAATGATCACTGCTCCGGATGCGGAGGCGGTAGAGGATGAGGATGAGGAAGCGGAGTAGGAGGAGTTAGCAACAGGAGGCAAACTGAAGCACCCTGCAATTCTCGGTGGTGGAAGGAGATGCGCCAAACAAATTTAAAGGGTGTATCTCACAGTAACATAATCAACAAACGCTGTAAAATTATTAATTCTCCCCTAAATGGGTGTTTATTGAATAGCAGAATAGAACAACAGTATCCAAAGGGTGTATCTCACATGTACAGATACAGACTAAGCCACAATGTAATATCCTTCTGTCCCCTAAATGGGTGTTTATTGAATAGCAGAATAGAATAACAGTATCCAAAGGGTGTATCTCACAGTAACATATGCAGACTAGGCCGCAATTTTATATTTTTTCCCTATATGGGTGTTTATTGAATAGCGGAATAGAACAACAGTATATGAAGGGTGTATCTCACACGTACAGATGCAGACTAGGCCGCAATTTAATATCCTTCTTTCCCCTACATGGGTGTTTATTGAATAGCAGAATAGAACAACAGTATCTAAAAGGGTGTATCTCACATGTACAAATGCAGATTAGGCCGCAATTAACTTTTTATCCCCTAAATGGGTTTTTATTGCAAAGCGGAATACAACAGTATGCAATGGGTGTATCTCACTGTACCATATGCAGACTAGGCCACAATTAACTTTTTTTTCCCCTAAATGGGTTTTTATTGCAATGCGCAATACAAAAGTATGCAATGGGTGTATCTCACTGTACCATATGCAGACTAGGCCGCAATTAACTTTTTTTTCCCATAAATGGGTTTTTATTGCAAAGCGGAATACAACAGTATGCAATGGGTGTATCTCACTGTAACATATGCAGACTAGCCCACAATTAACTTTTTATCCCCTAAATGGGTTTTTATTGCAATGTGGAATACAACAGTATGCAATGGATGTATCTCACTGTACCATATGCAGACTAGGCCGCAATTAACTTTGTTTCCCCTTAAATGGGTTTTTATTGCAATGCGCAATACAACAGTATGCAATGGGTGTATTTCACTGTACCATATGCAGAATAGGCTGCAATTAACTTTTTTTCCCCCTAAATGGGTTTTTATTGCAAAGCAGAATACAACAGTATGCAATGGGTGTATCTCACTGTAACATATGCAGACTAGGCTGCAATTAACTTTTATCCCCTAAATGGGTTTGTATTTCAAAGCGGAATACAACAGTATGCAATGGGTGTATCTCACTGTACCATATGCAGACTAGGCTGCAATTTTTTTTTTGTCCCCTAAATGTTTTTTTTTTTTGCAAAGCGGAATACAACAACAGTATGCAATGGGTGTATCGCACTGTAACGTATGAATGAAAATCTGAAAATAATTGTCCCTTAATTGGTGCTTGTTGAATAGCAGATTTGAAATGCAGTGTCTAAACACTGTAAGTCACAGTAAAATATGAAGGAAAAAAGTTTTTCTCTTTTTTAAATGCAGATTAAGCAGACACATATGCACTTAGCTTACATGAAATGGCCGCTACACACCGCACGCCTAACAGGTTGGATACTGTTGTTGTTCTATTCCACTATTGAATAAAAAAAAACCCATTTGAATGAAAAACTGAAAAATATTTTTTTCCCCTATATAGTGAAAAATAATTATTTCCCCCTTACATTGGTGCTTTTTGAAGAGCAGGTTAGAAAATCAGTGTTTGTCTAAACAATGTATGTCAAAGTAAAATATGAAGGAAAAAAGTTTTTTTCTTTTTTAAATGCAGATTAAGCAGACACATTGTCAGGTCACCTGTGGCCAGGTGACAACTGCAACCTGTTGGAGGCAGGGGTGCAGCGCAAGGTAGTGAACCCTATAGCAGACTGCTGCGGATGGACCGGAACGTGAACCCAAGATTCCCCAGGGCACGGAGTCTAAGACCCAGCAGGTGTTCACCAGGGCCTCTAGTGGTGAGGATGGACTTCGCTGCAGCTGGGCCCAGGTCGCGGCCCCTGGGGTCCCCCGAGTCACGCTCCATAGGGAGAGAAGGGAAGCAGCCACTCAGGACACACAGAATGGTGAAGGGTAAGCCGAGGTCGGGGTAACAGGCAGACAAGGGTAGTCAATGGACAGGCCAAAGGTCAGGGTAACAGGCAAACAGGAATAGTCAGAGACAAGCCAAAGTCAGTACACAGAGGAGTAGTTTCAAGCACACAGCAAACAGGAAACAGGAACTAATACTGTTGAACAGCAAGGCAGGCCTGCAGTGCGCTGGTTAATATAGGCTTCCTGTGATGACCTGGGTGGGGCAGGAACAGGAAGGAGAGGTGATAAAAAGGAACCAGAAGTGCAGTCTGACCTCTAATACAGACATGATGGGACAGGTAAGCTTTGCCAAACTATTGCAAGTCCATGACACACATATGCACTGAGCTTGCATTAAATGTGCAGCACCGCACACCGCCTACCTAACAGACTGATAAAAGAAGAAGAAAAATCCCACAAAGTAGACCCTTCATCAATCATCTTGTGCAGTGGAACAGATCCTTGATAATCTCAATAATAACTCCCAAAAAATGGGCTGACAGATGAATTGAGTATGAAGTGGAGGGGATAGGGGCTGATGCCTTATTTGTTTAAAATGTTGATGTGCATGTTTAAAGTAGAAGTCTGTCCATACATACAGTATATACTGTACTGTATATATAGGATTCATACAAACATACTACCTGGACCAAGTGCCTGGGAGCTCTCAAAAATCACAACACAGTCAGCTTGTTGAGGCACGATGAAAACACATAAAAAAAGTCCCAAGGGTAGCTTCTGCAAAGGTAAATGTCCTGGTGCTCACCCACAAAGAAATATCTATACAAATCCAAAACAAGTAAACCTGTTTTGGATAGGTATATGTTTTGTTTTATGTATGCATTTTTTTTCCAGAGACCTTCTGACCCATCCAATGATGTCAAGGGCCCTTATACTTCTTCTTTAGCAGCAGCAGAAGGTGGTCTTTAATGCTCTGAGTCTAGGCTGCATGATGATGCTGCCCCACGGGGTGTGTCCATGGCAGTCTTGACTCAATGGGGTGGAATAATGATGATGACTATCACTTAACCTAAAAAAGTGAGAAAATTCAGTGGTCATAAAGAAGTACTGTGGGGAAAAGCTCCAAATTTTGAGATCTTTGCAGATTTGAGATATTTGAAGCTTTGCAGGAAAACCTGCTTTTCTATTTTATCTTTGATTGAACTGTTCTTTACATATTATCTTGCATCTTTTTAACATAAATAAATACAGGTATAACTATTGGTATTACTGTGACTTTTATCATTGATAATAAGAATTTAATTTCACAGGTGTGCGCTGATTACCTCTATCCCAGCTGGAGCAACACAGAACTACTACTGTCATGGCATGGAAGGCAGATACGTCAATATAATTATACGTGGAAAGACAGAATATCTTCAATTATGTGAAGTTCAAGTCTGGACCTCTGACAGTGATTGAAAGGACCACTTAAAATGAGCAACAGTTTAATACAATAATTAAACTAATAATGTATTGCCTTGTGTGTAAGTAATCTGAATAATCAAATACTGCTTAATAATCAATGTTCAGCATTGTGTGTTGTCAAATGTGTTGTCAGAATTCTCCGTGTTCCGGTATACAGAGGAAACATGGTATGTGTGTTGGATTTAACTGCAGGAGGTATGTTAACAAGGAAGTGCATCAAAAATGTATAGGGATCAGATCTGTATAAGTGATATTTTAATTAGCGGTGTTTGATTTTAAACAGGGAGGCAGGGGAAACTAGTATTCCAGATCCCAACCTTATTGCTTTCATTACCAATGACCAGAGAGAGCCATAACATAGAGCAGTGGTCTCCAAACTTGCAGTCCGGATGTGGCACTTTGCTTGCCTTTATCGGGCCCTTGGGTCACTATTCCTCCCACTGATACGAGCCACTATTCCTCCCAGTGTCAACATAGTTGATGCACCATTGATGTACCACTAGTAGGACACCAATTATTTGGCACTATTCCTCCCACTGACACCAATGATGGGGCACTATTCCTCCCACTGACACCAATTATGGGGCACTATTTCTCCCACTGACACCAATGATGGGGCACTCTTCCCCCACTGACACCAATGATGGGGCACTATTCCTCCCACTGATACCAATGATGGGGCACTATTCCTTCTACTATCAACAAGGCTGAGGCACGATTCCTTCCACTAACACCAGTAGTGGGGCAGTATTCCTCCCACTGACACTATGATGGGGCACTAGTTCTCCCACTGACACCAATTATGGGGCACTATTTCTCCCACTGACACCAATGATGGGGCACTCTTCCTCCCACTGACACCAATGATGGGGCACTCTTCCTCCCACTGACACCAATGATGGGGCACTCTTCCTCCCACTGACACCAATGATGGGGCACTATTCCTTCTACTATCAACAAGGCTGAGGCACGATTCCTTCCACTAACACCAGTAGTGGGGCAGTATTTCTCCCACTGACACTATGATGGGGCACTATTCCTCCCACTGACAATGATGGGGCACTAATACTCCCAGCAATACCAATGGTGGGGCATTATTCCTCCTCCTACTAACCACATGCCCTTTGTATTTTCTTTCTTTTTTACTCCTACTGACCACAAAGCCAGAGGAATTGTTTACTCCCACTGACACTGGGCCATTTTATACTTCTACTTGCCACAGTCCGGCCCCCCTAAAGTCTGAAGGACCGTAAGCAGACCCTTGACATAGAGGAATGATGATCAAATGTGGGGATAACAAAGAGAGGGAATCTGATGTATTTTCTTATGAAAATTATGAAGCTTTGTGAAATATAAGTTGTGTAGAGCTTGAAGAAGAATACACTGGGTTAGGAAATAGATTGCACTTTAATCATCCTGGTATTTTTAACCATCATTTAACCATTTTGTGACCAGAGTTCATTGTTGTCTAAATTCCCAGGGCTGAGTTTGCTCTGTCAGCATGATTTGGTTAACTTAGCAATAACTCTTTGACTAATTTGCACACATAAATATTGTTTTTTTTTTTTCTTTGTAAAGAACTGTAAGCTATTTGTTTACTACAATGTTTAATTAAAAAAAATCCTTGCTGCAAATGAAGTTTTTAAAATGTTGTTTCTATTATTCAATATTTTTAATAGTTTAACTTTATGTGACAGTTAGACTTTTAAATTAGATGACACTGCAGATGAACAGTGCAGCTTGATGCTAGCAGTAATTATGACCAACCACCTGTGCTCAGTGTCATACACTCATTTTCAAAGACTGCAGCAACACAATACCCGAATACCAGATATACAAACCTTATAATACAAATAGATGTGCTGTCTCTTTAAATTGGATCATATCTCCAGTCATCAATAAATTATTAAGATTAACTATACAGAGTAAACCAATATATTGTGCAACGTTAATAAACATAAATATATGAGTAAAGCAATAGTAAGTAAATCCATGTGTGCCTTGTGACAAAATAGAAAAATACACCAATTCTTAAAAACATAGAAAATGAAATAAATATAAATAAATAAATACATTTCATACACTTTATGAAGGTGAATAAAGTGCAATATTGCATTAACCAATAAATGGTTAAAAATCCAACATAAAATGTACTAAATGTCCCAAAATGGTGCTGTGAAAAATGCAACCAGTAGAATAGTTCCTCTCCAAGTGTTCCACCACCTTCAAGTGTGCAAAATTCCTTACCAGAAAATGCATACCTCTATGCTAAAGGATGTTAATAGAACAGACCCAAGAAAGCAGCGACATCAGCCTGGGGTATATCACGGTCTCCTTGTACCACTGGATGTCTCCAGTACACTCGAAGGACTTTAGCACTCCAACATCTGGATCTTTTACACTACATTGTCAACAATATTGGGACACCCTCCTTTACACGCACAAGAACTTTAATGGCATCCCAGTCTTAGGGATTAATGTTTAATATTGTGCACTGGTGTGCAGTCATGTTGGGGCAGGAAGGGGCCATCCCTAAACTGTTCCCATAAAGTTGGGAGCATGAAATTTTCCAAAATGTCTTGCTATGCTTTAAGAGTTCTCTTCATTGGATCTAAGGGGCCAAGCCCAACCCCTGAACAACAACCCCACACCATAATTCCCCCTCCACCAAATTATTTGGACCAGTGCATGAAGCAAGGTCCATAAAGACATGGATGAGTGAGTTTGGGGTGGAGGAACTTGTCTTGTCCTCAACCCTTTAGAACACCTTTGGGATGAATTAGAGCAGAGACTGCGAGCGAGGCCTTCTCATCCAACATCAGTACCTGACCTCCCACATGCCTTTCTAGAACAATAGTCAAATATTCCCATAGACACACTCCTAAACCTTGTGGACAGCTTTCAGAGAAGAGTTGAAGCTGTTATAGCTGCAAAGGGTGGGCCAACTCCATATTGAACCCTACGGACTAAGACTGGGATGCCATTAAAGTTCATGTGCGTGTGAAAGCAGGCATCCCAATACTTTTGACAATATAGTGTATGTTTGTTTATTACATAGTATTTCCTGGGTGCTACCTTTGAAAGTTTCTTGATTATGAGTAACAAATCGTTAAAGTATAATCACATTTTCTGACCATCATATAAAGGAGGAGGGGATATTGGTCAAGGCTTATTTTATAGAAGTGATAGAAAGGAGTCTGAGGGATGAAGAAATAAATGAAAAACCTGACCCGAAAGACCTGGTATGGATGAGGGGCGGGGGCACGCTGTTTCTTTCCTTTATTTTTCATTTTGTTTACATTCAGCTGTCAGGGGGGAAACCTGCTAACAGCTGATGAGTCATGGGTTGTTTAGGACGTGGCGGTCTGCTCCTTAACAACCAGCTATTCTTCACACAGAATTCCGATTGGTCAATTAATTTCAAATTCAAATTTGGAATTGTTCTGAAAATTTTGAATTCTTTAGAAAATGAATAAAGGAAACAAAACAAAATACATTTAAAAAAAAATGTATTCCTATTGTTCCGAAATTTGGATACATCTGAATCTCTGAATAACCAAAAATCAGTCCAAATTTAGATTCGAAATGAAACAAATTGCACATGTCTAGGTTAGATGTCTAAGCCAAGAGTGATGTCCTCCATAGCCAAGTCTAGAAAAAGCTAAGCAGACTTTAAGGGACTAGGAGTACAGGAGCCAGAGCTGAAGACAATCCAGCGCTGAGACTAGGAAGACCCTGAGTTTAAATAGGCAGCTGGGTGCCAAGAACTGTTCACCCTGTATGGATGAGAGCAATTTTTCCATTTCTGTTGTAGACTTGTCTATTTGGCCATAACATCATCATTACTTAAAAAGGAGTTCCAGCCTTTTAACCGCTTTACGACAGCCCGCCGCAGTTATACTGTGACAGGAAGCCGCTCCCAGGCAAATCGACGTACATGTACGGCGCTCGCTCTCCGGAGGCTAGGTGGCGAGCACGCGTTGCCAGCGGCGCGCTTCCGCCCCCGCTCGTCAGCAGGGAAGCCGATGCAGTGGGCAGGCGGCTCCGATTGCCGCCCGACACCCGTGATCGCTCCCCGCTGAGAGAGAAGGATGATCAGCTGTTGTAAACACAGTTGACCGATCTTCTCCCTGGAATGATCACAGAGCCCCTGTGATCCTTCCATATAGGATCACATGTTTTTATGGTAATTTCAGAAGCCACGCCCCCCCCCACAGTTAGATTCACTCCCCTAGGCTCACATTTAACCCCTTGATCACCCATAATGTTAACCCCTTCCCTGCCAGTGTCATTATTACAGTAACAGTGCATATTTTTAGCCCAATAAAAATGACATCAATCTTTCCCGTAGTTAGTAGATGCGATAACTTTTGCGCAAACCAATCAAAATGCGCTTATTGAGATTTTTTTTTACCAAAAATATGTAGCAGAAAACAAATTGGCCTAAAATGTTAAAAAATTTTGATCTTTAATTTTTTTTTTGAGAATGTCATATAGCTGAATGTGAAAAATATTGTTTTTTTTTTTTTCAAAATTGTCGCACATTTTTTGTTTATAGCACAAAAACTAAAAATCGCACAGGTGATCAAATACCACCAAAAGAAAGATCTATTTTTGGGGAAAATAGGACATCAATTTTATTTGGGAACAGCGTCGCACAACTGCGCAATTGTCTGTTAAATAATGCAATACCGAATCGCACAATAGGACCTGGTCAGGAAGAGGGGCAAATCCTTCTGGTCTTAAAGTGGTTAAAAAGAGGGGAAAACAAACAGCCATACAGTAAAGTAAAATCAGCACAAATTACACATTGTTAGACACACAGCTAACCTCTTGATTGCCCCTAGATGTTAACCCCTTCCTAGCCAGTGCCCTTAGTACAGTAACAGTGTGCAGTATTAACACTGATCACTGTATTAGTTTAACTATTGGTTTCAGTGTCAGCAAATAAATTAGGGTCCCTCCCTGCCAGTGTCAGCTAGTGCCAGATTGGCTGCCACACTATTACAGTCCTACTATAAGTCGCTGAGCACTGTCGTTACTAGTATGGTGCATAAATTCCAGTATTTATACCATAGACACTATAACACAAGCCGATTAATATACACTTACTGGAATTTTTTCTTTTTTTTTTTACCAAAGATATGTAGCAGAATGCATTTTCTAAAATTTCCAAAAAAGTTAAATTTTTAAAGAAAAATGTAATCAAATTTAAAGACATTTAAATTATTTTTTTTTTTTTAATTGGATATGTTTTATAACATAAAATAGAAAAAATTATTTTCATATTTTTAATTTATATTACAAAAAAAAGTAGAAACCCAGTGGTGATCAAATACCAACAATAGAAAGCTCTAACAAACACAAATGAAAACTCTTTTATGAACAAAGTAACAAATGTGGCAAATTTTTAGCCAAATGTAGTCAGATCAAATAAGTCAGGACCACTATTCTCTGTATCAAAGACACAAACGGCTCATATAAAAACCCCAGACATAGCAGCACAATTTGAAAAATATTATTCAGAATTATATAATCTGAAACCTGGCTATAATTCTCGTAATGAATTGTCCAAGAGCTCTCCTCTAATTAACACCTTCCTTGACCAACACAGCCCCAACCCTATCTCCCCAAATGAAGCATCTCTTCTGGACAGTCCTATCACTGAACCAGAACTGCAGCAGGCTGTCAAACAACTTAAAATGACAAGCAAACACAAGGGCGCACCGGCCTAGTGCATTATCCTTTTGCAGGTATATTAAAAAGAAAGGTTAAAATACTCCCCCAACAGGGCGTGTGCATGAGGTGCCCGCCCACGGTCATCAATACATAATGATAGATCCATTGTAGTATAGGGGGTGCCACCCCCAAGTGGAGGTAAGTAAATCAAGATAAATAGATAAAAGCATGATGGAATAGAAATGTATATTACAACAGAGATAATAATATATACGTATATTAATGCTTGAAAGGTAGGGAAAAAGAGAAGGCCTTGCAACAAAAGGAAGAGCAAACCTAGGCACAATGGTCCTGGCCAGTGGATTGTGTATACTGTATGTAAAATGTGACCCCTGTGTCCTCGACCAGTATACTGCGCTAGATGACAAAGCAGTGCTCCACAGCGAAATAGGGCAGAGGACTCTAAATATAAAGGGATCCATGCTTGATGGCAGTTTAGTGAAGTAAAAATAAAAATAATATTAATAAAAGTGGAACCTTAATACTGAAGGTTCCCCAGGGAGTTTGAGAGTGGTAGGCATTACCTGTTGTGTTGGATGTCCTCGCTCTATTGGACCACATGCAGCCTGCTCATCCATCCATATGCAGCCAGATTGACTACTGAATTCAATACAGGGGCCATGTTCCAGCAAATTTGTAGAGGAAAAAGGGTATAAATGGCTAACAGCATGTAGGTTGCTTTAACAGTGGAACGCACATTGCCGCTCCCGGAAGTGCGCAGTGTGTTTCACAGCCCGTCCATGTGGGCCAATCACTGATATGTTCAACTAAAACCCCCGCCCACAGTGTGGTGGATAGCTGGAACGCACGCCGCCAACCATGGAAGTGCACCGTGTGTTTCAGTCTCAATTCAGGCTTGCAGCATTGTGGAGTGGTTATCTAACAACGTTGAGCTTGGCACCCACCCATGTGGGCGTACCCCTGGATCGAGGACATTATTGGACTGGGTTACAGCTGCTACTAACCACTGAGATACCTCCCAGAAGGGAGTGAGTGTCTCCCTGTATGACATGTACTTCAAACTAAGTAAAACTGTCAGGTTTTTCCAGGTGATCGCTGTTCAGGAAAAGCATTATTTGATCTCAACAGTAATACTACACAAGCAACATTAATGCTGGCAGTACTGAAATGCCGGGCACCCCATATACACTCCACACAAGGGGGAACGTCAATACGTACACATACATATAGATTATGCAGAGCTTTGTATGCCATGATACTACTACATCTTTCTGCTAGAACTCCTGGAGGATTATTACAATAAAGACTGATGTTGATGAACCAGCAGGAAATAGCTTTTAAAAGCTATGTTAAGGAGTCTCATACCATCATGTTGTCCCACAAAAGGTAAGAGCAGTATATATATATATATATATATATATATATATATACAGCAAAATTGCATAACCAAATGATGTTACAAGCATTTGAATGGGATAGATTGCACGCAGGGCCTGGATACATCTTCATACAGAAATCGGCCCATATCACACATGTTCCCAATCATCATATCATGATGCTTGCTGATGCTTTCAATTCCAAAGACCCTCAGTCCAGTTGGATCACCATTATGAGATTGTCGAAAATGTCTCGGGACCAAATAGTTGGTGCGTTCCTTCTTGTTATCATTTTTACATAAGATGTTTTTATGTTCCCCAAATCTCACTTTCAAGGGACGTATCATACGACCCACATAGAGCAGACCACATGGGCAAAGGAGACCATATATCACAAAGTTCGTCCCGCAGTTAATAAACTGTTTGATCATATGGACAAGGCCATCCAGTCCCGACAGCTCTCGCTTCCTGTGCCACATATATGGACAACAGCCACATTGCCTTACACCGCACTTATAGCTTCCTGCTTGGTCGAAGACCGTACGTAAGGGATTATTTGTAGGAACATTCTTATTTTCCTGGATTTTCTGGACTCTATTTGGTGCGATTTTACTCCTCAGGTCCATGGGTTTCCTAAATACGACCTCCGGCCTTTCAGGGAGGGCATCCCTTAATGCTGGATCTTGTCTTAGGATCTGCCAATTACGTTCAAGCACTCATTGTATGTCAAAGGCTTTGGTGCTATAGGTGGTGCTCCCCCGGATTCCATTGGTCTGTGTCTTTCTCAGACCATTGTGTAGGCTTTTGTCTCCAGAGGAAAACTTCTTGGTTGGTACGTTTGCATTCCAAATACTGTTGTCTCCATAGAGTAGCCAGTACTTCATGTAAGCTTCCTCTATCCATTCCTCTTTGT
Organism: Pelophylax lessonae; assembly: GCF_965119305.1. NCBI lineage: Eukaryota > Metazoa > Chordata > Amphibia > Anura > Ranidae > Pelophylax > Pelophylax lessonae. The sequence goes on from NC_138770.1 coordinate 70,515,649, forward strand.
ACCCCTTTTTCAAGAATTTCTTCCTGAGGATCTCCCCCTGTTCTTCATAGTCCAACTTCTTCAGGTCCTATGCAGCCTGCAGTATTGGCCAAAAGGTATATTTTTAATCCATCTTGGATGATGGTTACTGCTGGCATGTAGATAGGAGTTCCCTCCACTGGGTTTAAAATGGGTTTTGGATGAAATACTCCCATCATCTTCACTCTGAAGTTCCAGGTCCAGGAACACCAAGTTGGTATCATTGACGATGTGTGTAAAGGTTATCCCATAGGCATTAGCCTCACAGTGGCCCAGAAATCCCTCAAGTTGATCCGCTAATCCATCCCAGATAATTGGAATATTTTCTATGTATCTAGCGTAAAGGATGAGGTTAGCCTTGTAGGGGTTGTTATTCCAAATACACTTTTCCTCCCAAAAGCCAATAAAGAGGTTTGCATACCTTGGGGCAAATCTTTCTCCCATTGTGGTCCCTCTTACCTGTCTGAAAAATTCACCTATGTAGGTGAAGAAATTATGCGTTAAAGTGTACTCAATCTATTGTATAAGGAAGAACGCCTGCAGGGGATGTAGGTTGCTGCGGCCAAGATAGTATTCCACCGCTTCCAGGCCATATCTGTGTTTAATGGACGTATATAATGACGCAACATCCAGGGACACCCAATTATAACCTTGGCACCAGTATATCGGTGCTAGGATGTCCAGCATATGGCCTGAATCTCTAACGTAAGATGGTATTTCTGTCACTATATCTTGCAAAAAGTGATCTATATAGCAACCTAGATTGCTGGTAATGCTATCAATCCCCGCAATGATAGGTCTACCTGGAGGGTTTAGCGCATCCTTATGGACATTTGGTATATGATAAAAGTGGGGAGTCTTCGGATGTGGTTTGAATAAGAACTGGTATTTGTTCTTCGCAATGGTTTTATCGTGCACCGCTCTATCCAAAAGCACCTATAGGGAGTTTTTATATTTTCGGTAAGGGATCCTTAAGAAGGGCCTTGTAGGTGTGTTTGTCTTGGATCACCAATCCACCGCCCTTATCTGCCTGCCTGATGACCACTTGATCTTTGTTCTTGATGCTTTTAATGATCTCAGTTGTCACATCATATTTTAGGTCTCTTCCTCGACGTCCAAACCTAGTTGTCACTGGATCTTGAGTTTGACATATATTCCTAAATTCTTCCACGACTACTTCATAAAAGGTGGGAATGAAGTTTCCTTTAGCTCAATGTGGGAAGAGTGTGGATTTAGGTTTGAAGTCTGTATAGATCATGTTCCTGTTCCACTCCTCCAGAGTTTGAAGCTCCGTTTCCAGATCTTCACAACCCCCCTCCTGGAACAATTCTTCCAAAGTGGCCAGAGCTTGACCTTCTTGTATCACGTCCGCCCCTCTTGTTTCTATGGGGTCCTCCGAACCTTTGTTGGTATCGCTCTTGAGGGCATAGTATCTTTTTAATGTAAGGACACTAATGTATTTATTGAGGTCAACGAAGCTGTCGAACATATTGGGTTGATTTCTAGGGGCAAAGTTCAGTCCCTTGCGTAATAGATTCAGCTCGGTGTCTGAAAAGACAGAGTTGGATAGATTATACATTTTGATGGTGGAGTATTCTTGCTCTAGTTTCTTCCTCTTTTGGGCCTTTTTACCACCCCTCTTTCCTCTCTTCCTCCTTCTTCTCTCTTCCTTACCAGATGCCTCTGTGGGAGTGAGCTGAGATGTAATTCGGCTGCAGGGGTAAATCTCCCCGCAGCCCCTAGCTCTAAAAAAGGGGATCCAATATTCTGCAATTCTTCCTCTTTCGAGCAGCCACTATGGCTCGCCCCCATGTCCTGAATAGCTCTTCTATCCGTCCGGGCTGTTCACATGTGATACCATTGTCGTCATTTGTAGGTGGCATACAGGGAGTGCCCGGATTGCCTAAATGTTGGAATATTGGTTTAACACCAGAGGGTCCAGCTGTGGGCATTTTCGGCCTGCTATCCAAACTGGACCGATTGTCCGCTCTGGGATTGGGACCCCTATTTTTGTTGTAATTACCATCTCTATTTGTCATGTTGTTCGCATAATATTTAGATTTCTTGTTATGGTAGTAGTTCCGTTTGGTAGAACCTTTATTAGGGGCCCTATTGTGCCCCTGGATGGCGTCTCTATGGGGTCCAGGGTTGCTATTCCACGTAGGGTTCTTCCTGTTGGGCCCACCCTTTTATATTTGCCTCTTCCAGCTGAATTCCCGTCACTCTTGGTAGTCCAACCTGTACCTTTCAAATTTACCAGATTTTTTGCTAATCATGTCTGTTTCGAAGGTGACCATCTGTTCATTGATTCTCCAATCCCAGGTGGTGAAGGTGGGAATATCAACGAATGGGGCTAATTCCTCCTGTATGTCTTTAATGTCAGTGCAAATCTTTACCAGATTTCTATTGCTCTGTGTTATTATGGAATTCAGGAGTATCTTATTACAATCCTTTAGTTTGTCCCTCCACTCTATTAGTAGATCCTCCTCTAACCATGTGCAGATAGTAGTTATCCTTAGACCTCTAGGTATTCTACCTACAAGATATTTTTCTAAAAGAAGAATGTCCCACCACTGTGTCATTTCTTTTTCTAAAGCATGCTTTAACTTATAAAAATGGGAGATCATGGAATCTTCCCTGCTTACTAAGTCATTGTCTCCCTCAGGGGGTTTGTCCATAGATCTCTGCTGTTTAAAAGTGTCAATACTGTTAGTAAAACCTTTGGCCAAAGATTATCTTCTAAGTTCTCTCTCCTCGATGGATAGTACCATTCTCGCCACAGCCTGTGATGCTGAAACTTGGACGGTCTTTAAGCAGATTACACCGCCTCTTCCGCAGCAGGAGTCCCCTTTGTCTAGTGGCAACACATGAATAGTGATGTCGCGAACCTAAAATTCGCCGTTCGCGAACAGCGAACGCGAACATCGGCAAATGTTCGCGAACCGGCGAACCGGGCGAACCGCCATAGAGTTCAATAGGCAGGCGAATTTTAAAACACACAGGGACTCTTTCTGGCCACAATAGTGATGGAAAAGTTGTTTCAAGGGGACTAACACCTGGATTGTGGCATGCCGGAGGGGGATCCATGGCAAAACTCCCATGGAAAATTACGTAGTTGACGCAGAGTCGGGTTTTGATCCATAAAGGGCATAAATCACCTAACATTCCTAAATTCTTTGGAATAACGTGCTTTAAAACATCCAGTGTGTGAATACGATCAGGTATGATGTTTTATCGGTCAAGTAGTGTAAGGGTTACGCCCGTCGCCCGCTTCACAGTGACAGACCAAACTCTGACAGACCAAACTCCCCGTTTAAAAGTCAGTCAGTCCATTTGAACAAAAAACAAGGTAATATCAGCGCAGAGTGAACGGTAATGAATGAAAACAAAAGCAGCTGCACTTCTCAGGTCAAAATACAATTCCTGTCTGATATAATGTAAAATGTAATAAAGCAGCGCTAAAACCTAATATAAACGTGGTGCATATTAACAGTAAAAAACCCGTGATGGAAGGTGAACACACTTTCTGGCAGGACCAACAGGTGCTCTAAGTGCTTGAATCCACCACCGAATGAAATGGCCTCTCACCTCACGCTTATTGGACATAAGCATAAAAACAGGATATCATGACGCAATCTTCCCTTTATCACAGACGGTAGAAAGGGTATCCCACCCTTTTGTATTCCACCAAAAAGAGACCTCACATTGACCAGGTAAAACGCCACAATGTTCCCAGAGCGGACCTTGCACTGATCGCAGATAAGCTTCAGCCAGCAGCTCCCCTTAAACCATGAGACAGGGAAAAACACCGGGCAAGCCCATAGCGTAATACTGACAAAAAGCTTTATTTGGAATAAAATAAAGACAGCCTCTTACTTGTGAAAAAGGGGTAAAATCACATCCACAATAATGCCGGCGGGTCCCGTGGGCACCTCACCGAATCTCCAGACAGCAGTGGGCGACGTCTGATTGCTCCACCTTTCCCCCGGACGCGTATCGTCCCCCAATGGATGGGGACTTCTTCAGCGGTGTGTAAAGGTAGGTGTTGACGTCGCCCCTTTAAATATACCGCCATGTCCATTGATTGGACAGGCGGGATGGACCTTCTCATTGGCCGGCCTCCGATGCCCGAACTACTGCATGTACTCACTAGGGCGGAAGCGACGTTGCTCTGTATTAAGGGACCGCTGCGGACGACTCCGATGCCCGGACTACTGCATGTACTTCCGCCCTCAATAGGGCGGAAGTGACGTTGCCCAGCATTAGGAGACCGCTGCGGACGGCTTTAATATACTTCCGCTCTCACTAGAGCGGAAGTGACGATGCTCAGCATCGAAAGACCGCCCCTTCATCGCTATTTGCTTCGATGAGCCGACCGGGTCCTATTGGAGGCAGGTCACTCGTCGTCATGGCTACAGTGGACGCCACCGCTCTGCTTAGAGAGGGAGCGCCCTTGTTTGACGTCGGAGGACCGCCCCTTGATCACATATAACAGGACATAAACAATACTATATCATACCGATGGGAGTTCATGGTACCTCCCATAGACTGTAATACTACAGGATATGTATAGGAAAAATAAAGACAAAAAAACGGATGTAACTCCTTCTTGTCTGGACCAAATAATAATGGTAATATGGCTGTGTCAAAACCATGTAAAGACACATAGTGATACATATATGTCTCACATGATATCAATCTAAAACCTATATATTGTAAAATACATGGGTAAAAAATGAACCTAAGGTCCTTAGGCTATGGATGGAGGTACTCTTCATATAATGTATCCCAGCACCCACTATAGGTACACGTACTTAAATATACCTCCGCCACCAACATGACCTGATGCCCATATAATGGTTAGAGCTTTAGACGGTAAAAAAACCCTTTTGTGTAAAATTTATAATTTAAAAATTATAATTTAAAATTATGGAGCTGTAGACGTCCCACTGTTGTCTGGATCACATAAAAATAAAACACATATAAATATACAATATAAAAAACACTCAAGAAACCTAAAAACCAGGAATTGTATTTATCTATCCGAAATAAAACAATTGAGGTCGAACTCTACATTCAGACCTCGGGGCACCCCCACTTTAGTCTCGTATATCCAAAAGGACTCACGTTGACTAAGTTTCCTGATCAAATTACCCCCCCTCCAGTGCTTATGAACTCTTTCTATACCCCAAAACTTCAGATTCCTAGGATCTTTGTTGTGGAATTTCTTGAAATGTTGGGTGACATTGTGGGGGGTTTTTCCCTTTTTGATGCTCCGGACATGTTCAGCAACCCTAGTTTGTAGGGCCCTTGATGTCCTACCTACATACTGCAGGCCGCAGTCACATTCCAACATGTATACTACGCCTGTAGTCGAGCAGGTGATCAGGTCTTTGATTACATAGCTCCTTCCTGTTGCATTTGCTATGTACTCCTTCCTACGTTTCAAGTTCCCTTTGGCTGTTCTACACACCACACATTTGCCACAGGCATAAAAACCTGACAAATATGGCAACAGTGTGTTGTTAATCTGTGTAGGTGGGTCCACTACCCCTGGGGCCAAAAAATTCCTGAGAGTCGGTGCCTTTTTATACACAAACGATGGTCTGGTAGGTATAATTGCTCCCAGGGTCTTATCCTGTTGAAGAATGGGCCAGTGTTTCTTAAAAATCTTTTCGATTTTTTTATGCTGGATGTTATAGTCTAGTATTATTCTGATCTCATCCTTCTTAGGTTTAACTACTTTGGGGGCAATAGACAAAAGTGACTCCCGTTTAATAGCCTGGACGGCCAACCTATCTTCCTCGAGCTTATCTCTGCAATATCCTTTTTGCATGAATCTATCACAGTAAACCTTTGACTGTGATGCAAAATCTGTATCTGAAGCGCAATTGCGTCTTAGGCGCATGAACTGCCCTTTAGGAATATTGCAGAGCCATGTACGATGATGGCAACTGTCCAATGGAATATACCCATTCCGGTCCGTAGGTTTTGAAAAATTGGAAGTAGTGATTTTATTTTCGGTAACCGAAATGACCAAGTCCAAGAATACTACCTTTTCTTTACTAGTGGTCCAGGTTAAGGTAATGTTTTTGTTGTTACAGTTCAATTTATCCATGAACTTATTTAAGCCTTCCATGTCTCCTTCCCATATAAGGAACATATCATCTATATACCTTCTGTAACAAGTTAGCTCTGGGGGACGATCTTTGAACACCACTTCCTCCCAGTGGGCCATAAACAGGTTGGCCACACTGGGAGCGAAGCGTGCCCCCATCGCCACACCTCTGGTTTGAAGGTAGTATATCCTATTATACCAGAAGTAATTCCTAGTGAGACAAAACCACAAGCTGCTCAATAGGAAGCTTCTGAGTTTTCTGGGTAAGTCAGACTGGGAGAATGCCCATTTGACAGCTGCTTCTGCGGCGTCATGTCCAATTATGGTGTAAAGCGAACTGACGTCTGCTGTTACCAAAATCGTGGATGATGTACACGGGAACTCTTGTAGAATCTGTAAAATATGTTTGGTATCTTTTAGGTAGGACTTGGTTTTGACTACCAAGGGTTGTAGATACACGTCTATAAATTGTCCTAATCTGGACGTTACAGATTCTATGCCATTTACGATAGGCCTTCCGGGTGGATGTTCCTTATCCTTATGGATTTTTGGTAAGAAGTAGATGATAGGAGTCCGACAATAAAGGGGGTCAAGATACATAGACTCTTTTTTATTTAGGACTCCTTTCTTCTTACCAGATTCGACTAGGATGTTTAATTCTCCTTTGAATTCCGGAAGTGGGTCACGTCGTAAGGTGTTATAAGTACTCCGATCCGAAAGAAGGCGTGCCATTTCATTTTTGTAGTACTCCTTACTGAGGACTACAAGGCCCCCTCCCTTATCTGCCGGCCTGATGACAATCTCTTTGTTCTCCTCAAGAGCTTTTATTCCGGCTTTAATAAATTGGGGGTCAGTCACTTTCCTTACTTTTAGGTCTTCTAAATCCTTAACCACCATATGTTTGAATACATCCACATATTTATTCCCCTTGTTTTGGGGATTAAAAGTTGACCTGTTCCTCAAGTTGGTGTGTTGAAAAACTCCGGAGGGGTTAGTGGGGACCGAGGAACTTACAGGGGGGTCAGAGGAATTCTTCATAATGGGGTTATTCATGCAATATTTTTTAATATTGAGAGAACGGATAAATTTCTGAATTCCCACGTAGGTTTGAAATGTATTTAAATTTCGCACCGGTGCGAACTTAAGACCCTTATCAAGGTTCCTTAATTCATCCTCTCCCAATGGTACCCCACTTAAATTGAAGATGCCGGATCCTACCGGGATCTTTTTCCTCTGGACCCTCCTGCCTCCTCGGTTTCCTCTCTGTTTCTTTTCCCTCCTTTTCCCCCTGGGGTGCCCTCTCCTGGTGCACTCCACCAGTTCTCCGACTGGCTCTGAAAAGGTGGAGGGGGGCCCCTCTCTTGTCCCCCCATATTCCCTAAAAAAGGATTCCCATACTGGTTGTTTTGTAGGGGATCAAACCTATTATAGGTGGCTACCTGGGCATAGGATGAATGGTTCCCTTTATTGGGGTATCCTCGGTTAGATTGGCCTCCTCTTTGTGGATAGGCCGCACCCCCTCTTCCCCGGCCACTCCCTTGTGGGGTATGTCTTGGAGTTTGTGGGCGATCTCTATGGGGATTGGGATACTGTTCATTATAATAGTTATTTGGAGGGGCAGGATAATTAGCTCTCCCTGGGGTGTTAAATTTCCCTCTGCCCCCTCTCCCTCCCCTTTTCCTACCCCGGTTTTGATGACCTCGCTGATACTCTCCATTGTGATATGGAGCCGGTGAGGCTCTCCAAACTTCACTAGGGGCTTCTCTCAGTCCTGGTGCTGGGGTGATGGGGAGATCTTGCAAACCCTCTCCACCCTCATCAATCTCTATGTCCCCGTTGTTAGTATTCTTTTGCCATTTGTAAATATTATTTTCATGAAAATCTCCAAAGTCCCTAATGTATTTTTTCTTTTTCTTGTTTTGCGTTTCTATGTCCCATTTGACCAACCTATTTTTTAGGATCCCTGAGAGTCTAGAAAACTCTTCAGTTTCTTTATGTGGTTCTAGGGAAATTTGTAGCTCTTTAATCTGGGCCTCTATGATTTTTAGTTTGCGCTTTTTCCTTAAAAGGAGGAATTCAATTAACTCAAAACCCTTCTTGGAAAAGAACCCTTTCCATTCCTCCATAGACTCACTGTCTAGCAGCCCGTCAGTCCATTTGCACAACCGCAAACTCCCCATTTGCACAAGGTTGGATACCAAGCTAGCCATGTCCCGTTCCTTGTCCTCACTGACATCATTGAAGGTCTCTTCCTCCACCCAGCCACGTACAACACCAAGGGTCCCCGAAAGGTGAGAACAAGCCCCCTGGGACGCCTGCTGTGGCTGGTATTCCACCTCCTCAAAGCCACCTTCCTCCTCTGACTTCTCTTCTTCAGACTCCTCTCTCTGCGTTGCCACAGGTCCAGCAATTGACAACGACAAGGCTGCTTCTGGTGGTGATGGGGAGTGGACCACAACTCTTCCTCTTCATGCTCATCTACAGTCTGATCCAGTACTCTTTGCAGGGCACGCTCCAGAAAAAACGCATATGGGATGAGGTCGATGATGTTGCCTTGGGTTCGACTGACCACCAGGATTGTCACCTCCGCAAAAGGACGCATGAGCCTACAGCCATTGTTCATGAGCATTCAGTAACGCGGCCAACAAATACCCAGCTCCGCAGAAAGAATGAAAGAAAATGAATGTTTTTTCTATGAAAAATTATCCTGCGGATCGCTTTTGTTCTGTTCACAATGAAGCAACGACCTTATCATCTGGGGTGTGCCAACACACTCCTAGAGGTGATGATCGCTTCATTGTGATACGCAAGCCCCTTCACCACGACAATGTAACGATCACGAAGGGGAATTGACACATGTATGTGCTTTTTTTTTGTTTTTTTGCAGCCACAGAGGCCAGAAAAATTAGGCATGTACACATGCATGAAAAAGTAGCTATTGTTGCTGCTGTAGCAGCGGCCTGAAAAATTGAGGTTTTCAAGGCAGAAAGTGCACTAAAACATTGCGGCTTGAACCGTAGTTGGTGGCGGAGACGTCACGTAAGTCATCCGGCATGCAGAGAATGATTAAAGACAGCAGCGTGTGGACCATTTTTAGGCCAAGGCATCTCAGTCATCACAGCCTTTTTTAGTCAAATGCATCCCCCACTGTCAGTCCCTTCGGGATCCATGCCTCATTTATCTTAATAAATGTGAGGTAATCAAGACTTTTTTGACCTAGGCGACTTCTCTTCTCAGTGACAATACCTCCTGCTGCACTGAAGGTCCTTTCTGACAGCACACTTGAAGCGGGGCAGGCCAGAAGTTCAATGGCAAATTGGGATAGCTCAGGCCACAGGTCAAGCCTGCACACCCAGTAGTCAAGGGGTTCATCGCTCCTCAGAGTGTCGATATCTGCAGTTAAGGCAAGGTAGTCTGCTACCTGTCGGTCGACTCGTTCTCTGAGGGTGGACCCCGAAGGGCTGTGGCGATGCATAGGACTAAAAAAGCTCCGCATGTCCTCCATCAACAAGACGTCTGTAAAGCGTCCTGTCCTTGCCGGCGTGGTTGTGGTGGTAGGAGGAGGATTACTTTCACCTCTTCCCCTGTTGGATTCCCGTTGTGCTGTGACATCACCCTTATATGCTGTGTAAAGCATAGTTTTCAACGTATTTTGTAGCTGCTGCATCCTTTGTGACTGCCGGTAATTGGGTAACATATCAGAGACTTTCTGCTTATACCGGGGGTCTAGTAGCGTGGCCACCCAGTACAGGTCGTTCTCCTTCAGCCTTTTTATACGAGGGTCGCTCAACAGGCATGACAGCATGAAAGATCCCATTTGCACAAGGTTGGATGCCGAGCTACTTATGTCCAATTCCTCGTCCTCACTGATGTCATTGAAGGTGTGTTCTTCCCCCCAGCCACGTACAACACCACGGGTACCAGATAGGTGACAACGAGCACCCTGGGATGCCTGCTGTGGTTGGTGTTCCTCCTCCTCAAAGCCACATTCCTCCTCTGACTCCTCTTCCTCACACTCCTCTTCCAGTGTTGCCGCAGGTCCAGCAAGCAATGGTACGGCTGTTTCTGGTGGTGGTGATGGTGACCACAACTCTTCCTCTTCCTCTTCATGCTCATCTACGGCCTGATCCAGCACTCTTCGCAGGGCACGCTCCAGGAAAAAAACATATGGGATGATGTCGCTGATGGTGCCTTCGGTGCGACTCACTAGGTTTGTCACCTCCTCAAAAGGACGCATGAGCCTACAGGCATTGCGCATGAGCGTCCAGTAACGTGGCAAAAAAATACCCAGCTCCGCAGAGGCTGTCCTAGCACCCCGGTCATACAAATACTCGTTGACCGCTTTTTCTTGTTGGAGCAGGCAGTCGAACATTAGCAGTGTTGAATTCCAACGTGTCGGGCTGTCGCAAATCAAGCGCCTCACTGGCATGTTGTTTCGCCGCTGAATATCTGCAAAGTGCGCCATGGCCGTGTAGGAACGCCTGAAATGGCCACACACCTTCCTGGCCTGCTTGAGGACGTCCTGTAAGCCTGGGTACTTCTGCACAAAACGTTGCACAATCAGATTCAACACATGTGCCATGCACGTCACATGTGTCAACTTGCCCAAATTCAATGCCGCCAACAAATTGCTCCCGTTGTCACACACCACTTTGCCGATCTCCAGTTGGTGCGGGTTCAGCCACTGATCCACCTGTGCGTTCAGGGCGGACAGTAGTGCTGGTCCGGTGTGACTCTCTGCTTTCAGGCAAGTCAACCCCAAGACAGCGTGACACTGTCGTATCCGACATGTGGAATAGCCCCTGGGGAGCTGGGGGGGTGCAGTTGGTGTGGAGCAAGACGCAACAGCAGAAGAGGACTCAGCCGAGGAGGTTAGCAAAGAGGATGGAGTAGGAGGAGTAGAGGAGGTGGCAGCAGGCCTGCCTGCAAGTCGTGGCGGTGTCACCAACTCCTCTGCAGCAGAGCCACGCATTCCATGCTTGGCAGCCGCCAGCAGGTTTACCCAATGCGCAGTGTACGTTATATACCTGCCCTGACCGTGCTTTGCAGACCAGCTATCAGTGGTCAGATGGACCCTTGCCCCAACACTGTGTGCCAGACGTGACATGATTTCCTTTTCCACAATAGAGTACGGGTTGGGGATTGCCTTTTGTGAAAAATAATTTCGGCCGGGTACCTTCCACTGCGGTGTCCCAATAGCGACAAATTTTTTGAAGGCCTCAGACTCCACCAGCTTGTATGGTAAAAGCTGGCGGGCTAAGAGTTCCGACAAGCCAGCTGTCAGACGCCGGGCAAGGGGGTGACTCTGTGAGATTGGCTTCTTACGCTCAAACATTTCCTTGACAGACACCTGACTGTGGGCAGGTGACGAGCAGGAACTGCTGAAGGTGAGAGGCGGAGGGGCGGGTTGTTGATAGGGGGCATGGAGGACAGCAGTGGTTGACGTGGCTGAAGATGCTGGACCAGGAGGAGGATGGTGGCTTTCAGTTTGTGTGCTGCTTTTACTCATGTGTTGATCCCATAGGCGTTTGTGATGTGAGATCATGTGCCTTCGCAAAGCAGTTGTACCTAGGTGGGTGTTGGACTTCCCACGACTCAGTTTCTTTTGGCACAGGTTACAAATGGCATCGCTGATATCAGAGGCAGACACACAAAAGAAATGCCACACTGCTGAGCTTTGCAAGGACGGCATTCTGGTGGTGGCAACAGCTTGCGTTGATTGGCGTGCTGTCTGGCTGACCCCGGGTGCCGAATCTACATGCTGTCTGACTGCGCCACTAGCTCCTTGCGATGACCTCCTCCCCCTGCTTCCAACTCGTCTCCTCCTCCTCTCTGTCTCCCCATCTGAACTTTCCCCCTCTTCTTCTGCTCTTCGAGCAGGCACCCAGGTGACATCCACAGACACATCGTCATCATCAGCCGCTTCACTTGACAACTCAGCAAAGGCAGCAGCAGCAGGTACAACATCATCATCATCATCACAATGTACGTCCATGTGTATAATGCTGCCTGACTGAGACATATCCCCGTTATCTACATCCTCTGGCACTAATAGTTGCGCATCACTTATTTCTTCCAACTGATGTGAAAATAACTCCTCTGACGGATCAAGTGAAGCGGCTGTGGTGCTAGTGTTGGTGGTGGTACCGGCGGGCTGGCGAGTGGTAAATTGAGAGGTGCCCGAAGCTGAGCTGGAGGAGGATGGTGCATTAGGGTTCCGAGCGGAAGCTGTAGACGATTGGGTGTCTTGTGTAAGCCAGTCAACTATGGCCTCAGAATTTTTTGAGTTCAGGGTCTGTGGTGGCCTCTGAACACTGGGCATTATTCTAGGGCCTAAGGAATTTACAGCACCACGACCACGACGGCCCTTGCGGGGTGGCCTGCCTCTGCCTGTAATTTTTTTTTTTTTAATGTGTTGTGTACTATGAGTGCAAGGTGCTGTGCCACCCTATAGGAGTGTTGGGCAGTGGGTACAGTACACTCTGTGGACCTGACAGTCACTGGCACTCAGGCAACTGCAATTAAAAAATATATATATTTTTTTTTACTTGGCAAGCTGCTGTGCCACCTTATATATCAGTGGTGGGTGGGCAGTGGCACAGTACACTCTCTGTGGACCTGACAGCAGTCACTGGCACCCAGGCAACTGCAATTAAAAGATATATATATTTTTTTTTACTTTACAAGCTGCTGTGCCACCTTATATATCAGTGGTGGGTGGGCAGTGGCACAGTACACTCTCTGTGGACCTGACACTGACAGCAGTCACTGGCACCCAGGCAACTGCAATTAAAAATATATATATATATTTTTTTACTTTGCAAGCTGCTGTGCCACCTTATATATCAGTGGTGGGTGGGCAGTGGCACAGTACACTCTCTGTGGACCTGACAGCAGTCACTGGCACCCAGGCAACTGCAATTAAAAAAAATATATATATTTTTTTACTTTGCAAGCTGCTGTGCCACCTTATATATCAGTGGTGGGTGGGCAGTGGCACAGTACACTCTCTGTGGACCTGACAGCAGTCACTGGCACCCAGGCAACTGCAATTAAAAAATATATATATTTTTTTTTACTTTGCAAGCTGCTGTGCCACCTTATATATCAGTGGTGGGTGGGCAGTGGCACAGTACACTCTCTGTGGACCTGACAGCAGTCACTGGCACCCAGGCAACTGCAATTAAAAAATATATATATTTTTTTTTACTTTGCAAGCTGCTGTGCCACCTTATATATCAGTGGTGGGTGGGCACACAGTGGCACTGCAGTGGGCACAGTACACTCTGTGGACCTGACAGTAACTGGCAGCCCAGGCAACTGCAATAATAAAAAATATTTTTTTTTTAAATTTGCAACAAGATGCTGTGCCACCGTATATATATCAGTGGTGGGCACAGGCAAGGTACTGTGCCTGTGCCACCCGAAATGAGTGTGGTGTGCACACAGTACAGTCTGTGGTAGGTCTGTGGCCTCTCACACACAGCGGGCAGGCAACTGCAGTGTACAATAGATATATATATATATAAAGAAAAAACTCTATTACCTTACCAGCCCTTAAAAGGGCTTTTGGGGACACTATATATATATATATATATATATATATATATATGTATATATATAAATAAAAAAAAAAATTACCAGCCCTTAAAAGGGCTTTTGGGGACACTAGATAGATATAGATATATATATATATATATATAAGAAGAAACAACTCAATTACCAGCCCTTAAAAGGGCTTTTGGGGACGCTAGGTATATATATATATATATATATATATATATATATATATATATAAAAAATTACACAAATACCAGCCCTTAGAAGGGCTTTTTGGGGTGCTGATATTACAGCAGTAGTGGACCAAGAACACTGCAAGACCAGGAACACTGACTAACTGTCCCTAGCTTAACACAGCAGCAGCAGCAGCAGCAGCTCTCCCTACTCTCACTACACACACTGCTTCAGAATGATCTAAGATGGATGCTGCCCTTGCTTATTTATAGGAGGTGGGAGGGTGTGGGAGGGAGGTATGCTGATTGGCTGGAAATGTGCCTGCTGACTGTAAAGTTCAGGGTCAAAGTTTGCCTCAATGATGTATTATGGGGGGCGGACCGAACATCGCATATGTTCGCCCGCAGCGGCGAACACGAACATGCTAAGTTCGCCGGGAACTGTCCGCCGGCGAACAGTTCTATACATCTCTACACATGAATTGTTGGTGCAAAACACCAGTTCCCTGCGCTCTGAGTAGTGTAATCCTCTATCCACCTCAGCTGTGATCTTGCAGCTGTTGAGAGCTAGCGACACGGCAACACAGGAAAGCTTCGGCTTTGCTGCCCCTTACACGACCAGGGTAGTCTGGAATCACTGAAAATGACAAGCAAACACAAGGGCGCACTGGCCTAGTGCATTATCCTTTTGCAGGTTTATTAAAAAGAAAGGTTAAAATACTCACAAACGAGTTCTTGATAAAAGAATATCAAACAAGGTACGCAGTCCTCAGCATCGAGATCCAAGGGTGTACCGTCCCCTGAAGCTGTAAAGGCTTACGCGTGTAAGTCAAACAACTTAAGCCAGGGAAAAGCCCGGGCCCGCTTTACAGCCACCTATTACAGGACGTTTCTACCTCACCTATTCGCCCCGTTCCTGAGAGCATTCAACACCCTGTCATCCCCTTCAACGCATACACACGGCCGTTTAGATGCTCACATCACCGTGATGCCAAAAGAGTGCAGAGACTCTACTTCAGTAACGAATTACAGACCAATCTCATTATTAAATACTGACACCAAAATCTTTGCCAAGATCTTAGCAAATCGTATACAACCCCTATTGACATCAGTAATCTCCAAGGATCAAGTAGGCTTTGTCCGGGTAGGGAGGCAAGGGACAATACTATAAAGGCGATCAACCTTCACTATTGGCTTTCCTCTTCCAAAACGCAAGGTTTCTTTCTGTCTCTCGACGCGGAGAAGGCATTTGACATGCTGGCCTGGGACTACTTATTGGCAGTATTACAACATTTAGGGATTCCACATAGGACGCTCTCCTTCATTATGTCCCTTTACAAAACACCATCAGCTAAAGTAAGAGTTAACGGCCACCTTTCAGACGCCTTCACCATAAAAAATGGCACAAGACAGGGCTGCCCCTTATCCCCAATATTGTTTATACTCACACTAGACCTCCTACTAAGATGTATCAGATCCAACCAAAACATCAAAGGTTTTACTATCGCAAATCATTCATATAAAATTGCTGCGTTTGCAGATGACATTTTACTTTTCCTTCGGGACCCATTAATCTCAATTTCAAATCTGCTCAAGGACTTTGAACTATTCAACCGCCTCTCAAACCTCAAAATCAACTTCGGTAAGTCCCAAGCTTTAAACATATCCCTCCCGGACCACGTGATCGCTAGTTGCAAAGCCAACTTCCCATTTACATGGGAACCCTATGCAATAAAATATCTGGGAATCCATCTACCCGCAACGCTTTCAGATTTATTTCAGGCAAATTTCCTACCTATTAAGAAATCCATAGCAGAAGACCTTAAGAGATGGAACACCTTTTTTTTCTCATGGTTCGGGAGGGCAGCACTGTTGAAAATAAATATACTTTCTCAAATCCTTTACATACTACAGGCGGCCTCTATAGCGATACCAACATTGTTCTTCAAAGATCTGAAAGTGCTCTGTACGAAATTCCTCTGGAATCAGAAAAGACCCAGAATTATCTACCAACTGACTAAACCTAAACACAAGGGAGGTATTGGTCTTCCCGACCTTCACCACTATTATTGGGCATGTCACCTCACCAGATTAGTTGACTGGAACATCCACGCTAAGACACACTAAGGATCACCCTAGAAGCATCCTTTAGCTCATTGGATCTAGGTTCTAGGTTCATCCCCCTGTATTCTCCCCAAACATATTCCAGCCACTTTAAAAGACCACCCTTTAATAGGAACCACTCTGAAAAGCTTTCAGGCGGCATGCTCTAAATTTAAACTATCGTCCAATCCAAGCCCCCTCACTCCTGTAAACGGTACCCCTGACTTCTTACCCGGACAGGAGATGACCCAAGTTCTAAACAACTGGCCTCACAACCATTTCAAAGCTTATCACCTCTTTGAGAACAACACCCTTTTGGACCTTACAAACCTGTCCAATCAAACAATAGACAAACCTTTATATATAGGGGTGTGTGGCACGCTTTTAGAAGTGGAGATGGTGATTAAGATAAATGTGTTTAGGATAAATAAATAAATACTATATTCTGTGGTGAGGTAGGTGTGTTGATTAGTTTTGCAATGCCTATTAAAATATTCAACTCAATTAAGACCTTTCCAAAATAAAATATGTTTCCACAAAAGTGCCAAGTGTTATCAATTAAAAAGTGCTGAGTGCTTATAATCTTCAATTTTATAACTTAATCAATTACTGTGTGTAAACCTTCAATCAATGAGTGAATACAAATACATAAATAAATAAATTCCATCAGTACATAAAAAATTATTTCCAAACTTCAGTATATATCCATATGTGAATAAATAAATAAATAAATTTCTTCTTAAATTAATAAAGTGCAGTCTTCAGTGAATGTCCATATGTACTTTTCACCATAAAAGTTTGTGCTAGTATAATCAACTGTGCAATTTCCTTATAGAAAACACAACAATGCCTCCATGCAAATAATCAGGGTGCAGTGACTTGTTCCTCCACCAGGTATCACCTATGGGTGTCCTAACTTCTCACCTCAGTAACTTGAAATAATCGCCCGAATATATATAAACCCTCGGTTGGATACTTTCTGGCCCGGATGTTCTGTCTATAGATTCCCTCTGATGGTATCGGGTTCCTAAACAGGGATCTTATCTAGATGATTTATATGGTCCTTAGTGGTCCCAATCCGCTAGTATGACCTCGGGCTCATTAAACAAAGAGAGCCATCATGGTATAGTATATCAAAATCACTTTTATTATTAAAACCAAATATCGCACTTACATTTCGTTGTAAGGGTACAAGAGTGAAAGAAAAAACTCGGCGGTGTTGGGAGACACTTCGCTCCGGTCCGTAACGTCACTTCCGGTTATACTGGCGGCTCCTCCTACGCGTTACGTCACGTCACGTGACTTCCTCAGGGAGTGGACAATAGACAAACCTTTCCATTTCGGCTATACCAACAAATCAGGCACTGGTTGAAAAGTATCAACCAAAACAAACAAGTTTCTCAACCTCTTTCTAGTCTACAATCTCTTTGTGTCCAGTCTGCCCCCCTAAAGACATGTCATTTCGGCCATACATGACATGTTCTTTGAGCACACCTCCCCTAAATCCTACAGGGCCTGTAGCTTGTGGGAGCAAGATCTCCACACCCACTTCTCGGATAGAGAATGGGAAAAAATCTTCCCCATCACACATAAAGGGTCCATTAATGTCACCACGCAAGAAAACAACTTTAAAATTATCGACTGACTTCCTATGTTGCCATCACTCACATATATAGAAAATATAGCGATACGCCCATAGTGTAGTGTGTTAAAATAATTTATTTATTGCAAGAAAAATATCCACTCACAGTTAGGCAGTAAAAGATGCGATTTCAGTAGACATCCAGGTCCGTGCGTTCCACGGCCTCAATATCCTCTATCCGAAGTGACGCAATTGGGTAGAAGATCCTGCTCTACGTACGTTTCGTTTGAACAACATCTTCAGGAGCGGGCTGTTATTTTAACATACTACACTATGGGCGTATCTCTATATTTTCTCCATATGTGAGCGATGGCAACATAGGAAATCAGTAGGAAAGCTGGGAAGTCCAGAGTTACATCCTTACTGCAATAAAGGCTACATACCCCTGCAGGGGTAAGTATCTGTGGTGAGTGCATTACCATAGGGGATAAGCACCTCCACGAGCCTTGATACACTAAGGAGGAAGAAAGCACAATCACCATAGGTTTGGATATATTTCACTGCACAGGATCACGGGGAAGGCTCCCCATTGATTTCGAACACTCATTTAAGGATTAAAGAAGCACAAGCACTTTTTCAGCTATTTGGAAATAGCTACAATTCACACAGGATTACCATTGTATGGACTGTGGACTGTTAAAACACTATCACGAACCAGCACTATTTATTTGATTGGTTTCACCTCAAGTGTATTGTATTGGTTTTATTTTATTTTTTTTCATCTATATAAGCACCTTTAATTATGCCCATGGGATAATTGATCATAGAGGTACTCCATTTAATAGCACACTGGCACTTTACAAAATCACCTATTTATTTATTTCACATTTGCATCTTGCATATTTATTTGTGCACGCCACTCCCTCTAGTGGTTAAGGAAGGGCATCACTTTTTCAGCACTTGGTGTATTTTTTATCCAGCACCATGGCACTTTTTTACCATTGATGAATATTTATTTATATATTTATTTATTAGTATTTATTGTTATTGCATTTATTATTGGCTTTGGTTTAATATTGGATTTAACACACACCAGAGAAGCACCAACCTCTCACACATTGGTTACCACACATACCTACACAATTTCCAGAGCACGGGATAGTCCCAGACTTTTTATTTTTTTACAGTGTCCCAATTTTACCTAGTTGAGCCAGAGGAGTGCCTCACTCATTCCCTTCTCCCATCCCCATTATAAGATAAACAAAACAAACCAAAGATGCCGGAATGGTCATTGTCTCAAACCTCACACTTGGGTATTCATAGTTACATAGTTACATAGTTACATAGTAGGTGAGGTTGAATAAAGACAATAGTCCATCTAGTTCAACCTGTGTAGGTATGTGTGGCTGTAATCATCTCCCATACCCCTGAATGTTCTGATCCTTGAGATGTAAGTCTAAGAGTCTTTTGAAAGCCACCATACTACCCGCAGAAACCACCTCTTGTGGTAGAGAATTCCACAATCTTGTTGCCCTAACAGTAAAGAACCCCCCGCGTTGCCTGAGGTTAAAACGCTTCTCCTCTAATCGCATTGTATGCCCTCGAGTCCTCATGCAATCCCTTCGAATGAACAGCTTTTTTTCTAAGCTGGGATCCCCATTAAGATATTTATAAATTGCTATCATGTCCCCCCTCAGACGTCTCTTCTCCAGGGAGAATAAATCGAGCGATTGAAGACGCTCTTCATAGTCAAGGTCCTCCAATCCCCTAATTAGTTTAGTTGCCCTTCTCTGGACTCTCTCCAGCTCCAACACATCCCTCCTGAGGACTGGCGACCAGAACTGGACGGAATACTCCAGATGCGGTCGGACCAGAGTTTTATAAAGTGGAAGGATTATAGTCTTATCTCTGGAATGCATCCCTTTCTTTATGCATGCTAATATTCTGTTGGCTTTGGAAGCTGCCGCTTGACATTGCATGCTGTTTCCTAATCTATCATCAACCAAGACTCCCAGATCCTTCTCCATTTTTGATTCCCCCAAGGGCTCCCCTCCTAACGTGTATTGTGTTTTTATGTTTTTAGTCCCCAAGTGCAAAACCTTACACTTCTCCACGTTAAACCTCATTTGCCATGTCGTTGCCCACTCTGTTATTTTGTCCAGGTCATTTTGCAGGATATCTGCTTCATGTTGTGAAGTTATTGCCCTGCCCAATTTTGTGTCATCTGCAAAAACTGATATCGAACTACTGATCCCGACCTCAATGTTGTTTATGAATAAATTGAACAAGGTTGGTCCCAGGACTGAGCCTTGGGGGACCCCGCTTACCACCTCAGACCAGTCTGAGTATGCGCTGTTTATTACTACCCTTTGGACCCGCCTTTTTAGCCAGTTCCGTATCCAAGAGCAAACCCTGCTATCGATACCTGCAGACCTTATTTTATAAATTAAGCGCTTGTGGGGAACTGTATCAAACGCCTTAGCGAAATCCAAGTACACCACATCCACTGGTCTCCCCCTATCTAGCTCACAGCTCACCTCCTCGTAGAATGTAAGGAGATTGGTTTGACAAGAACGCCCATTTGTAAACCCGTGCTGATTACTGCTGATGATGTTGTTGTCCTTAGCAAACTCTACAATATAGTCCCTTATCATCCCCTCCAGAAGTTTACATACTACTGATGTCAAACTGACAGGCCTATAATTTCCCGGGATATGCCTCTGGCCCTTTTTGAATATTGGAATCACGTTAGCTTTCTTCCAATCCCCTGGTACATCTCCTGTCCTAATACTGTCAGCAAAGATCAGGAACAGTGGTCTCGATATAACTTTACTGAGTTCCTTGAGTACTCTCGGATGTATGCCATCCGGTCCTGGTGATTTGTTTGTGTTAAGTTTATCCAGCCTTTCCCTGATTTCCCCCTCTGTTAGCCATGGTGGCAAGTCCTGTTTATTACTACTAACCATACAGTCTTGGTCAGTGTACCCCTCCTTTTCCTGTGTAAAGACTGACGAGAAAAAAGCATTTAGCACGGTTGCTTTTTCAGTGTCCTCTGTAACCATCCTCCCATCATTGTTAATTATGTGTGCAATATGCTCTGCCTTAGTTTTTTTGCTGTTGATATATTTAAAGAATTTCTTTGGGTTTTTTTTACTATCCTCCGCTATTTGTCTCTCAAAGTTGATTTTAGCCATCTTGATTTCTTGTTTACTTTTCTTATTTGCCTCCTTGTATTGCTCGAAAGCCGATACTGTGCCCTCTGATTTATACTTCTTGAAGGCCAATTTTTTCCCCCTAATAAGTTTTATGACGCTACAGTTTAGCCAGCCAGGTTTGGCTTTGTCTCTTCTAAATTTATTTCCCATAGGAATGCACTGCAAGATGCCTTTGCCTAATATGTTCCTAAAGCATTCCCATTTTTCCTCTGTGGTCAGGGATCCCAGGGTTTGGTCCCAGTTTACCCTTTCCATCATTGAGTACAATTTTGGAAAGTTTGCCCTTCTGAAGTTTAGGGTTCTTATGTTCCCCACTTGTCTTGTTATGTTGTTATTTACACTAAATGTGATCATCCTGTGATCGCTAGAGCCCAGGTTGTCCTGGACTCCTACCTCCGAGATTATGTCTGGGTAATTAGTGAGCAATAGATCCAGGACTGCGTTTTCTCTGGTAGCTTAAACGGGCTGAAGGTTTTACCGGTAACAATGACAGACCCATATCAGGCCCAATGCATGGAAATCCTGCTACACACAAAACCACCGGCCAGGGTTGTAGGGATGAAGCCCTTGTACCCATCCACATGGGGAGATGGTGCTTTGGGGTGGTGGTGGCAGGCTGTGTGCTTGGGTCTGGTATGCTTTTTTAACTATCATTATTAATGTATTGTTATTATTATTGATATTATTCATAATGATAACTTTTTTACATTAACCCCTTCACACCTAAGGATTAAAATAGCACAATTTAGCAACTTTGACATGTGTTAGTAAAACTGCACATATCGTCACAACTACTTTGCGTACAACGATCCATACAGGTAACAATGTGTTCCTTCAGTTCCTTTTATTGTTTTTAAAACCAAGTCTACAAGCAAAGACCCTATTACCAGTTCACTGCTATCTGTGGCAACAAAAACATTTTGCAAAATGGATAATTGATTGAACTTTACATTTGGCAGGAGGAGCTAATCTGCTCAAATTAGTTTATTCCTAAAGCCCAACTGAACCTTCAGTTTAAATCTCCTTTATGAGGACAGCAGTAATGGTTGTAACGGATCTTAGTACCCCAGATGGGCACATCTGCCAGACCTGTGTCTCCTGTCCTCCAAACGCACCCGCAGCCTGCAGCTTAGCCATATCCAGCCCTTAACTCCTCAATCACGAGACAATCCACAAAGGTGTTGAGGGTTAACCATGCAGAGCTTAAACTGTTTATTAAATTCCAAGACATACAGTTTTACACACAGTTATGGGACACTCCCCTTAGCCTTGCCAGAAAGGGGAAGGGGACACGGAACAACCAATGGGAACTGAACATTTGTACATTGAAACAGGCTACAGAGAAACAGGCTATCTCCTAATGAGAGTATGGTAAACAGGCAGTCTCTCAATACACACCCCCTGCGGAGAGATGTCTCCAGTCCAGACCATTGTCTATGTGAATCAACACAGTTAGACACAGAAACAAGGGGGGGGGGGGATGGGGGGAGAAGGGCTGTAGCATTAAATTACATTACATTAACTCAATGCCAGCATGTCCCCAGGTCTCCAGTATCTTCTGGCCCATAGTCTGTCAGTGGGAGGCGCGCCCACAGTCCCTTCCAAAACACACAGTGACAGTGGGTTCTGTTACAATGGTCATCGCAGCAATTTCATTAAAAATAAACAGCCAGTTTTGTATACCATAGCAGTTTAAACACTCTATAAGTCACAGTAGTAGCTCTAATTCATTTTCTTTTAAAGGGTAACTCCACTTTCATGGGGAAAAAAATATCAAATAAAGAAAAAAACAATAAAGTGTATACAATTGTGACACAAATCATATTGTAAATGAATGTTATTAAAATTTACCTTTCCTTTTTAATCTACAGCCGTTGTAATTTTCTGAATTTGCAACACGATGGTGCGGCGAAATGTCTTAGTGTATATATATATATATATATACAGTGCCTTGCAAAAGTATTCGGCCCCCTTGAACTTTGCGACCTTTTACCACATTTCAGGCTTCAAACATAAAGATATATGAAGACATAAAACTGTAATTTTTTGTGAAGAATCAACAACAAGTGGGACACAATCATGAAGTGTAACGAAATTTATTGGATATTTCAAACTTTTTTAACAAATAAAAAACTGAAAAATTGGGAGTGCAAAATTATTCAGCCCCTTTACTTTCAGTGCAGCAAACTCTCTCCAGAAGTTCAGTGAGGATCTCTGAATGATCCAATGTTGACCTAAATGACTAATGATGATAAATAGAATCCACCTGTGTGTAATCAAGTCTCCGTTTAAATGCACCTGCACTGTGATAGTCTCAGAGGTCCATTTAAAGCGCAGAGAGCATCATGAAGAACAAGGAACACACCAGGCAGGTCCGAGATACTGTTGTGGAGAAGTTTAAAGCCGGATTTGGATACAAAAAGATTTCCCAAGCTTTAAACATCCCAAGGAGCACTGTGCAAGCGGCAATATTGAGATGGAAGGAGTATCAGACCACTGCAAATCTACGAAGACCTGGCCGTCCCTCTAAACTTTCAGCTCATACAAGGAGAAGACTGATCAGAGATGCAGCCAAGAGGCCCATGATCACTCTGGATGAACTGCAGAGATCTACAGCTGAGGTGGGAGACTCTGTCCATAGGACAATAATCAGTCGTATACTGCACAAATCTGGCCTTTATGGAAGAGTGGCAAGAAGAAAGCCATTTCTTAAAGATATCCATAAAAAGTGTAATTTAAAGTTTGCCACAAGCCACCTGGGAGACACCAAACATGTGGAAGAAGGTGATCTGGTCAGATGAAACCAAAATCAAACTTTTTGGCAACTTTTTTGACTCCTCCCCTCCCCGGAGGCTCGCTCCCGCTGTTTTCAGTCCCAGCGGGAGTCGGGCCAGGGGAGGAGCAGTGGCGATCCCCGCTGCTCTTCCCCGATCGTCGGGGAATCGAGTCTGGAGATCCGCCCGCTTGTGTAAACAAAGTGGGCGGATCTCCTAAGTGACAAACAGCGACAGATTGCAGGGTTCAGCATAGCTGAATCTACGATCTGTCCCTGTGTCACACAGTTTCCTCCCCCCACACACGTTAGTAAGCACCAGGCATACATTAACCCCTTGATCACCAATAAAAGTTAACCCCTTCCCTGCCAGTGTAATTTTTACAGTAACAGTGCATATGTATAGCACTGATTACTGTAGTAATGTCACTGGTACCCCCAAAAGTGTCAAAAATGTCAGTCAAGGGTCCGATCTGTCCGCCGCAATGTCGCAGTCCCGCAAAAAAAAAAACGCAGATCGCCGCCAGATTTAAATTTCCCGTAGTTAGTAGCTGCGATTACTTTTGCGCAAACCAATCAAAATACACGTATTGCGATTTTTTTTACCAAACATATGTAGCAGAAAACAAATTGCCCTAAAATGTTAAAACATTTTTATTTTTACATTTTTTTGGGGGGAATTTAATATAAAAAAAATGGAAAAAATATTGTTTTTTTTTTTTTTTTTTTAAATTGTCCCTCTTTTTTTGTTTATAGCGCAAAAAGTAAAAATTGTACAGGTGATCAAATACCACCAAAAGAAAGCTCTATTTGTGGGGAAAAAAAGGACATAAATTTAACTTGGGTACAGCATTGCACGACCGCGCAATTGTCCATTAAAATAATGCAGTGCCGAATCGCAAAATATGGCCTGCTCAGGAATGGGGTAAAATCTTCCGGTCTTAAAGCTGTTAAAAATACGCTCATTGAGAATTTTTTTTGTCAATGACATGTAGCTAAATACATTTTGGCCTAAATATATGACAAAAATTGAATATATTGGATATTTTTTAACTGTCAAAGTAGAAAAATATTGTTATTTTTTCAAAATTGACGCTTTTTTTTCGCACAGGTGATCAAATACCACCAAAAGAAAGCTCTGTTTGTGGGAAAAAAAGGACGTAAATTTAGTTTGGGTATGCATGACCGCGCAATTTTCAGTTAAAGTCACACAGTGCCGAATCGCAAAAAGTGGCCTGGACGTAGGACAGCAAAATCCTCCGGTGGTAAAGTGGTTAAAATGTATCTAAAGTCAGAAATAAAATTTCTTGTTCAATATTTTTTTTATTAAACATAGAGCATATTACAACAGGGAATATGCAGTTAGTGGATGAAAGAGATCTTGCCTCCACTCAAGGAGGACCAGAGAATGGTAGTTATAGGATATAACAAACAGCAATACGTTGATTATTTATATCAAAATCAAGAATCTTACATTCAGAGTGTACCAGGAAA
Source organism: Pelophylax lessonae (assembly GCF_965119305.1). Classification (NCBI taxonomy): domain Eukaryota; kingdom Metazoa; phylum Chordata; class Amphibia; order Anura; family Ranidae; genus Pelophylax; species Pelophylax lessonae. The sequence goes on from NC_138770.1 coordinate 70,540,685, forward strand.
TTTCTCAACAGTATATCCTCCATATAAATATGAAGGTATCACAATCATAGAGGTAATGCAGGGTTTTACCCCCTGGTAAGCCTCAGAATAATAGCCAATATATGCAAAACCTGGGGGAAGGCAGAAGGGAAAGAGAAAGTAAAGAAAAAAGAATAGGAAGAGTGGGGGGCGCACATGGGTCCACCGGGCAGCCGGACCAGACAGAACATGTTCAAAGTCAAATGGTGCAACCATTTAAGGTTTCAGTAGGGTTTCATCAAAGTCAGGGGGCAAGAACTTTTTCACCCACGGCTGGCATATTTTGATGTACAGTATGTGCGGACCTTGTCCTGGAGGGTAGCCTCAACCTTTACATGTATCATGGCTTGCCTGACTCTTTGCTTGGTTGCAAGAGAATAAAGCATAGGTGTTGTGAGTTGGGGGAGAAGTTTAAATTGGGCTGTGGTCAAATCCAGTGGGCAACTGTTCAGTGGAGCAACCTGTGTGCGGGAGGTGCTTGGGTGCCCAAGTGGGGGACACTAGAACTAAACTTGCTAATTGGGTTCTAGGCAAGATTTTGCTTTTATGCAAAAATCAGCTTTAATGAAGAAGTATAGCCAAAACTATTTTTTAGCCGTCAGTGGGTTAAAGGAGGAGTACATACAAGAATGGCTGAATTAAGGGCAGGCATGCCTGGAGGGAGCTAATCCCTCCCCATCCCTCCGATGCATGTGATGCCCAGAAAAAACAAAATGGCAGTGAAGTTGCCACTTTTTTGTACATTTGGTTGAATTGTGTGCAGGGACGCAGTGGATGCCTATGCTGCCATTGTGATTTTGCTGGGTATCAAGTGCTTCCCTGTGCCTTTAAGAAGGTTTGGGCTCCCTCTAGGCATACCTGCCCTTATCTAGCTATTATTATATGTGCTCCTACTATGGAGGCTCTGGAAATTTAGATAGAGCTAGGACTGCAGTGTATACAGAGGTCTCTTGGCATGGGCACTGCAGGTTATGCATATACTGTATTTGTAAGTGTGTGAACACAAAACCTTCTGTTTTTATTGTAAATGGTTAGATGGGTCAATTTGGTTATTTTGCAGGCTGGCTGGTAAGTGTGCTGGCAAATCTTTTGTTTGTGTGTGATGTGCAGTGCACAGCATAGTCCTGCATTCTTGTGTGCTAAAGTAGTGTGTAGTACTGTGTACCAAAGCACTACATTTTTACCCCCACCCCAATTGCCATTGCTGTTATTAAAACTATAGAATCCCCTTTAGGAAAACAATGTCAGGGAGGCCTATAATGAGAGACAAAGGCTAGTAGGGGGCAAACAAGATAAAGGGGTGATCAGCATGCTCCATCTAGAGGCAGGGTAAGATTGATTTTACTGTCTCAGAGTAGCTGTACTATAAAGCCACAGCATGTATAGCCTGACTAACAAAGCGTTCCTCTTCTTCTTTCACCATCTTCAGTTAGGCATGATCACATGTAACATTGGCACTAGCCTGCTGGCTGTCCATCCCCTTCAAAAAAACACATATGTCATTTGATTGGTACATGTCTTCAACCTGAATGGCACAGTGGTTTATCATTAAGTACCCTCGTTTCCAGAAGATCCTTCATCATGCAGGAAGGGTTTGTTGCCACTTTATCTGACAGAAGTACATCCCCAAAATGAAGCTCAACTTTGGCCACTATTACGTGGCCAACCTATTCGATCCCAGATACAAGTGTAAAGTGGCTGATCTACTGCCTCCATATCAGAGGAAGTCAAAACATGGAACTTTAAAGAGGGGCTGCATAGGAGCCTCTTTGCTAAATTTCCTAACGATAGCAGAATCCCCTCATGACCAACTTGCATCCAGTCCTCTGATAGGAAAAGCGGTGAGGGCAGTGGCTGTGTCAACACCACTGTTCAGTAGCAGAGGGGCCTGGCTGCAGGCAGGACTCATGGGCAACACCTGCACAACATGATTTCTGACTAAATAGGGCCCATGGCTGATGAGGCCACAACCAGCGAGGAACCCATGAACTATTAGGTGCCCATGCTGGATTATCAGCTAAAACTTGCACAGTGTGGGCTGGAGGGCCTTCAGTGCAGCAGGAGATTTTGTTACAGAGATCTTATTCTGCCTGCTCCAGTAAAGTATGAACTGGTTCACTTTCTTTAAAATAAACCAATCTTGATTTGCTGCAGACTAACCTTAAAGTGTCATCTGCCCCCCCTAACAAAAAAGGAATAACAAAGAAAATTGAAACCTGCCACCAGCTCCTGCTACCTCTACTGGCATATTTGGATGCTCCATCACTGTAAAGGTGCCATACAATGTTTTTGCATGTTCTAATGTTTGCTGCAGCGTATGTTATACATTGCACGCAATTTGCAACCTGTTCTGGTTTGACATTAAAATGTAACACACAATGTTTCTGTAGCTTGACTTCAGCTGCAAAATTTCTGAAGTGTGCTGGAGAGTAAACATTGCATTGTGTCTCAAAGTTTGTGGTTGGTTCCATTGCTCGGGCTTTGTAAATGCATTACACAATGTTTCTCCAGCTTGACCTTAAAATTTCTAATATTTACTACAGGATAAATCTTGCCTTGTGCCTCAAAGTTTGTGACCTATTCAGGTGCTCGGGCACTAAAAAATTATTGTAGCTACAGTGAGGGAAAAAAAGTATTTGATCCCCTGCTGATTTTGTTCATTTGCCCACAGACAAAGAAATGATCAGTCTATAATTTTAACGGTAGGTTTATTTTAACAGTGAGAGACAGAATAACAACAAAAATATCCAGAAAAACGCATTTCAAAAAGTTATGAATTAATTTGCAGTTTAATGAGTGAAATAAAAATTTGATCCCCTATCAATCAGCAAGATTTCTGGCTCCCAGGTGTCTTCTATACAGATAACTAGCTGATATTAGGAGCACTCTCTTAAAGGGAGTGCTCATAATCTAAGCTTGTTACCTGTATGAAAGACACCTGTCCACAGAAGCAATCAGTCAATCAGATTCCAATCTCCACTATGGCCAAGACCATAGAGCTTTCCAAGGATGTCAGGGACAAGATTGTACACTTAAACAAGGCTAGAATGGGCTACAAGACCATCACCAAGCAGCTTGGTGAGAGGGTGACAACAATTGGTGTGACTATTCGCAAATGGAAGAAACACAAAATAACTTTCACTCTCCCTCGGTCTGGGGCTGCATGCAAGATTTAACTTCATGGAGCTTCAATGATCACGAGAACAGTGAGGAATAAGCCCGAAACTACATGGGAGAATCTTGTCAATGACCTCAAGGCAGCTGGGACCATAGTCACCAAGAAAACAATTGGTAACACACTACACCATGAGGAACTGAAGTCCTGCAGTGCCCACAAGGTCCCCCTGCTCAAGAAAGCACATGTACAGGCCCGACTGAAGTTTGCTAATGAACATCTGAATGATTTGGAGGAGAACTGGGTCAAAGTGTTGTGCTCAGATGAGACCAAAATCGAGCTCTTTGGCATCAACTTAACTTGCCTTGTTTGGAGGAGGAGGAATGCTGCATATGACCCCAAGAACACCATTCCCACCATCAAACATGAAGGTTGAAACATTATGCTTTAGGGGTGTTTTTATGCTACAATCTAAGGTCCCTAACCCACTTTCATACATGTACACACTAGGACTAATTTAGACAGGAGCCAGTTACCCTGCCAGCATGTCTATGGAGTGAGTGAGGAAACCCATGCAGGCACAGGAAGAACATGCAGGCATGTAATGACATGATAAGGATTTGAACTGTCGACCCTAGTGCTGCTAAGCTGAGTGCTAACCACTTTGATACTGTACTGCCATGTCTTACCTTTTTACTTTGTGGCATAACTAAGCTATGATACTTACATACTGACCAGCTACTGTATAATATTTGTGGCTATCGTCTCTGAAACAATACAATTTATCTTCTGTTTAAGGAGAAAACCTGCCTTATTTCTCTATCTTATATTGCAGCCTAATATAGCCATTTACTTATTGCCCCTAATCTCTCTTAGGCTAGGCAATACACTCTATTTTCTTTTTTAAGATCACACCTGAATCTTCTTTCCCTCTAGTGTTCAGGCCTAACCAAGCTGCTTAAATACTGACCAACCGTTATAAAATATGTATTGTCTCTTTTTTTGCAAATAAAGCTTGCCTTGTCATTCTCTACTTGCTGCCTCTACAAGTGCTTGCATACTGTCTTTCTGGGTTTAGCCTTGCTGTGAGCTCTTGGTCACTGGGGCTACCTGACTAGATTGAAGCGAGAATGCATAACTCCGTCTGACAGTGTGATTCATCTTTGTAAGTTGAAATATTAATACTAATTGTAATGTTTATTATAAAGAAATATACTTTGTATTAGTTTGTCTTTTTGCTTTTGTAGTAACTCACCTGAACCCTCTCTATAAACACAGCTGAAGAAGCCATAAGGCGAAACGTGTTGGGAGGAGCCTGTCCTCTTCATACACTGTAATACACAGCAGACTTGGAACTCCTTTAGTCTGAGGGTGGTGCTACCATGAGTTATTTACTATAATGTGCAATATCAATTTCTGGATTAGATTTTTATGTCATTTTTCTATGACCTAAACATTTTAACTATCAATGTTTGGATTTAAATAAAGCAATATATTTTACGATATGTATGTCTATTCTTAATAGCACTGAAGGGGGAGGTCAACACCTATAAACATAGTTCCATAGTTAGTAAGGTTGAATAAAGACACTAGTCCATCCAGTTCAACCTGTGTGGGTGTCTCTTCAGGTCATCAGTTTAGAGGTAATATGAACAATGAGCCTAGAATAATTTCTCTCACTCTGCCATGCACATTGATATGGAACACGGTGAGAGCAAGAGCTGTAACCTAAGAAAGATCAGGATTATTTATATCAGGAGAAAAGTTCATCATGGATTTTTCCAGCCCAGGTAGCCGAAGTTTGGGCAACAGCTAAAGTGTCAATGGCTGGCTGTAGGGTAGGGCCTGCTAGCACAAAGGATGATTTCAGAAAACTATTCAAATGCCTATTCACTGAGCTTTTAAACGAGAGGGTACCCTCAAAAGAAATCAAAGATCGAGCATTCAGTGCAAGAATGGATGAGTCCATGGTAGAGACAGACCATGTTTTGTTAAATTCTGTGCCCACAGGACACATGCCTTTAAAGTCCTGTTGTTTCCAATATTTTTATGTAACTGTCCCGATAAAGGCCAGCTTCTACCAAGCACATACAAAGCAGCTACAGCCTAGTAGAAAAGTCTGTCCCCTGCCAGCATGTTGCGTTGTGGGACCTTTGCTCTCTGTGGGGAAGCAATGGGGAAGTGATACTGAGGGATGCAGGATAGGAAGTGTAGAGCTAAAGAGGCTTCTTGGTGTTTCAAATGCCTGACCCCTGTTTGGTGCTGTGGTTCTATCTGCTGGTCCCTACATTGTTAAAACCCTGTATGGACAGAGTAGTGACATGGTAGTAGGTGGAACCACAGCATGTGCCAGAGGACCAAGCATCTGACACTCCCAAAAGTTTGTCAAAGACAAAAGATTCTGGGGTGGCCCGCATGGAAGTGAGTAAAGCCTTATTCTGCTGTGTCCCTGTCTCATCCCAAAGTGAGCATGCCAAAGCTCCATGCCCCAATTATGGTTCATTAGGAGTTACTATAATGGGGGACTTAAATATTATTTTTTACATACACATAACAGTAATTCATAAATAAAAGCTACAATGGTAGTTTTCATTCATAAATAATTGCAGAGCAGAACCCGAGCTGTCAAATGGATAGCTCAGTCCTGCAGAATACACAGGGAGAACACAGCCCTACCTATGTGATCACCAGAGTTTTATGACAGCTGGGCACTGTGCTCTATTTATCAAAGGCACACAGATCTCCTGATACAAAACAGGCAGATATCACACTGAGAGCAAAGGCGAGTGAAATTGGTCACACGGGCAGGGCCGGTGCTTCCACTAGGCAAACTAGGCAGCCGCCTAGGGCGCATTGCCACCTAGGGGCACAGCCAGGAGTCGGCACTCTCTCTCCTTTATTAATGATCCTTGTGAGCTGAGGGGAGGGGCGGCAGTGAGGGAGGAAGAAGGGACAGAGGAAGATGCCAGGTGTCTGGGGCAGTGGCAGAACTACCAAGCCTTGGCTTTGCGGGGCCCCAGAAGGCAGGAAGGGAGCCCACCAGAGTGCTGCCTGCATGATGATCCTCTTTGGCTGGAGCTGAGCGGCCTAAACCCCAGGCAGGAAGTGATTCTCTGCACTGAGCTGGTGGGCAGCCTTCATGTCCCTGGGTCAGTACTAAGCAGGGAGCGGAGGAGAGTTGAGCCTGAGCCGGAGCTCGGCACTGGAGGGCGACACCTTTACTAAAGCAGAAGCAACGGCTGACGAGGCACCGGAATGGTCTGAGGAGGTTGGTGATGAAGGATGTATGGAGCTCTCTGACTGCTGCTTCTTCCTCCACCAGGAGCCTGTTGGAGCTGTGGTGAGCACTGTGGTCCAGAAGAGGAGTGTCCTGGGAAAAGGAATCAGCAGGATCACAGTGAAGAAGGGGAGAGTGCAGGCCACTCTCTTCATTCTGCCCAGTGAGTGTCCCCAAAACAGGGGATTCGTGTCCCTGGGTGTGACATGGAGGATCCCTGGTGTGAAAGGGAATTGGGGACACCAGGTGTGCCATGGGGAATCAGAGTCCCCAGGTGTGACATGGGGGATAGGGGTCACCGGGTGTAACAGGGGTTTCGGGGTCACCAGGTGTGCCATGAGGAATTGGGGTCCCTGGGTGTGCCATGGGGGATTGAAGTCCCCAGGTGTGACATGGAGGGACATCAGGGTCTCCAGGCGTGACATGGAAAAACATCAGGGTCTCTCCGGGTATGACATGGAGGAACATCAGGGGCCCCTGGGGTGACATATAGGAACATTGGGGTCACTGGGTATGACAGCATGACATGGAGGAACACAGGGGTCCCTGGGTGCCACATGGAGGAACATCGGGGTCAGTGGGTATGACAGCAAGACATGGAGGAATATTGGGGTCCCAGAATGTGACATAAAAAAACATCAGGGTCCCTGGGTGTGACATAGAGGGACATCAGGGTCCCCAGGTGTGACATGGAGGAATATGGGGGTTACTGGGTACGACAGCATAACATGGAGGAACCATCAGATCAGGGTCACTGGGTACGACAGAGAAGTTTTTAACCCCTTCCCTTTTTTTTTTTTTGGGGGGGGCGCAAGTAGCTGGTCTTGCCTAGGGCGTAAAATAATCTAGCACTAGCCCTGCACACGGGGAGAGCCAAAATCTCCCAGTGTAATCTACAGGACTGTCAGAATGACAGATTAGTCCTGCACAATGCATGGCACAGCTGGGCAAAGCAGAGGCAGCTGGGCTGCTGTTAGAAATCATGGGGCCCCATACAGCCTACTTGGCAGGCCCCCCCCCCCCCCTCCGGAATATATCAAGACAATATTTTCTCTTAAAATACACTTAAATCATTATTAGCAGAATCAAACAAAATAGACAACCTGTGTGAATTAGTCATTTTTTATTGTTTTTTACATTAAAAAAAAAAAAATTATATATTTGTATTTAAATGTTAAAATGTTTACAATTTTTTTTACTTTTACAATTTTTTTTTAATTATTTATTTTTTAAACATTATTTTTTTTTTTTACAGGGCAGGGAAACCTGCAGTGCTGTGTGAAGGCAGAACAAAGAGGGGGATCGGTGTCGGAGAAGCAATTACAGGAACGATGCCCTGTGTCTGTGTCTCTCCCGGCAGCAGTTGAAAGCTGGCAGGAGGGGGAGAAACTGTCTTTCAGCTGCTTCAGAGAGCTGCACAGGGCTTCCTTCTGTAATCGCCCCTCCGCCCGACCGCACTAATTCCCCATGCTGTTGGGGCCTCCCTGTGTACCCGGGCCCCCTAGAGGAGGACTGGTGGTCCCCCCCGTATCAGCAGCCCTGAGAGGCAGGCCTCTGCTGCCTTAGTAGCATCTCTTTAGACTATGCCCCCCCCCCAAGGTGAGTATCTATTCTGCCTATGCCCCGCCCTGACCTCATTGTTCCTAATTCCAAAAGCAACTGATTCTTACAGTACTTTTTAATAGACATGTGCATGACGAAAAACATTGTTTTGTTTAGTTTAGATTTGTTAATCTAGTTTTTTAGTTTAGTTAAATTAGGTTGATTGGTTACATTTTTATTTGGAATTCATATTCAGAACTCGTTTTATGTCCTTTTTTAATTACCAATTTTTTCAATTCGAAATGTTCAAATCAATACATTTTGGATCGGTCAAAATTTAGATTTTTTTTTTTTTTTTCGATCTGAATGTGGCAAAGTGAAAAAACAAAAGAAAAATCGTCATCAAATGATTACAATGACTCTTTAAAGCGTAACTCCACTTTTGTTGAAAAAAAAATCATACATTACAAGGATTATAACAAACTTTGTTGCAGATTCCTACCTTTTGCTATTCTGAAGAAATCATTGTTTGTTCCTCTGTGCTGAGTGGGTCAAATGGGAGTGGTTTCATAATTATAAACCAGATGTGGCAGCTGCAGGGCTCTAATGAAGAAATTTGTTTGATTGGTTTGCACAAAAGTTATCGCGTCTACTAACTATGGGAAATATTTATGTCATTGGGATTTTTTTTTCTGCGATTTTTTGCGGGACTGCGACATTGCGGCGGACAGAACGGACCCCTGACTGACATTTTTGACACTTTTGGGGGTACCTGTGACATTACTACAGTAATCAGTGCTAAAAATATGCACTGTTACTGTAATAATGACACTGGAAGGGGTTAACACTGTGGGTGATCAAGGGGTTAATGGCCACACAGAGCATCGACTCGGGAGCGTGGCTGCTTGGGTGCCCCCATTGCAACCTGCTTGCTCTGGGGGCACTCAGCAGGATGGAGGGGACAGGAGCGTTAGCGAGGGGCCCCCGAAGAGGAGGATTGGGGCTGCTCTGTGCAAAACCACGGCACAGAGTAGGTAAGTATTCCATCTTTTTTTTTTTTTTAAGTTATTGCATGCAATATTACTTTAGTTTAGCTAAATACATGTTTTCCACTGCTGTTTAGTTACATTGCTTACCTCTAATGAAGTATGTCTCACAATGTACAGGCTACTGGTCTCTGTAAAAATCTTCACTACAGGGCTGCCCTGTTCTCTTCCTGCTATTAAACTTCCACGGCTGTGGGGATTAACATGCCCCTTCCTGCCCTGTCCTTCTTTAAAAAAAAAAGTTTATTAATTGATGTAACACAATCTGTAAATGGGGGAGAGGATCCTGTGACTGATTAGACTCCCCCCACATTCACAGTGCTGGAAGTACAACAGCAGGAAGAGGACAGGGCAGCCCTGCCGTGAAGATTTCTACACAATCCAGCAGCCTGAACATACTGGGACATACTTCATTACAGGTAGGTAATGTAACTAAATCTGTAGAGAAAAATGTTTTTTCTTTTTTAAATTAACTACTCCTGGACCGGAAGGATTTGCCCCCTTAATGACCAGGCCATTTTTTTGCAATTCAGCACTGCGTTACTTTAACTGACAATTGCACAGTCGTGCAACGCAGTACCTATCTAAAATCAATGTCCCTTTTCCCCACAAATAGAGCTTTTTTTTGGTGGTATTTGATCACCTGTGCGATTTTTATTTTTTGCGCTATAAACAAAAAAAAAAAGGCGACAATTTAAAAAAATATATATATATATTTTTCACTTTCTGCTATAAAAGAAAAAAAAATGTAAAAAAAAAAAATATATATATATATATATATATATATATATATATATATATATATTTTTTTTTATATATATTTTTAGGCCAATTTCTATTCTGCTACAATTTTTTGGTAAAAAAAATGCCAATAAGTGTATATTGATTGGTTTGTGCAAAAGTTATCGCGTCTACAAACTAGGGGAAAGATTTATGTCATTTTTTTTTTACTTGTAATGGCAGCGTTCAGCAATTTTTAGCGGGACTGCGAAATTGCGGCAGACAGATCGGACCCCTAACTGACACTTCTGACACTTTTTTTTTTTTTTTTGGGGGAGGGGGGCATTACTACAGTAATCAGTGCTAAAAAATATGCATTGGTACTGTACTAATGACACTGGCAAGGGAAGGGATTAACACCAGGGGCAATCAAAGAGTTAAATGTGTCCCTAGGGAGTGCTTTCTAACTGTGTGGGGGATGGGCTTTCTGCATGAACACAGAGACCTGTGTTCCTAAATAGGAAGAGCACAAGATCCCTGTGTTCATTACTGACAGAACAGCGGTCTGCTGTGTTTACAACGGCCGGCCGTAGTTCTGTGTCCACAGGGATTGAACACGGGTGCCCGGCTGCAATCGCGGCCACCGAACCGCCTGTTTGGCTTCCCCTGTGGCGAATGGGCGCCCCCGCTAGCGGTCCCACGAAGCGACATACAGTTACGTCATTTCACGGGACAGAGCTGACCTGCCGCAGTAAAACTTTGGCGGGCGGTTGTTAAGTGGCCTTATTTAAGTAAAAAGAGGGGCTATCTTTTTGTATAGTGACCAGCTGACACTATGGTGGCAAATGTATTGTATGTACTGAAACTTCATGTGCAGGGGTAGATAAACAGTACATAAATATTAATACAATTGTAAAAACTAGTAATAAAATCGAAAAATAAAACAAGAAACACAAAGTTTATTCATGCAAGTATTAATTTTATTAAAAGATAAAAAAGACCTCCTGGAATCATATTTGAAAAGAACTGTGACAAGTGTTTGAATAAAATACTTACATTTTTTTTTAATTTAAGGTTTATTTGGACTTCAAATTCTACTTCAACACCCTGCCTTAAATGTTCCTCGAAAACATAATTCTAGGTGTTCTTTTCAATATTATTATCTAATAAGCATAAGCAATGGAGAAAAAAAAAAAAATAAATTGTATATTATAGTATACTGTATGTAAACCTAATTACTAAAAGCTCAAAAGGGATTTAACATGCTCACATCATTTCAAAAGTAATTTTCCAAACTGTAAATGCTGCATATAAAAAATATAATAAAATAATACTTTGTGATCCTGCAATGAAGGTCCTTGTTCTGGCACTTCCTGTTGTAGGGTGACAACATTTTGTGCCTGTTTCTGAATTGTGCTCCTGTGTTATCACTAGAGATGACCTTGCGCTTCGGCCGGCGGTCGGTTTGTGGCAAATTTTGCTTGTTTGCTACCCGCCAAATTTGCGAACACATGGCGGCCATATTAGTTTACATTGGGGAAAACTTTGACCCATGACACAGCCTTCAGGTGGAACGGGACAGCCAATTGAAACTTTCCAGCACATGGACAGTCCCTCTACCCTATAAATAGAACTGAGCTGTCGGCCATTTCACATTCCTATTTCTGCCAGTGTAGGGAGAGGTCTGCTGTGCTCATGAAGGAGAGTTTGCTAGACACATATAGCGCTGTGAAGATCCACAAAAGTCCTTTTCAGGGCTGGTATTTCGGTATAGGTCTACTAGTATCTTTTGAGTTTAGGGAGAGGTATCCAGTCATTGCTTTAGGGGCAGTTAGAGATCGGCTGCAGTCACACACATCGCTCTGTTAATGTCCACAAAAGTCCTTTTCAGGGCTGGTATTTTGGTATAGGTCCAGTCTCTCTTCAGTATAGGGACAGGTATCCAGTCTGTGCTGTAGGGGCAGTTAGAGATCGTCATCTGCAGTGACACAAATCGCTCTGTTAATATCCACAAAAGTAATTTAAAGTGCTGCAATGTCGGTATAGGGTCTATTACAGTCTCTTTAGTATAGGGGCAGGTATCCAGTCTGTGCTGTAGGGGCAATTAGAGATCATCAGCAGTGACATAAATCGCTCTGTTAATGTCCACAAAAGTAATTTAAAGCGGAGTTCCGGCCACCAAAAATAAATTTCAATGAAAATACCCCCGGGACAGTCAGGGCTTGTACATTCCACAATGGATAGCCTCTGATCTGTCCCGGTTCGCACTTACCTTTTAGAAGAAATACTTACCTTGAAAATTTCTTCATCGCTGCCATCTCAAGTGTGGGCAGCTGAAGCAAGTGCCATCCTCTTCTGCGTCCTCTTCCGTCCTCTTCGGTCCCACGATGCACTGCGCCGGCCCCGCCATCACTTCTGGGGCTGCAGCGTCATCCCTGCACAGCTTCTGGGCATGCCCAGAAGCTGTTTAGCAAGGTATGACGCGCCTACACCGGAACTGACATCGGGGCCGGTGCAGGCGCTTTGATTCCTGGGAGCGATGACGTTCAGCTCCCAGGAATCATTTCAAAGCGGAAGTGACGGAGCGGGCCGCGGCCGCCGAGGGAGGAAGTGGAAGAAAGGTGAGTATATTTTTCTGCAATTACAAGGTAAGTAAAAAAAATAAAAAATCGTAATTATCCATTTCTGTTTCAGGTGACCTAGAAGCAAGCGGATGGCCCAAAATCGACTATGTCGATTTTGGGGCCAGAACTCCGCTTTAAAGTGCTGCAATGTCAGTATAGGGTCTATTACAGTCTCTTTAGTATAGGGGCAGGTATCCAGTCTGTGCTGTAGGGGCAGTTAGAGATCGTCAGCAGAGACACAAATCACTCTGTTAATGTCCACAAAAGTAATTTAAAGGGCTGCAAATTTTTTGGTATTGCTGTGCAGTGCAATAAAAAGGGGGGGGGGGGTGGGATTTAATCCACAGTATAATATACTTTGTAGAAAGCATATTATAGTGGATAAGTAGTATTATTGTACACATCAAAAATTTGTAGAACTGGTGTGATAGACCAGTGGCCCCGCAATACCACATATTGAAGTGGGGTGTTATCTGAGTATACTTTTACAAGTGTATTTGTGTCCTGCAACAATATTGCCTCCTTAGCTGAGTTAAGAATGATACACACAGTGCCAAACTCCCTGGCCAATTTTTTCAACAACGGGTGTGATAAACCAGTGGCCCCCCAATACCACATATTGAAGTGGGGGTGTAATTTAACAGTATATTTTTCTAAGAGTGTATTTTAGTCCTGCAAAAATGTGGCCTCTCTTGCTGTGTTGACTGTGCTTCACACAGTGACAACAGTTACTGGCCAGTTATTTGTAGAACTGGTGTGATAGACCAGTGACCCCCAATACCACATATTGAAGTGGGGTGTTATTTAACAGTATACTTTTCTAAGAGTGTATTTTAGTCCTGTAAAAATTTAGCCTCTCTTGCTGTGTTGACTGTGCTACACACAGTGACAACAGTTACTGGCCAATTATTTGTAGAACTGGTGTGATAGACCAGTGACCCCCCCGATACCACATATTGAAATGGGGTGTTATCTACCTTTTTCCAGATATACTGCGATTCTTTAGAGACTTTTGTCACAGGGTAATTAAAAAACATGACAGGCAGAGGCAGAGACATACGCAGGGGTGGTAGGGGTAGGGCAGGAGCAGTAGGCCGGAGCCTAACTGTGAAGTTTCAAAAGCCGTGTGCAATTACGGCAAAGGACGCACCAGACTTGGTTGAGTGGGTCACTCAGCCTTCCTCTTCTGCACCCTCCTCATCCTCTCTATCTGCACCCTCTTCATGCTCTGCTGTATGCACCCCCAAAGACACCACCACCACCATCACAAGATGTTTGCAATGCACAGTCATTGTTGGCATCGGATCAGGAAGAGGAGGTAGCAACAGCCGCCACTCAGCAGTCTGACGACAGTACCCAGATCAACCCAAGGAGGTTGGTCCCCGCTGTTGCTGCCTACTCTGAGATCTCAAATGTTAGTAGTGGGGAAGGTGACGTGGATGATGACGAGTCTATGGACGTCACGTGGGAGTCCACAAGAGAGGAAGAGGAAGGGAGTTCAGAGGGAGAGATGGACCGGCAGGTAGGGAGGAGAGGCAGGCAGAACTTGCATTGCACAAGAGGCAGAAAGCAGACTGCAAATGTATCAGGAGCGAGCCATCAACCATGTACAGTCACATTTGCGCTCCCAGGATGACGGCACATGTCTCCGCAGTGTGGGCTTTTTTTAATGTGTCCGTTGCTGACAACAGTGTTGCCATCTGCAGCCTTTGCAGTCAACGCATAAGTCGCGGTAAGCCCAACACTCACCTAGGGACCACCGCCTTAAGAAGGCACCTGAACTCCCATCACCGAGCCCAGTGGGAGCCACACCGTCAGAACCCACAAAGCCACTCTCCAGGCTCTCACCGTCCAGCCCCTTCTCCTTCTCCTCTCTCCTCACATTTGCCCTCCACTCCACCTTCCATGATGCCGTGGTAACGTTGTTCTGGAAAAAGGCAGGCTTCTGTGGTCCAAATTTTGGATCGGAAAAAAATGATGACGCTGGATAACCCTCTTGCCCAACGTTTGACTGCTGGCTTGTCGGAACTGATAGCCCGCCAACTACTGCCATATCAACTGGTGGACTCGGAGGCCTTTCGTAAATTTGTGGCCATTGGAACACCACAATGGAAGGTCCCAGGCAGGAAATATTTCTCGCAAAAGGGCATTCCAGAGCTGTATGGCCATGTTCAGCGGCAAGTGAATATATCTCTGGCACACGGTGTTGGTGCCAAGATACATCTGACCACAGACACATGGTCTAGCAAACACAGGCAGGGAAGGTATATCACTTTTACTGCCCACTGGATGAACCTTCTGACGGCAGTCAAGCATGTAACCCGTGGCACCCGTGTAGATTTAGTTGTACCGTCACGGATTGCAAGCAGGCCTGCCTCTTCTTCTCCTCCTCCTCCTCCTCCTCCATCCTCCCTCTCCTCCTCAGCTGACTCCTCCTCTTCCGCTGCTACCGCCTCCTCCACTGCGCCGCCCAAGATCCCCAGAACCTATTCCACATGCCAGGTGAGAAGTTGTCATGCTGTGCTGCGTCTGTTGTGCCTGGAAGCCAAGAGCCACACTGGTCCTGCACTCCTTTCAGCTTTGCATTTACAGGCAGATCAGTGGCTGACACCACTGAATTTGACAGTTGGTAAAGTGGTGTGCGACAACGGTGCCAATCTGCTGAGCGTGCTGAAACAGGGCAAAATAACACACGAGCCATGCATGGCACATGTCCTGAACTTGGTGGTGCAGCGATTCGTTGGCAAATTCCCTGGGATCCAGGATGTCTTGCGACAGGCCAGGAAAATCCCCGGCCATTTCCGAAGATCTTACACAGCCATGGCTCGCCTTGCTGACATTCAGCGGTGACACAACCTGCCCCTCAGGCGTCTTATTTGTGACTGCCTGACGCAATGGAACTCAACGTTGCATATGCTCGATAGGCTGCTCCAGCAGAAACGTGCAGTTAACGACTACCTGTTCGAACTTGGCGGCAGCACAGGTTCTGGGGAGCTTGGGTTTTTTTCACCTCGCCAGTGGCTGCTCATGTGGGACGCATGCAGACTTCTGGCAGACTTCTGCGGCCATTCGATGAGATCACCAAACTGGTCAGTCATGGCCAGGGCGCCATAAGTGACATCATACCTTACACCTTCTTTCTGGAGCGTGCATTGCGTCGTGTCATCAATCAAGCCGTCGAGAAACAGGAGCAGGAAGATGAGGAAGTCGCAACGTTGGATGAATTCCCAGGGGGTGCTACTCCATCTGAGACAAATCAACAGCAGGAGTCTGAAGAGGAGTAATATGAGGATGGTGCTGGGGGGGATGAGGAGGAGCAAGAAGAGCATGCTTTAAACCTTTCTGGGATCTCTGGTGTTATCCGTGGATGGGGGGAGGAGAACGAGGACGACATTATCCTGGATGATGAGCTGGAAGCAGGCCACTACACCGCTTCCAGTTTAGTGCGAATGGGGGCCTACATGCTCCAGTGTTTTAAGGGGGACCCCCGTATAAAACACATAAAGGCCAAGGAGCAGTACTGGGTGGCAACGTACTTAGACCCCCGGTACAAACACAAAATGGCGGAAATGTTACCACAATCACAGAGGGCGTCAGAATGCAGCACTTCCAGACCTTGCTGCGAGAAATGCTGCATTCTGCTTTTGCGTGCGCTGGAAGAGGAATTTCCAGTCACAGAGAGACAGTTGCGGGTAGCAATCCAACAGCGCCTGCAAGAAGAGGGCGGTTTGAAGATGTGTTCGTCACTTCAGATATGAGATCCTTCTTGCAGCCAATCAATCGACAGCTGTATTCCGGATCCAGCATCAAGGAGTGCCTAGACCGACAGGTGTCCGACTACATCGGGTTAATGGCCGATGTGGACGCTCTGAGGAGTGATGAACCCCTGGACTACTGGGTGGGCAGGCTTGACCTCTGGCCAGAGCTTGCATAATTTGCAATGGAACTGTTGGCTTGCCCCCCATCCAGTGTCCTGTCCGAAAGGACATTCAGCGCAGCAGGGGTGATCGTGACCGATAAGCGCACTCGCCTAGCTCATGACAGTGTTAACTACCTCACATTTATAAAAATGAATGAGGCATGGATCTCTGTGGAATTCAACACATGTGACCAGTAGACCATGTTTAATTGAAATTCCTCATGACAGGCCACAAATATCCGCCTGACCACCATCCACCCACAACAATTCATAGTCCTTGTCTTCGGTAAATACAGCGGCATAAAAGGCATTTCATGTCCATTGAATGCCTAATTTTTGGGCCTTTCATGGCCAACAATTATTTTTTCTGTCAATGCCTAATGTACCTCCAGTCACAGAATACATTCTTAGCTGTCAGGTAAACCCATGTGGGCTAATTTTTGGGGCCTTTTATGGCCGACACTTACTTATTTAACCTGTGAATGCCTAATGTACCTTCAGCCACAGAATACAACTTTCTTAGCTGTCAGGTAAACCCATGTGGGCTAATTTTTGAGGCCTTTTATGGCCGACACTTACTTCTGTATCCTGTGAATGCCTAATGTACCTTCAGCCACAGAATACAACATTCTTAGCTGTCAGGTAAACCCATGTGGGCTAATTTTTGTAGTTTTTGGGTCCTTTTATGGCCGACACTTACTTATTTATCCTGTGAATGCCTAATGTACCATCAGCCACAGAATACAACGTTCTTAGCTGTCAGATAAACCCATGTGGGCTAATTTTTGGGGCCTTTCATTGCCGAAACTTACTTATTTATCCTGTGAATGCCTAATGTACCTTCAGCCACAGAATACAACGTTCTTAGCTGTCAGGTAAACCCATGTGGGCTAATTTTTGGGGCCTTTTATGGCCGACACTCACTTCTGTATCCTGTGAATGCCTAACGTACCTTCAGCCACAGAATACAACGTTTTTAGCTGTCAGGTAAACCCATGTAGGCTAATTTATGGGGCCTTTTATGACCGACACTTAATTATTTATCCTGTGATTGCCTAATGTACCTTCAGCCACAGAATACAATGTTCTTAGCTGTCAGGTAAACCCATGTGGGCTAATTTTTGGGGCCTTTTATGGCCGACACTTACTTCTGTATCCTGTGAATGCCTAATGTACCTTCAGCCACAGAATACAACGTTCTTAGCTGTCAGGTAAAGGCATGTGGGCTAATTTTTGGGGCCTGGAATGGCCGACACTTACTTCTTTATCCTGTGAATGCCTAATTTTTCAGACTGGAATTGGAAATCAATGGGTCTGTAAACATTCCGCCAAATTGTGGAATGGATGCGGACCCATTTTACAGATGTGTGAATGGACCCTATATGTATTTGACATGTATTTACCGGCTGCTGTCAGTTCTGGCTGATTTATGAAAAAAAAAAATACATTTTTAGGGTAACTTTTCCAATTGCAATACTTCTGTTATGATATTGTCCATGTGGTGGGACTATTTGTGCACAACCAGTAAGTCTTTTGTGGCTGCAAATTTGACCTAAAGAAGTTCGCCTCCCATTAAAGTCAATGGGGCCCGCCGCGAACTTGTTCGTCCATCACTATTCAGGGGAGTTGCCTCATATTTAGTTGTTGCAATACTGAATATGGCTTTCTGAATCTTTTAGTTGCTTTTAGGGGATTGACACCCCACAAACATTTTTAAATGAATTTGTAATAAAATATATATATATATATATATATATATATATATATATATATATATATATATATATATATGAAAGTAAAAGTATCATTGAATTATTCTGACAGAAGGACTCAACACCTTTAAAATTCCTAATTTCTTGAATCTATTTTTCTGTGTACTTTTGGGATGTGGTGTTAACATACACAACTGGTCTCACTTATGTTTGATCTGAAATAAAAGTCCCCCCGCCTCCCTGTTAGTAACAAAACACCAATTATGTTAAACATTACTTATTAAAATCTGATCCTTATACATTTTGATACATTTTATCCTTTTTAATAAATCCCCTGCATTTAAATCTAGCGAAGGTAACATGTTTCCTCTGTATACCGGAACACAGCAAATTTAAATAACACATTTGACAACACACATATAATGCTGAATATTATTTATTAGTATTTGATTATTTGCTTTTTCCCTTCAGATTACGGACACATAAGGCAATACATTAATAAATTGTATTATTGTATTCATCTGCTGTTCCTTTTAAGTGAACCATTCAATCGCAGTCAGAGGTCCAGACTTGAACTTCACATAATTGAAGATATTCTTTCTTATCGCGTAAAATTATATTGACGTATCTGCCCTCCATGCCATGACATGTGAAGTTCTTTGTTGCTCCATCTGGGATAGAGTCAATCTTCGCACACCTGCACAGTGAGATTCTTATTACCAGTAATAAAAGTCACAGTAATACCAATAATTATATATGAATGTACTTATTTTAAAAAGCAGCAAAATAATATGTAAAGCAGAATATAGATATTTTTAAATATTTTAACCACTTCCCGCCCATAATATAGCAAAATGATGGCCGGAAAGTGATTGCTCTATCCTGACTGGCCGTCCGGACTCACGCGGGGGGCACGCAGAGTGGCGATCGGTGGTGCAGTGTGCCACTCTGACACACCGCATCTCTGATCCCGGTAAAGAGCCTAATGACGTAGGCTCTTTACCATGTGACCAGCTGTGTCCAATCACAGGACAGGCACGAGTAGAGGAGAGCCGATCGGTGGCTCTCCTGACAGGGGGGGGGGGTCTGTGCTGGTAATCAGAGCATTGATTACCAGTGCAGACCCTAGGGGGATGCCACTAGAGCCACCAGGGATTGCCCACCCACGGCCACCATGGATGCCCACCCATGGCCACCAGGGATGCCAATCAGGGCTCAGGGACCCTTTCAGTGCCCTCCTCCTCAGTGCTGCCCATCATTGCCATCTATCAGTGCCGCTCACCAGTGCCCATCATTGCCATCTATTAGTGCCGCTCATCAGTGCCCATCATTGCCCATCAGTGCCGCCCACCAGTGCCCAGTATTGCCCATCAGTGCTGCATATCAGTGCCCATTAGTGCTGCCTATCAGTGCCCATCAGTGTCGCCTATCAGTGCCCATCAGTGCCATCCATCAGTGCCTATCAGTGCTCATCAGTGCTGCCTATTAGTGTCCATCAGTGCCGCCTATCAGTGCCCATCAGTGCCCACCAATGCTGCATATCGGTGCTACCTATCAGTGCCACATATCAGTGCCCATCAGTGCTGCATATCAGTGCCGCCTATCAGTGCCTATCAGTGCTGAATATTAGTGCCTCATCATCAGTGCCACCCTATCAGTTCCTGTCAGTGTGGCCTAATCGGTGCTCATCAGTGCAGGAAAAAACATATTTACAAAATTTTATAACATAAACAAAGACATTTTTTTTTCAAACTTTTTTAATTTGTGTAGCAAAAAAGAAAAAACCTTGCGGTGATCAAATACCACCATAAGAAAGCTGTATTTGTAGGGAAAAAATGACATACATTTGGTTTAGGTAAAGTGTTTAGCTGAAAATTGGCCTGGGCAGGAAGGGGGTGATGGTGCCCTGTATTGAAGTGGTTACAATGGGATTTTCTGTCAAAGCTTCAAAGTTTTTCAATCTGCAAAGATCTCCAAGTCTGGCGCTTTATAAAGTAATAGTCTGCATCATCATCCCATTCCACTGAGCCCAGACTGTCATGGACACGCCCCCCTGGGCTGCAGCATCATGCAGCCTGGACTGCATTACAGCATTAAGGATCGCTCCTTGCTGCCACTAAAAAAGAAGTGAAAGGGCCCTGGACTTCATTGGCTGGGTCAGAAGCCCACTGGAAAAAAACTACATATATACACACACACACACACACACACATTAGACATGTGCAGTTTGTTTCATTCAGAGTCCAAATTCGGACACATTTTTTGTTATTTGAAAATTCGGATGTATCTGATTTTCTGAATTTTAATAGTAACGAATTGAAACGGACCCTAAATAATGAAACAAAATTTGGATGAAATTTGAATTGTAATCACATTCGTTTCAAATTCAAATCGGATTTGAAAAACACATTTTAAATTGAATTTGAAAACAAGGATATAAAAAAACAGAATAGAAAATAAAGGAATAGCATAGAAGAGAGTAGAATAGGAAAGAACAAAAAAAAATAATAGAATAGAGTAAAACAGAACAGAATATAAGAGAAAATAAAATAAAAAAGTACTATAGAAAATAAAGAAATAGAAAAGAATAGAATAGAAAATACAAGAATAGACTAGAAAATAGAATAGAAAATTAAAAAATAGAATACAAAATAATAGAGTAAAACCAAT
The DNA here is from genome assembly GCF_965119305.1 of Pelophylax lessonae. NCBI lineage: Eukaryota > Metazoa > Chordata > Amphibia > Anura > Ranidae > Pelophylax > Pelophylax lessonae. Next base: position 70,561,328 of record NC_138770.1, read on the forward strand.
CAGAATAGAAAATAATAGAATAAAATAAAAAAATAATAGAGTAAAACAGAACAAAATAGAATAGAAAATAATAGGATAGAAAGAATATAACTGTCTTCCAAAAAGAATAAATTTGCATTAGAATAGAATAGATTAGAATAGAAAAGAATAGACCAGAAAATAAGAAAATGAAATAGAATAGAATAGAGAAAACTTTGAAAATAATGCATTTGAATAGAATATATTAGAATAGAAAAGAAAAGAATATAAAAGAATAGACCAGAAAATAAGATAATAGAATAGAATAGAGAAAAAAAGCAATAGAACAGAATAAAAAAGAAAGATGATATCCATCTTCTGAAATTCGATTTTGAATAGAACAAATTGGAATAGAATAGAATAGAACGAATATAATAGAATATATAAACACAATAGACTATAATTCAATCGTTCAGAATTCAATAGAGTAGAATAAATTACAAATAATAAAAACATCGTAGAATAAATTACAAATAATAAAAACATCTTCCAAAATTTGAATTTCAAATGGAGAAAGTTACAATTTAAAAAGAATAGATTAGAATAGAATAGATTAGAAAAGAATAGAAAAAACAATAGAATAGACTAAAAAAGAAAGAATATAACCATCTTCTGAAATTCGAATAGAATAAATTTGAATTTGACTAGAATAGATTAGAATGGAATAGAATAGAATAGAATTGAAGAAATTATAGAATAATACTCAAAAGAATAGAATTCAATAGAATGGAAGAAAATAGAAAGAAAGAATAACCATCTTCTGAAATTTAAATGCAATAAACTTGAATATTATAATTCAAATATGTAGTGTGTAGAATGCGTTTACAAGAATGCTGCTGGGATGTAAGGTGTAAATTCCTCTAAGCGAATGTGTGTACCCAGCGCTGTCTAACCATAAAGTGCTTAATATGTCTCTCTATTCATTATTTGTGCAGATACATCATATTTAAACTCAATTTCAAAATACTTTTTAAAAAATTAAAGTGCAATCGGTGCAAAAAATGTGCATGAACATCCTCCACGCTGCCGAGGATGTCTATGACGAAACACGTACAGCGTAGTTGCGTCACTTCCTTTCCTTCCTTCCAAAAACGTTGTTGTTATAGTATCACACTATGTATCCCCCCCCCCTTGTTGATTTTATATGCACCATTGAGTCTAACCTGGGAAGCATACTGATTGCTAAGGAACAGCACTTATTCCCCCACCTCCCTCCTGGTACGGATGTAGGAGCGTTACTTAGGACCCACAGGACCAGCTATCTCCACGCTGTGGAATACAGCCCAATATTATCCCTGCCTAATACCCCTGTGTGGGGTTAGGCACTCTAGTGAGTGCAATCTATTTTACAATCACCCTGGGCACCCTCCTTTATAATATGAAGAGATCTGGGATTGCCACATGAAGATAGAGCACCACCACTTATGGACATTATTTCTATGATTCATGCACTGAGCATTGATTATATTTTACTGTGCGTACAGTCACTTGCACCTTAATGATATTGTCCACTTTGCAGCTTATCTATACCTACCACAGGTGTCATACCATTGCACTAATCACTTTATTATTTACCACTGGATATATATATATATATATATATATATATATATATATATATATACTTTGTATCCACTTTTTAACCAGGCAACGTCATCAAGCACTTTATATTTATACTGTGGATATTGATTATATTTATGCATTGTATAGTGATTTTTGGGTGCATTTTTTCAATTGTATTATTTATTTTTGTGGTGCACATTCTGCTCAATTAATAATATTTTTTTTTATGTGGGTACACATACTATTTATACATTTATATTACCACCCCTTTGGTTTTACCCACTAGAGTTCATTTGCTCTGTGGTATTCATTACTATATTACCCACCCCAATTTGGCAGCGCCATTTTCCCTACCCTTACCTATCTACATTCTTTTCTCCCCTTCCCCTGATTTCCATAGACGTTCTTTACAAATAATGAATAGTGATACATATTAAGCACTTTATGGATAGGCAGAGCTGGGTACACACATAAAAATACATTTGAATAAAACAGATTAGAATAGAACAGATTAGAAAAAAAACAATAGAATAGATTCGACTAGAATGGAAAATAAGAGAATCGAATAGAAAAGAATAGAAAAAAAAACAATAGAATATAATAGAACAAAAAAGAAAGATTAGAACCGTGTTCTGAAATTCAAATTGTGAATATAAAAAATTTGAATTGGAATGCCAATTCGAATTGAATTTGAATCTAATTTGAAAACGAATAAACAAAACTAAACTAATTCTGAAAACAAATTGAACTAATTTAACTAAACAAAATTATTTAAATACCGAATGGAAACAAATCCAAATGTTTTTGTTCTGCACATTGCTAACACACATGTATCCAAAATAGTTATTCCTGTTTTTGATTTGTATGGATAATTCTTTGTGGGTGAACACCAGGATTTTTACTTCACAAAGAGTGCAGAGGCTGCCCGAGGAACTATAATATATTGTATATATATATATATATATATATATATATATATATATATATATATATATATATATATATATTTGTGGTCAGGGAATAGAGCCCAGATGGAGAACATGACAATAATTAAATAACTATGGTAGTAGCGTGCCAAAACTGTTGCTCGGGCAGGCTTGTAAAATAAAGAGGGTCCGCCAAGAAGGAAGGAAGAAGAAGGGAATGTTGTAGAAAAGGGGCAGTGGTGGAAGGCATAAACGATCCCTGTGGCAGCCCAGAAGAGGCGGTGGGCCTGACCTTAAATAGGCGGCTCCTCCCCTCCCACAACTCCAGGCTCTGCCTTTCCATTTGTGGTCAGGGAATAGAGCTGAGATGGAGAACATGACAATAATTAAATAACTACGGTAGTAGTGCATCGTATGCAAAAGGAAAGAGACACAAACCGAAAGTTATTTGGCTAACTCGGAAAAACGCCTATATGAGCTTGCCTTCAGGTTGGGGTATGCAACTGTAGTAGGCGGGGGATTACCTCCGCCCTAGTCTCTTGAAGATATGCTATGCACAGGAATGCTAAGGCTGGAGGCCGCCATGGCTGCCCCTAAGCGAAGGAATGACCGGAGAGGGCGGCAGGATTACACCCTAACTTACACAGCAGGGGTCTCAAGTACTTGACAAACTTGGGTATGGTGAGAGGCCTGCCGTAGAGGCTTGGCAGGGGAGCACCACTAACCTGACCTGCACCACCCAGATAAAGACGGTCCAGCAACTGGACAGCGCACCATCTGTTGAAAGAAGGATACAGTGGTATGTCGACTGGTGTCCCCAATTGATTTGGACTGTTGGAGTGTCAGGACAAAATGATCATCCACCTTAACTAGGTCTGCCCTCCTTAACATGTGGAAGTACCGAGCGAGTCCCCACGGTGAACTTGTTTGGCCGCAGGAACCTGTGGAAGGCCAGGTACATGGCTGTCTTGATGCCATCATAGGACCCTTCCTCAAACGGCTTAGTGTCCAACAAGTCGGACAAATCCCAGAACCTGCTGACATCTATTGATTGACAAAACGTAGGCTTGCGGCCTTCCAACCGAAGGATGCCTTTGGAATGTTCTTGATTGGCCTTGATGCCATGAAGGTATCACGACTGGGGTACGTGTTGATGTGAAACTGAACTCCGGAGAGGTAGAGTTTAATTGTACTGTTCGCCAGTTCCAAGTTTAAATGGCAAAAGGAAGAAAACGCCCCAATGGTTTACAAAGACAATGGGTCCAAAAAAATATTGAACTCCGTGATGAACCTGATGAAGACGATCAGAGCTCACGCATAGGAGCGTCTGGTGTTGGGTGACAGTGCTGACTGGGCTATGGGCCATGGGCCATGAGAACAGCTAATCCAGGATGAGTTCCTGGAACAGCGGTGGTTCGTCCTGGATTCCTCCTTTCCATGGGATGTGCCCGGAAGAAGACCTGTAAGTTGGAATGAGACAGGGCATCAGCTGCTGTGTTAAGAATGCCTGGCCCATGCTCGCAACTTAAGTGGAAGTGCAATGTGGCAGCCAACCAAGTGACCCTTCTGACTAAACTCATTATGGTAAGGGAGGAGGACCGCCCCCGGTTGATAATGTCGCCTGCTGCCACGTTGTCAGTGAAGCACTTGCGGTTTGGCCCGCCCAAAGTAGCCCCACCCCACTATCCTTGCAGCAGCCATTGAGGGGTAATATTCGAAAAGGGGCTGAGGTGGAGTTGATAGATGGCAGATTTAACGTTTCTGGTGGCCAACTATCCCTGAACCACCTGTTGCCCCAAAATGGCCGTGAACCCGGCATGGCCCATCGCGTAGGCCCATAACACTGGAGAGCAGTCTGAACTACGGCAATGACCATGTTCATGCCATTCCAGTGGGCCAAGAACTCATCCCACAATGGATAAGTATGCCCTGGCCTAATCGTCCAGTGAGATAATGCTGCCCTCATGCGGAAGACCCGGGAGCAGACAGAGGTCGGTACACAATGCGCTTGAAGGTTGGTGTTGAAGATGCGACTTCCATGGTCAGGAAATCATCCAGGTAAAGAATTACTACTGGACAGCGGCTGACATGCACAGGAGCCAGCACAGTGTTTCTGCTAATATGTCAAACATTCTGGGCTGTTCTTGGCCCCGAAGGTCAAGCGGACAGCAAAGTAAGACCCCTCCCACCTGACACCATGCAGGTGCCATGACGACAGGTGAATGGGCCGTAGTTTGACGGCATCAGATATGTCCATCCAGCCGAGCCAGGCAGCCTCACTGGCCTGCAAGATCACCTGGGTGGCATTGCCCACGGAGGTGTGCTGTAGAGAAAAATTCCTCAGTGGGGATGAGAAAATTGAGGCTAGGCGTGATAACAGAATGAGGACCCGAAAGGTCAATAATCAGGCATTTTTATTGTTTTACTTGCCGGTGGTGAGCCCAACGGGTTGGTACGCCAACAAGAAAAAAAAAGAAAAAGGCGGCGTGCCGAAATGCCCAAACATAAAACCTTTGTCAACCTCCGACTGTGACAAAGATGTTGACTGTGGAAGGGTCGGATAAGGCAGAATGAAAATTGTTACCCTCCACCGTAGTTGCCAGTAGAGCGACTAGCCCGAACTGAAACCCTTCTGTGAAGCCCTGTAAGAACTTGACAAAATCTTTAGAAGAGTGGGATTTCAGGAAGAAAGCCAGGGTGTCAACATGTAATTTAGTCAGCAATTTCTTTGGAATGTCAGTTGGGGCACATAGTCTTAGCGTGCACCCGTAAACAGGTAGAGCAGACATGCAACAACCTGCGGCGTTGATCCTACGACCTCCTGCATTGCAATTGTTGCAACCTGCATCTTGCCAAGGAACATGATGCCTGCCTAGCCTGTCTCTGGAAGCTCTCTGATCGACTTTGCTGGTACAAGTGGTGACCACGCTGGTGGTGGTGGAACTGGATTCGGAGGAACACAAGTTGGTGAGATTGAAAAGCACACTTGGCGCAGTCAGGAGGAGCAAGCTCGGAAAAGTGGTGGCAGAACAAGTCCGTGTCCAACTGGCCCCAGTCTGCCTGGACATTGAACTGGCAAAGGCGGAAAGAACGATGGTTAATGTAGAATGCAGAGCCGCCGTACTTGTGCCCCAAATCAACCACCTTGTGTAAGTACAAATCCAAATACCCCCTGGGGTTTGGGAAATTGAAGCACATCACAATCCCTAACCAGACTGAAAGCCAACCCGAATTCTGGGATGGACAAATCCTTGTTCAACCTGGGGTCTTTGGCCTTGAGCACCCCGGAAAGGTCGCCGTGGTTATGGGTCTTACTTCCTACGACGTCCTGGGATGCTATCAACAGGGACATGAGGTAAACGTCCTTACCCTCCAGATGTCTTTGACGCTGGGAGGGACCCTGTGAGCTGGCGTGATGATATGTGCAATAGCGACCGGGGAGGTAGGAGTACCTGCGAAGACACTCTGAGACCGTTGGGGCAGCAACCTGGGAGGGTGGGAAACCCTGGGGTGAACGGGGCAGGAGCCGGGGTTTCTAATTTCTCCATCCTTTGATTCAGGCTATTGATGGAGGATAAGACAGATGCCATATTGGCCTGGATCCCGGATAAGGTATCGTGCACATTGTCCTGCGGGCCGGACCCCCGACTGCAGAACTGTATAGGTCGTCAAAACCTGAAAAGTTCAGCCTTCCTGGCGGTGGCTGGAAACGGAATTCCTCTCCGTCTCAATTCGGCGGTGATCCTTGGGATGGTCCAAGAGCTCATCGGGCCAGGGCTCATCAAACCTTGGCTTCCTCCTATGGTGGGGACCAAAACCTGCGTAGGAGGCCTGATTGGCGTACTAGGTAGAGAGGAGTGAAGGTACAGGTCATGGAACATAAGCGGATGAACACGCTTGACTGGCGTGTTCCCCTCCCCCCGACAAGGTTTCCCTGGAGGAGACCAGTACTAGCGAGCGGGACGTGAGGCCCTAACTAACCCAGTGGCAGGTAGAGGCGCAGTCTATGAGTTGGCCCTGAGCTATGCCAACTAATGAAATGGCGGGGTGTAGGCCTCTGGAAGGTGACGCCCTCTCAACACTAACCGAGACACTAGCTATGTTTTGGACTGATGGGCAAAAACCTCCGCATTAGGATATGTGTTGGTCTCGGGCTAGCTGTAATTGACCTACCTAACTACTACCCCCCTACACTCAGGTAACCATGGAAGAGTATGACCAAGTGAGACAGCATGCCTGCGATAACCTGTGAGGGGTCTGAGGCTTGGCTGAACGTCCGATAATATTTGTGCGTGCCGCCTGTATGGGTGAAACAAGAACAGTTGGCGCCTGAAGTGAGATGACATAAGCGCCTGACTCAACAACTGACGTGCCCTGCGGACGCCAACCCTATCTGTATCGAGAGGGGATGTATGGAAATGCCCACCAGAACCTGTGACTGAGGGGAAGGAGTGAGTTGGACTAGGCCCACCCCCCTTGAAAGTACGTATTCACCAGGATGTGAACCAGGAACGTGGTCGGAGCATGTCCTTGCATGTCAAGGCCCCGGGCGATAGGCATGAGGTAAGTAACCAAAAAGGCAGCTGTGGCCAAACCGCCCCTGAAAGTTGCAAATGAGGGGGGAAAAAAAACACATTCTTTATTGCCTTTTTTTTTTTTTTTTGTGGTACCTCCGGGAAACGTCAAAACAAGACACATGAGAACAAACAAATGATCATGTAACTCAAAATGACAATGAAGGAAATTAAATAAAAAAAAAAGTGTATATAGATTATATATATATATATATATATATATATATATATATATATATATATATATATATAAAATTGCATGAAAGACTGTGCTTGGTAACCCCTCCCCCCCCCCCCCCCCCAGTTCCAGGGACTGCTGATTCGGAACTTGGTGTCCAGGTAATGTAATTGGAGGGCTGCCACCGGTATTTGGAAATGCACAGTTCCTGAACACTTCTGTAACCCCCCCGTCAACGTGTGAAAATGACCTGTTCCCAGGAAAGAGGTAGTCGGAAGACAAACAAGGAAGAAACAATAGCCCCAAAACAAAATTTATATATAAATTTTTTTTCCTTTCCCCAACCAGGTTTGTGGTTATGACAATAGTGAACAAGTTGCAGCAGGTCTAATTTTTTTCAAGACCACTAGATGTCACCAATGAGCTGGAAATACAGCCTGTGATGATGCTAAGAAAGAGGGGAAGCTGTGAGGTTCGTGTGAAGTTTAACCACTTCAGCCCTGCCTACAGTACATTTACTGCGGCACTCAGCCGCTGCTGGGCAAAGCAATGTAGCCCTAAGTAGCTCGCTCCCGCCACACTGGGGTGCACTCCTGCTCGCCCCCCGGACCCCGCTGATGGTCTGATAGGGGTTCAGAACCGATCATTCATCAGGTCCAGGCCAATGATTTTTGGCCTTGACCTGTTGATCGGTCCTGCCCAATCAGAGACTGATTTGTGCCTGTGTCATGTAAACAAAGGCACAGAAAAGACCCGCTCTCTCATTCATCGAGAGGAGAGAGAGGATCAAAACTATGAGTACTGCACCAGCACACCCACACACACACATGTAGATAGGCACATTTTACCCCCGATCACCCCACAGGTAACCCCTACACCCCCTGTCACAACACACACTGTAAACAGTATATAGCTGTTTCCTATATTCCTGTATTAGTGTGACTTGTGACCTGGTTTAGCACTTGCGGCCATTCCTTTTAGGGTTAGGATACCCGCCACCCCCCAATAAAGTTTTAACCCCCTGATCCCCACCTGATCACCCCCAGTTAATCCCTTCCCCCCTGTCACATTGCACACTATACACAGGTAATATAGTGGTTTTCTGTATTTCTGTGATAGTGTGATTGTGACTTGAGTTAGCGTTAGCGAGTTAATTTATGTCCCAAGTAGGTTTAGGGTCCCCGCCAACCCCAATAAAGATAAACCCCCTGATCACCCCCAGTTAACCCCTTCATTGCCCTGTCACAGTGTCACTTTTATAGTGTACAGTTTTTTTTCTGATCACTATTAGTGCCACAGGTGACATTAGTTAGTGTTAGCGTCAGTCTAGGACAGCGCAGATCCCTGGCACATAGTTAGAAATATTAGTTAACCCCTTGATTACCACATACACACACATACACACACACATACACCTCCATTACTAGTATAGTGTTTGAACAGATCAATATCTGATCTGATCAGAACTTTACTACCGTCCCCATAGTTTAGTGTTCCCAAAAAGCGGTGTTTGCATGATCAGCACTGATTCCTGGCACCACCTGCATTTAGCCCCTCCGCCCTGCCCACCCCACCCCACCCAGGCAAGTACAGTAATCCATAGATTACTGTCACTTCCAAAAAACACAAAACCGCTGTGTTAACAGAGTCAGGCCTGATCCCTGCTATCATTAGCAGTTTTTTTTTAGTAGCGGTTGAAAAAGTCCTTGATAACCTGGTGCTTTTTTACCTGTGAGTCACACTACTGTAACTGTAAATTTAGTTGCTAAAATGACCAAACGGTGGTACAGTAGTGAAAAGGCCTACAGTATTCTGACCATGTCAGATGAGAGCGATGGGGAAGCCTCACTGGCAGAATCAGGGTCAGTATACGAACCTGAAGAGAGCAGTGGTTCCCTGACAGACAGTTCTGACAACGGATGGGTCCCTGTTAAGATCAGGTGTGCTCGACCCCATTCTGGAGTTGCTGAGATGCAGGGATCGCAGGGTGCTTGTATGAAGCAGAGTGTCGGTACTAGTCCAACTCAACCTTCTGGTGAACTGGCAAGCACCAGCGGCCTAGTACACCCTGGACCTAGAACAACCAGCACTGCAGTATCACTTGGTAACGTGGTGAGTCCCATAATTGCAGTTGAAGCTGGTGCGGTGGTTAGTAGTGGCCCGCAGCCACCGCGTATTCGAAGACAGGCCCGTAGAGCCCATAGTGCCCTCTCTAATGCACTGGCATATCCTAATTGGCAGCCCACTGATACTACACTTCCCCTACTTCCCCTATTCACTGCCCAACCTGGTATCCACGTGGAAACAGCCAATTTTACTCCCCTGAATGTTTTTGAGCTGTTTTTCACAGAAGATCTTTTCAGATCTTTTGTGGACCAAAGCAATTTATATGCTGGTCAATTCATTGCTGCCAACCCAAATTCGCCCCTTGCCACACCATTCGGCTGGAAACCTAAAACGGTTTCAGAGTTTAAAACCTTTCTGGGCCTTTCCTTCAAAATGAGCATAACCCAAAAGAGTGAGTTGCGGTTATATTGGTCCACTAACCCAATTTACCATATGCGCGTGTTCTCTGCTTCCATGTCCAGTGCGAAATTCTGCGGTTCATGCACTTCAACGACAATGAAATCTGTCGTCCTCGGGGAGACCCTTAATATGACCCGCTCCACAAAATTCAGCTCCTCGTAAACCACTTCAATCAGCAGTTTGTAGCCTTGTTTACCCCCCAACAAGTTGTCTGCCTTGATGAGTCCCTTATTAAGTTTACTGGCTGCCTTACTATGAAACAGTATCTCCCCAGCAAGTGTGCCAGATACGGGGTCAAGCTGTATAAGCTGTGTGAAAGGGCCACAGGCTATACAGTTAGTTTCCGTGTTTATGAGGGAAAAGATATCACTGTGGAGCCCCTCAACTGCCCAGACTACATAGGGAGAAGCGACAAGATAGTTTGGGACTTGGTGTCACCCTTATTCGGAAAGGGGTACCATTTGTAAGTGGACAATTTTTATACAAGCGTGCCACTTTTTAGTCACTTGCTGTGATTACAAATTGGCGCATGTGGCATCTAATCGCTGGGCTTCCCCCAATGGCTTGTAAATTTCCGTCTGTCGGGGGGAGAGAGCATGCTTGAAAATGGACAAATTGCTTGCAGTGAAGTGGAGGGATACACTGATTGTTTTAGTTCTGTCCTCCCTTCACGCAGACACAGAAATTACTACAGCAACTGGTGTTTTGGAGAAACCCCTCTGTGTCCACGAATATAACCTTAATATGGAAGGGTTGGACCTTAACGACCAGCTTTTGGCGCCATACTTAGTTGCCCGTAAAGCCAGACGCTGGTACAAAAAAGTGTCTGTTTATTTATTCCAATTGGCTATGCTTAACGCCTTTGTGCTTTACAAAGCATCAGGGCGAGCTGTATCTTTCCTAGAATTCCAGGAAGAGATCATCGGAGCCTACCTGTATACAGGAGGTGCTCCTGCCCAATTTCCCCAACCAGCCGGCTGCATGAGAGGCATTTTTCACATGTCCTCCCACGTCCCCCTACCCAAAGACACCCCCAGAAGAGGTTGTGTCTGTAGCAGGTGCGGATTTAGGCGTGACACCCGCTATTATTGTCCCTTCTGTTCCTACCAACCTAGTCTCTGCATTGGGGAATGTTTCCAACGCTACCACACACTAGTGGAGTATTAGCGTAGGGTACAGCACGACACAGTTTAGGGCACACTAACACAGGGTCTCGAAAGATGTTCGATGGCTATCAACATTTTGAGAGACCCTAACGTGGAAAGTTGCAGTTAAAAAAAAAAAAAAGTGTAAAAAAAAGAAAAATTACAAAAAAAAAATAAAATAAAAAAAGGCAAAAATAGTTGTCGTTTGAGCTATTTTTCTGTTCTTCTACTCTTCCTACTGTACTTTTACTGTACTTTGTTTGTTTTTCATTCTATTGTTAACCAGTTTGCCTTGCAGGTACACTCATAGGCTTCCACACTGATTTTATATATTCTGACACAAACAGCATTTGCGCTGAGCATATATGGATACCCCTGATGGCAGTGCTGTGGTAAGTGATTTCACCATTGCAGTTAAAAAAACCATTAGGTATACGTGGAATTTTGTCATGTATACCTATCATTAAGAAGTGGGTTTGGATGTTTGGATGTTTGGGCGGTTAATGGTGGGTATACTACACAATTTTCTTGTGGAGATTTCCGTTAGGTTCTCTTTTTTTCATTCAGCCCACAGACTGCATGAAAGAAAAAAAACCTACACTATATGCCAAACAAGGACCAGCAATGTACTGGTACGTTGCTGGACTTTGAGTGGGTATACCAGGATGATGCCTGCAGATTTAGGCATCATCTTGGTATCATTTTTTACAGCCAGAGGTCGGCTTACATATAAAAGCAATCCTAGCCATTGGCCGCTAGACTGCTTTTACAAGCAGTGGGAGGGGACTCCCCCCCCCCCTTCCGCCACCTTCCACCGCCTTCCGTGGTTTTTCTCGGGCTCTCCTGTCCCACCGGTTAACCCAAGAGTGCAGCCGGGGGTTCAATTATCTAACCATAGAGCTGATTGGAGATGAGAATGGTTCCAATCATCTCTATGGCCTAAGATACCGGAATCTATGAGCATTTCATGACTTCTGTTTCGCCAGAAATAAACAGCGCCATTGGGAAATTGGGAAAGCATCTTATCACACCAATCTTGGTGTGGTCAGATGCGTTAAGGTCAGAGGAGAGATCTAGAGTCCAAAAGGCCCCAATTTTCTTTAAAAAACAGTACCTGTCACTACAGATTGTGATCATAGTGGATATTTAAATTCACTGTGATAACAATAAATGATAAAAAAAAAATTGAAGGGAAAGGTGTCAAAATTAACATAAAAAAAGCAATATAAATTTTAAAAAAATCAGGCCACCCTGTCCCCCCGTGCTTGCACGCAAAGGCGCACATAAACGTTGGTCTAGTGTCATATGTAAACCGCAATTGCAGCATGCATGTGAGGTATCGCCGCAAACGCCAGGTTGAGGGCAATAATTCTTGCCGTACACCTCCTCTGTAAGTCTAAAGTGGTAACCTGTAAAGACTTTTAAAGGCTTTTAAAAATGTACGTAGTTTGTTGCCGCTGCACAGGCGTGCACAATTTTTAAAGCATGTCATGTTTTGTATCTTTTTAAATTTTACCAAACAATTTGGAATTATATAGTGTAGTTGTGCATTCAATTTAAAAAAAATGTTTTTTTTTTCGCAGATATTGTGTTTGGAAAATCTGTGCGCAAATATCGCATGACAAAAAAATGTGCAATATCTTTCATTTTGTTCTGTAGGGCCTCTGCTATAATGTTTGGGGGTTTAAAGTAATTTTCTAGAATTTTTATTTTTTTTTCAAGTAAACAAAAAGTCACAGAAAAGGCTTGGTTTTCAAGTGGTTAGAAGAGTGGGTGATGTGTGGCTAAGATTGAACAAAATGCCAGGACAGTTCAAACACCCCCAAATTACCCCTTTTTGAAAAGTAGACACCCAAAGATATTTACTGAGAGGCATATTGAGTCCTTTTGCCCTAAGTTTTGGGAAGGTGACAATTTGTTTAATTTTTTTTGTTTTTCTACACAAAGTTGTCACTAAATGATATATTGCTCACGTATGCCATGGGTATATGTGAAATGACACCCCAAAATACATTCTGCTGCTTCTCCTGAGTACAGGGATACCACATGTATGAGACTTTTTGGAAGCCTAGCTGTGTAGGGGACCCCGAAAGCCAATCACCAACTTCAGGTTTTCTAATGGCGTAAATTGCTCATTTTATCTCCGCACTACCGGTCACAGTTTCAGAGGCCCTGAAATTTCAAGATAGCACAAAACTCCCTCAAATGACCCTATTTGCCTAGTAGACACTCCAAGCTATTTGCTGAGAGGCATGGTGAGTCCATTGAATATTTTATATTCTGCCAGAAGTTTCGGGAAATTATTTTTTAATTTTATTTTATTTTATTTTTATTTTTTACACAAAGTTGTCACTAAGTGATATATTGCTCACACATGCCATGGGTATATGTGGAATGAAACCCCAAAATACATTCTGCTGCTTCACCCAAGTACAGGGATACCCCATGTGTGAGACTGTTTGGCAATCTAGCAGCGTACAGGACCCCGAAAACCAATCCCCACCTTCAGGCTTTCTAAGTGCGTGAATTGTTGATTTCACTCCTTACTACCTATCACAGTTTTGAAGGCCATAAAATGCCCAGATAGCACAACCCCCCCACCCAATGACCCCATTTTGCAAAGTAGACACTCCAAGCTATTTGCTGAGAGGCATGGCGAGTATTTTGCAGCTCTCATTTATTTTGGAAAATGAAGGAAAAAAAAGGAAAATCAATTTTTTTCCTCTTTTTTCAATTTCCAAAACTTTGTGACAAAAAGTGAGATCTGTAAAACACTCAACATGCCTCTCTGCAAATAGCTTAGGGTGTCTATGTTCCGAAAAGGGGTGATTTGGGGGGGTTGGGGAGTTGTGCTGTCTTGGCATTTCATGGCCTCCAAAGCTGTGATAGGTAGTGAGGAGTGAAATCAACAATTTACGCCCTTGGAAAGCCTGAAGGTGCTGATTGGCTTTCGGGGTCCTGCACGCAGCTAGACTGCAAAAAAATCTCCCACATGGGGTATCCCCATACTCAGGAGAAGCAGCAGAATGTATTTTGGGGTGTCATTTCACATATACCCATGGCATGTGGGAGCAATATATTATTTAGTGACAACTTTGTGCAAAAAAGCAAAAAATAATAATAATTTTCCGGGAACTTGTGGCAAAATATAAACTATTCCATGGACTCACAATGCCTCTCAGCAAATAGCTTGGTGTGTCTATTTTGCAAAATGGGGTCATTTGGGGGGGGGGGGGTTGTGCTTTCTTGAAATTTCAGGGCCTCTGAAACTGTGACAGGTAGTGCGCAAGTAAAATGCATTTTTAATGGTCCCATACACAGCTAGGCTCCCAAACGTCTCACACATGGGGTTTACCTGTACTCGGGAGAAGCAGCAGAATGTATTTTGGGGTGTCATTCTACATATACTCATGGCATGTGTGAGCAATTTATCTTTTAGTGACAACTTTGTGTTAAAAAAAAAATTATTTTCACGAAACTTGTGGCAAAATATAAAATATTCCATGGACTCACCATGCCTCTCAGCAAATAGCTTGGGGTGTCTACTTTCCTAAATGGGGTCATTTGGGGGGGTTTGTGCTATCTTGAAATTTCAGGGCCTCCGAAACTGTGATAGGTAGTGAGTAGTGAAATCAAAAATTTACGCCATTAGAAAACATGAAGGTGGTGATTGGTTTTCGGGTCCCGTACACAGCTAGGCTCCAAAAAAGTCTCAAACATGTGGTATCCCTGTACTCAGGAGAAGGGACCTAGGAGTGCAATCACACTGCCATGTTATTTCTGGGACCGGATGAGACGCATTAAGATGTGGAAACGCCACCCGATATCCCCAGTATTTGTTTGAACCAATGCCTGTTTTTTTCCTGCTAAATGTAAGTGTATCTACCTTATTTAAATAAATATTGCTTATACGTACTTCACTATATTGGCCATTCCTTTACTTTATACTGCTGAGGAACGTGGGGCTGGCTAAGGATTCTGAAGTTGAATAGTATATTGGCGATTGCAAGGTGGATCCTCCAGGAGGGCTCTAATCTACTCTGGAATATTGGCTTTTGATGAATATCATTCTGCTCACACTGACCCCCTATAATTAAGGGGTCGGTGATTTCTGGTAAGCATTTTCACACATTGGGTGTTAGGCCTGCACGATATTGGAAAAAAAATATATTGCAATATTTTTTTTCCAACGATATATATTGCGATATTGTGGG
This sequence comes from Pelophylax lessonae, assembly GCF_965119305.1. Lineage (NCBI taxonomy): Eukaryota > Metazoa > Chordata > Amphibia > Anura > Ranidae > Pelophylax > Pelophylax lessonae. Next base: position 70,576,472 of record NC_138770.1, read on the forward strand.
ACCCGTCCTTTATATGGAGAAATATAAAGGAGGTTGGCTGCAGCCCACTTCAGAATATAACCCTGGAAGGGGTTATATAATAGATTATAAAAAGGAAGAGGAAGTGATTGGTGCTGCCAGTATATATGTGAAATACAATAAATAATCTATATTGACATGGTGTGTATACAAAAAGGGAAAAGTAGATGTATGTATGTATATGTAGAGGAAAATAAATTATTAATAATTCAGAGGTGATTTATATATTTATATATTAATAATTTATTTTCCTCTACATATACATACATCTACTTTTCCCTTTTTGTATACACACCATGTCAATATAGATTATTTATTGTATTTCACATATATACTGCTACTGGCAGTGGTGGTAGGAGGCTGGAGCGGTGGATTAGAAAGGAGCACAGCCGCATACATTACATTACTCACTCGTGCAGGCTGCAGCCCGCCCCACACGTTCAGTGAGTCTCACTCTCCGCCCTAGTTTTCTCAATGGCACATTCAGGCAACCAATCACGCCGTGAGTAGCGGCACAGCGAACCAATCAGGTGTGCAGGCACGCGTGATTGGTTAGCTGTGCAGCTGCTCACGGCGTGATTGGTTGCCTGAATGTGCCATTGAAAAAACTAGGGCGGAGAGTGAGACTCACTGAACGTGTGGGGCGGGCTGCAGCCTGCAGTGGATTGGATGTGTGAGTTCTCCTCCGAGTCCCTGCCTAACACGAACAGGGCCGGATTAAGAGCATCATGGGCTTGGTGCTGAGAATTTTGAAGGGCCATAAGGGCCGTGCCTTGGCATGCACCCAGAAGAGGAAGGGTGCAGCCATGCATGTCTAATTCAACATGGGATGCTGTCTCTGAAGCCCATAAACACATCCATGCATCGGCAACTGTCCCTCCTTGTCCGGCCTTCGTGCTGTGTGGGGAGGTTCTGAGGGAGCTGCCTGGGGAAGCGAGCATAGAAGCCAGACTTCTGTGTTTACAAGTGACAGAAGAGCGGTAACAGTGAATATGGCCAACCCGGGGCCTATATTAAGGTAGGGGCCTGGAGCTGCAGCTCCAATAGCCCCTACGTTAATCTGGCCCTGAACACGAAGTCTGTGAGTCCTCCTGTCCTCCTCCGAGTCCCTCCCCCTGCCTACGGCCACAGAACGATAGTCGATATCATATCGACTATCGTTCAGCCCTATTGGGTGTCCATGTGGTGAAGGGATTGAAGATCTGTTTGTGTGTGGAAGAATCTTCTGGAGACTGCACTGAAGTTTGTTGGTGCATGGGACTCTATATGTGATTTTTCCACTTACTGCTGCTGCACTTTATATTAATTTCACTGTGCATGGGACTTTATATGTGATTTATTTCACTTAACATTGTTGCACTTTATATTCACCATTGTCAATGCACTTTATATTTATATATTTTAAGTGACATCAGTGATTTATTCTAATAATTTTAATATTTATATGCACTATTACCTTTTAATGGTTCACTATATTGAAACACCACACTTAGTGCACTTTAGGTGTATTTAAACCATAAATTGAGTATATTGGATATTTTTTAAAAGACAAAGTTAAAAACGTAATTTTTAAAAATTTTGCTCTTTTTTTATTAATATCGTAAAAAATAAAAAGCGCAGAGGTGATAAAATACCACCAAAAGAAAGCTCTGTTTGTGGGACAAAAAGTACGTAAATTTCATTCGGGTACAGCATTGCATGACCGCGCAATTGTCAGTTAAAATCACGCAGTGCCAAGTTGAAAAAAGGGGCCTAGTCATTGAGCAGCCAAATCCTCCGGGGCTAAAGTGGTTAAGTAACTGACCCAGAGGGTGATCCTTCAGCAGCAGCGGTGCGAAGCTGTCGCACGGCTGGTGTGTGAGAGGTAGAGGACAGGCTGAGGGATTGGACAACCCGGAGGATGAATGATATGGGAGGTACATGTAATGGTGGGAACGTGTGGCACAGTGTCCAGCAGTGCAGTAGCTGAGACTAACTGGTGAACGGATGGCCGGGTGGTGAAATTGCGGGGCTGGCTCGAGCCCTATGGATGGTGTTGTCCCATCCCCCCTCCCCCGACGACGCCTACCCCACGAGGGAGGCCACTCCAGGCGGCACAGGGAGTGCGGACATGACTCCAGAACAGAAAGAGGCAGGACCGGTGTAACGTTAAAAAACCCTACCCCGTGAAAATTCCCTACCCTCGTCACTTCCATAGCGAGTACGTCATGCATCAGCTGAGCCGCTTCCCAGTGCGCATGCTCAGGCAGAAAATGATCGGCTCACACTGGAAGTGACGAGGGTAGGGAATTTTCACAGGGTAGGGTTTTTTAACGTTACAGCGGCTTCCCGTGAAATAACCCTCGTTCCCAGTGCTTAAAGCGTTGGGTTAGAAAATGATGTCGACTTCTTGTGAAAATACCCTACCCTCATTCCCCAGCGGGTCGAGGAAAATGTAAAAGTGTCTTCTTATGGAGGAAAATTAAAAAAAAAAAAAATATATATATATATATATATATATTATATATATATATATATATATATTTATTATCATTCCATTTCAATGAATATATATATATATATATATATATATATACATATATATATATATATATATACACATATATATACATATATATACATACACACACATTTTCTTTTATTAGGAGGAACTTTTAAATTTTTCTGGACCCGCTGGGGAACAAGGGTAGGGTATTTTCACGGGAAGCCGCCGCTTTAAGGACTGGGAACAAGGGTAGGGTTTTTTTCACAGAAGCCAAGATCATTTACTGTGCGCACATGCGCACTGGGAAGCGGCTCAGCTGATGACTGACGCACCCTAACCAGAAGTGACGAGGGTAGGGAGTTTTCACGGGTAGGGTTTTTTTAGCGGAACACTGGCCAAAGCGAGACCCCACAAGTAGCCGTGACAAGTGGGGAGGAAAGCCGCGGTCCACACTGCATGAGTGAAAGAGGGAGCAGGGAGGCTGTGCGGCTGGTAATGGGGGAACGAAGGAGGGGGGACCGTGCAACCGCCTCCCCCCGCACTCACAGGAAGCCGGATGCCTGCTGGCCGACCCGGAAGCATCCTCCTAGTGCTGCTGCTGATGAAGAGTAGCGTCAGACTCCTGGATAGTGGGCATGAATAAACCATCCCTGCGGCAGCCCAGAAGAGGCGGGTGGCTCCTCCCCTCCCACAACTCCAGGCTCCGCCTTCCCATATATACATATGAATGCCTTATTGCTCACTGGCCACTGGAATTACTTTATGAGACCCGTACAGCTTCCTCAAGAGCCACTTGTGTCACGCCACTCTGCCAGTTTAGTTTCATTATGATTTTTGTCAATGGATTGTATAAAAAATAAAATCTAATTATACAAGACAGAGTCACCAAAGAAAACCTTGTTTGCCATAACAACTATGTAATACTTTCATATCTTAAATAATGAGAAAGTTATCACAGCCCCATAGCAGAAAGGTAAAAATTGTTTTGGTCCATCGGGGGTACAGTATATATGAGCGATAACTGAAAATATGCAGAAATCCTAATTACCTTCTATTGTTGTTTCCGTTATCAATCAGAGAGTTTCCAATGAGAATTTCAGCACCATTTATTCTATTACCATAATTGATTCTGTTAGTGATGTTAATGTAGGCAATATGGTATGGTTTCAGCAGGTCCACCCTCCACCATGGTGACAGGTGTTTGTCTGTATGTGAGCAGGAACCGTGGCTAAAGTGTGAATCCATGTTCCCATCTATTGCATTTGTTGCTGCTGACAGGAAGCCCCAGCGTTGATCATTTAAAATTGCGGACTGAGTTGCTCGACCTTGAAGGGCAACATTCCAATCTGTTAGACAATGTGAGAGTAGAGCACCATATTAGTCAATGTACAAACAGTAAGAGATATGAGGAACATGATACATAGCGCAGGAACACACAGGGATTCCTAATAAATTGAATCAGGATAGAGATTGTGTTGAACTTTCTTTTAATAGTAAACATTTACAACTATCACCGGGTCTCCACCTTACAATCCCATTAAGAGTATTCACCCCTACAGACCGCTTCTAGCTCCTCATATTTACCTGTGCTGTCATTCATGGTCATTGTGCTATTACCCCGCACTGCTTAGCTGATTTCATGCTTGGACACAATGTGGTGACTAGTGATGTCGCGAACCTAAAATTCGCGGTTCGCGAACGGCGAACGCGAACATCGGCAAATGTTCGCGAACCGGCGAACCGGGCGAACCGCCATAGACTTCAATAGGCAGGCGAATTTTAAAACACACAGGGACTCTTTCTGGCCACAATAGTGATGGAAAAGTTGTTTCAAGGGGACTAACACCTGGACTGTGGCATGCCGGAGAGGGATCACGCAAAAAAAAGTTCTTAAAAATTATAATTTTTTGATAGAGAGCCAATTATTGGAAAAATTAAAAAAAAATAAAAATAAAAAATTTCTTTGGATTTAGCATCTGGGGGGGTCTAAAAAGTGTACCTGTGAAGTTTCAGCTCTGTAGCATGTCCAGAACCCCTAAAAAACAGCATTTTTCTTATATTTTCAGGAATATGGCTTCTCTGCGGCTGGCTTTTTCTCTTGCAGGCATTTAGCGGGCATTTTTTTAGGCAGGCATGTCATTTTTTGTATTTAGTGTCTGGGGGGTCTAAAAAGTGTACCTGTCAATTTTCACCTCTGTAGCATGTCCAGAACCCCTAAAAAACAGCATTTTTCTTATATTTTCAGGAATATGGCTTCTCTGCGGCTGGCTTTTTCTCTTGCAGGCATTTAGCGGGCATTTTTTTAGGCAGGCATGTCATTTTTTGTATTTAGTGTCTGGGGGGTCACAAAAGTGTACCTGTCAAGTTTCAGCTCTGTAGCATGTCCAGAACCCCTAAAAAACAGCATTTTTCTTATATTTTCAGGAATACGGCTTCTCTGCGGCTGGCTTTTTCTCTTGCAGGCATTTAGCGGGCATTTTTTTAGGCAGGCATGTCATTTTTTGTATTTAGTGTCTGGGGGGTCTAAAAAGTGTACCTGTCAAGTTTCAGCTCTGTAGCATGTCCAGAACCCCTAAAAAACAGCATTTTTCTTATATTTTCAGGAATACGGCTTCTCTGCGGCTGTCTTTTTCTCTTGCAGGCATTTATCGGGCATTTTTTTAGGCAGGCATGTCATTTTTTGTATTTAGTGTCTGGGGGGTCACAAAAGTGTACCTGTCAAGTTTCAGCTCTGTAGCATGTCCAGAACCCCTAAAAAACAGCATTTTTCTTATATTTTCAGGAATACGGCTTCTCTGCGGCTGTCTTTTTCTCTTGCAGGCATTTATCGGGCATTTTTTTAGGCAGGCATGTCATTTTTTGTATTTAGTGTCTGGGGGGTCTAAAAAGTGTACCTGTCAAGTTTCAGCTCTGTAGCATGTCCAGAACCCCTAAAAAACAGCATTTTTCTTATATTTTCAGGAATACGGCTTCTCTGCGGCTGTCTTTTTCTCTTGCAGGCATTTATCGGGCATTTTTTTAGGCAGGCATGTCATTTTTTGTATTTAGTGTCTGGGGGGTCACAAAAGTGTACCTGTCAAGTTTCAGCTCTGTAGCATGTCCAGAACCCCTAAAAAACAGCATTTTTCTTATATTTTCAGGAATACGGCTTCTCTGCGGCTGGCTTTTTCTCTTGCAGGCATTTATCGGGCATTTTTTTAGGCAGGCATGTCATTTTTTGTATTTAGTGTCTGGGGGGTCACAAAAGTGTACCTGTCAAGTTTCAGCTCTGTAGCATGTCCAGAACCCCTAAAAAACAGCATTTTTCTTATATTTTCAGGAATACGGCTTCTCTGCAGCTGTCTTTTTCTCTTGCAGGCATTTATCGGGCATTTTTTTAGGCAGGCATGTCATTTTTTGTATTTAGTGTCTGGGGGGTCTAAAAAGTGTACCTGTCAAGTTTCAGCTCTGTAGCATGTCCAGAACCCCTAAAAAACAGCATTTTTCTTATATTTTCAGGAATACGGCTTCTCTGCGGCTGGCTTTTTCTCTTGCAGGCATTTATCGGGCATTTTTTTAGGCAGGCATGTCATTTTTTGTATTTAGTGTCTGGGGGGTCACAAAAGTGTACCTGTCAAGTTTCAGCTCTGTAGCATGTCCAGAACCCCTAAAAAACAGCATTTTTCTTATATTTTCAGGAATACGGCTTCTCTGCGGCTGTCTTTTTCTCTTGCAGGCATTTATCGGGCATTTTTTTAGGCAGGCATGTCATTTTTTGTATTTAGTGTCTGGGGGGTCACAAAAGTGTACCTGTCAAGTTTCAGCTCTGTAGCATGTCCAGAACCCCTAAAAAACAGCATTTTTCTTATATTTTCAGGAATACGGCTTCTCTGCGGCTGGCTTTTTCTCTTGCAGGCATTTATCGGGCATTTTTTTAGGCAGGCATGTCATTTTTTGTATTTAGTGTCTGGGGGGTCTAAAAAGTGTACCTGTCAAGTTTCAGCTCTGTAGTATGTCCACAACCCAAAAAAAACAGCATTTTTCTTATGATTTTTAGTAGAAAACTAATGCAGTGTCTTTCCAGCTGTCTTTTTTTCTTTCTGGCAAGCTGAAATATGATATGCCAAGGCAAACATGCCTATCAGTTGAGCTATGACACAGACAACACTGCACACATGGGGAAATATGTAAAACAAAAAACAGGAAAAGGAAATTAGGTGACGGTCACAAAACATGATATTGTGATTGGCCAAATAAAAAGTCACCTCGCGATGAGGTCGCGCCAAAGTCGCGCTAAGTCGCGCCAAAGTCGCACTGGAAGCGACGCTACTTTAGTGGTAGCGGCAGTGTAAACCAGCACTAAAACATCCAGTGTGTGAATACGATCAGGTATGATGTTTTATCGGTCAAGTAGTGTAAGGGTTACGCCCGTCGCCCGCTTCACAGTGACAGACCAAACTCTGACAGACCAAACTCCCCGTTTAACAGTCAGTCAGTCCATTTGCACAACCGCAAACTCCCAATTTGCACAAGGTTGGATACCAAGCTAGCCATGTCCCGTTCCTTGTCCTCACTGACATCATTGAAGGTCTCTTCCTCCACCCAGCCACATACAACACCAAGGGTCCCCGAAAGGTGAGAACAAGCCCCCTGGGACGCCTGCTGTGGCTGGTATTCCACCTCCTCAAAGCCACCTTCCTCCTCTGACTTCTCTTCTTCAGACTCCTCTCTCTGCGTTGCCACAGGTCCAGCAATTGACAACGACAAGGCTGCTTCTGGTGGTGATGAGGACCACAACTCTTCCTCTTCATGCTCATCTACAGCCTGATCCAGTACTCTTCGCAGGGCACGCTCCAGAAAAAACGCATATGGGATGAGGTCGATGATGTTGCCTTGGGTTCGACTGACCACCAGGGTTGTCATCTCTGCAAAAGGACGCATGAGCCTACAGCAATTGTTCATGAGCATTCAGTAACGCGGCCAAAAAATACCCAGCTCCGCAGAAAGAATGAAAGAAAATGAATGTTTTTTTTTATGAAAAATTATCCTGCGGATCGCTTTTGGTCTGTACACAATGAAGCAACGACCTTATCATCTGGGGTGTGCCAACACAATCCTAGAGGTGATCGCTTCATTGTGATACGCAAGCCCCTTCACCACGACAAGGTAACGATCACGAAGGGGAATTGACAAATGTATGTGCCTTTTTTTTTGTTTTTTGTTTTTTTGCAGCCACAGTGTAGCACCAGAGGCCAGAAAAATTAGGCATGTACACATGCATGAAAAAGTAGGTATTGTTGCAGCCGCTGCTGTAGCAGCGGCCTGAAAAATTGAGGTTTTAATGCAGAAAGTGCACTAAAACATTGCTGCTTGAACCGTAGTTGGTGGCGGAGACGTCACGTAAGTCATCCGGCATGCAGAGAATGATTATATACAGCAGCGTGTGGACCATTTTTAGGCCAAGGCATCTCAGTCATCACCAGGCCTTTTTTAGTCAAATGCATCCCCCACTGTCAGTCCCTTCGGGATCCATGCCTCATTCATCTTAATAAACGTGAGGTAATCAAGACTTTTTTGACCTAGGCGACTTCTCTTCTCAGTGACAATACCTCCTGCTGCGCTAAAGGTCCTTTCTGACAGCACACTTGAAGCGGGGCAGGCCAGAAGTTCAATGGCAAACTGGGATAGCTCAGGCCACAGGTCAAGCCTGCACACCCAGTAGTCAAGGGGTTCATCGCTCCTCAGAGTGTCGATATCTGCAGTTAAGGCAAGGTAGTCTGCTACCTGTCGGTCGAGTCGTTCTCTGAGGGTGGACCCCGAAGGGCTGTGGCGATGCATAGGACTAAAAAAGCTCCGCATGTCCTCCATCAACAAGACGTCTGTAAAGCGTCCTGTCCTTGCCGGCGTGGTTGTGGTGGTAGGAGGAGGATTACTTTCACCTCTTCCCCTGTTGGATTCCCGTTGTGCTGTGACATCACCCTTATACGCTGTGTAGAGCATAGTTTTTAACTTATTTTGTAGCTGCTGCATCCTTTGCGACTGCCGGTAATTGGGTAACATGTCACAGACTTTCTGCTTATACCGGGGGTCTAGTAGCGTGGCCACCCAGTACAGGTCGTTCTCCTTCAGCCTTTTTCTACGAGGGTCTCTCAACAGGCATGACAGCATGAAAGACCCCATTTGCACAAGGTTGGATGCCGAGCTACTCATGTCCAATTCCTCGTCCTCACTGATGTCATTGAAGGTGTGTTCTTCCCCCCAGCCACGTACAACACCACGGGTACCAGATAGGTGACAACTAGCACCCTGGGATGCCTGCTGTGGTTGGTGTTCCTCCTCCTCAAAGCCACATTCCTCCTCTGACTCCTCTTCCTCACACTCCTCTTCCAGTGTTGCCGCAGGTCCAGCAATCGATGGTAAGGCTGTTTCTGGTGGTGGTGATGGTGACCACAACTCTTCCTCTTCCTCTTCACGCTCATCTACGGCCTGATCCAGCACTCTTCGCAGGGCACGCTCCAGGAAAAAAACATATGGGATGATGTCGCTGATGGTGCCTTCAGTGCGACTCACTAGGTTTGTCACCTCCTCAAAAGGACGCATGAGCCTACAGGCATTGCGCATGAGCGTCCAGTAGCGTGGCAAAACAATACCCAGCTCCGCAGAGGCTGTCCTAGCACCCCGGTCATACAAATACTCGTTGACCGCTTTTTCTTGTTGGAGCAGGCGGTCGAACATTAGCAGTGTTGAATTCCAACGTGTCGGGCTGTCGCAAATCAAGCGCCTCACTGGCATGTTGTTTCGCCGCTGAATATCTGCAAAGTGCGCCATGGCCGTGTAGGAACGCCTGAAATGGCCACACACCTTCCTGGCCTGCTTGAGGACGTCCTGTAAGCCTGGGTACTTCTGCACAAAACGTTGCACAATCAGATTCAACACATGTGCCATGCACGGCACATGTGTCAACTTGCCCAAATTCAATGCCGCCAACAAATTGCTCCCGTTGTCACACACCACTTTGCCGATCTCCAGTTGGTGCGGGGTCAGCCACTGATCCACCTGTGCATTCAGGGCGGACAGTAGTGCTGGTCCGGTGTGACTCTCTGCTTTCAGGCAAGTCAACCCCAAGACAGCGTGACACTGTCGTATCCGGCATGTGGAATAGCCCCTGGGGAGCTGGGGGGGTGCAGTTGGTGTGGAGCAAGACGCAACAGCAGAAGAGGACTCAGCCGAGGAGGTTAGCAAAGAGGATGGAGTAGGAGGAGTAGAGGAGGTGGCAGCAGGCCTGCCTGCAAGTCGTGGCGGTGTCACCAACTCCTCTGCAGCAGAGCCACGCATTCCATGCTTGGCAGCCGCCAGCAGGTTTACCCAATGCGCAGTGTACGTTATATACCTGCCCTGACCGTGCTTTGCAGACCAGCTATCAGTGGTCAGATGGACCCTTGCCCCAACACTGTGTGCCAGACGTGACATGATTTCCTTTTCCACAATAGAGTACAGGTTGGGGATTGCCTTTTGTGAAAAATAATTTCGGCCGGGTACCTTCCACTGCGGTGTCCCAATAGCGACAAATTTTTTGAAGGCCTCAGACTCCACCAGCTTGTATGGTAAAAGCTGGTGGGCTAAGAGTTCCGACAAGCCAGCTGTCAGACGCCGGGCAAGGGGGTGACTCTGCGAGATTGGCTTTTTGCGCTCAAACATTTCCTTCACAGACACCTGACTGTGGGCAGGTGACGAGCAGGAACTGCTGAAGGTGAGAGGCGGAGGGGCGGGTTGTTGATAGGGGGCATGGAGGACAGCAGTGGTTGACGTGGCTGAAGATGCTGGACCATGAGGAGGATGGTGGCTTTCAGTTTGTGTGCTGCTTTTACTCATGTGTTGATCCCATAGGCGTTTGTGATGTGAGATCATGTGCCTTCGCAAAGCAGTTGTACCTAGGTGGGTGTTGGACTTCCCACGACTCAGTTTCTTTTGGCACAGGTTACAAATGGCATCGCTGATATCAGAGGCAGACACACAAAAAAAATGCCACACTGCTGAGCTTTGCAAGGACGGCATTCTGGTGGTGGCAACAGCTTGCGTTGATTGGCGTGCTGTCTGGCTGACCCCGGGTGCCGAATCTACATGCTGTCTGACTGCGCCACTAGCTCCTTGCGATGACCTCCTCCCCCTGCTTCCAACTCGTCTCCTCCTCCTCTCTGTCTCCCCATCTGAACTTTCCCCCTCTTCTTCTGCTCTTCGAGCAGGCACCCAGGTGACATCCACAGACACATCGTCATCATCAGCCGCTTCACTTGACAACTCAGCAAAGGCAGCAGCAGCAGGTACAACATCATCATCATCATCACAATGTACGTCCATGTGTATAATGCTGCCTGACTGAGACATATCCCCGTTATCTACATCCTCTGGCACTAATAGTTGCGCATCACTTATTTCTTCAAACTGATGTGAAAATAACTCCTCTGACGGATCAAGTGAAGCGGCTGTGGTGCTAGTGTTGGTGGTGGTGCCGGCGGGCTGGCGAGTGGTAAATTGAGAGGTGCCCGAAGCTGAGCTGGAGGAGGATGGTGCATTAAGGTTCCGAGCGGAAGCTGTAGACGATTGGGTGTCCTGTGTAAGCCAGTCAACTATGGCCTCAGAATTTTTTGAGTTCAGGGTCTGTGGTGGCCTCTGAACACTGGGCATTATTCTAGGGCCTAAGGAAATCACAGCACCACGACCACGACGGCCCTTGCGGGGTGGCCTGCCTCTGCCTGTCATTTTTTTTTTAATGTGTTGTTACTGTTGTACTATGAGTGCAAGCTGCTGTGCCACCTTATATATCAGTGGTGGGTGGGCAGTGGCACAGTACACTCTCTGTGGACCTGACAGCAGTCACTGGCACCCAGGCAACTGCAATTTAAAAAATATATATATTTTTTTTTACTTTGCAAGCTGCTGTGCCACCTTATATATCAGTGGTGGGTGGGCAGTGGCACAGTACACTCTCTGTGGACCTGACAGCAGTCACTGGCACCCAGACAACTGCAATTTAAAAAATATATATATATTTTTTTACTTTGCAAGCTGCTGTGCCACCTTATATATCAGTGGTGGGTGTGCAGTGGCACAGTACACTCTCTGTGGACCTGACAGCAGTCACTGGCACCCAGGCAACTGCAATTTAAAAAAATATATATATATATTTTACTTTGCAAGCTGCTGTGCCACCTTATATATCAGTGGTGGGTGGGCAGTGGCACAGTACACTCTCTGTGGACCTGACAGCAGTCACTGGCACCCAGGCAACTGCAATTTAAAAAAATATATATATTTTTTTTACTTTGCAAGCTGCTGTGCCACCTTATATATCAGTGGTGGGTGGGCAGTGGCACAGTACACTCTCTGTGGACCTGACAGCAGTCACTGGCACCCAGGCAACTGCAATTTAAAAAAAATATATATATTTTTTTTACTTTGCAAGCTGCTGTGCCACCTTATATATCAGTGGTGGGTGGGCACACAGTGGCACTGCAGTGGGCACAGTACACTCTGTGGACCTGACAGTCACTGGCAGCCCAGGCAACTGCAATAATAAAAAATATTTTTTTTTTCAATTTATTGCAACAAGATGCTGTGCCACCGTATATATATCAGTGGTGGGCAGTGCACTGCAGTGGGTACAGTGCACTCTGTGGACCTGACACAGCACTCACTGCAATTATGACAGAGGAAAAAAAAATATTTTTTAAAATGCCAGGTACTGTGCCTGTGCCACCCGAAATGAGTGTGGTGTGCACACAGTACAGTCTGTGGTAGGTCTGTGGCCTCTCACACACAGCGGGCAGGCAACTGCAGTGTACAATAGATATATATATATATATATATATAAAGAAAAAAATCTATTACCTTACCAGCCCTTGAAAGGGCTTTTGGGGACACTGTATATATATATATATGTATATATATAAATAAAAAAATCCTCAATTACCAGCCCTTAAAAGGGCTTTTGGGGACGCTAGGTATATATATATATATATATATATATAAAAAAAAAAAAAAAAACACAAATACCAGCCCTTAGAAGGGCTTTTTGGGGTGCTGATATTACAGCAGTAGTGGACCAAGAACACTGCAAGACCAGGAACACTGACTAACTGTCCCTAGCTTAACAGCAGCAGCAGCTCTCCCTACTCTCACTACACACACTGCTTCAGAATGATCTAAGATGGATGCTGCCCTTGCTTATTTATAGGAGGTGGGAGGGTGTGGGAGGGAGGTACGCTGATTGGCTGGAAATGTGTCTGCTGACTGTAAAGTTCAGGGTCAAAGTTTGCCTCAATGATGTCTTATGGGGGGCGGACCGAACATCGCATATGTTCGCCGGCAGCGGCGAACGCGAACATGCTAAGTTCGCCGGGAACTGTTCGCCGGCGAACAGTTCTATACATTTCTAGTGGTGACCTATCCCAAACATATTTTTGACCCAATATGTGTCCACACCTGTAGTTGAACAAACACTGTTCTGGTTATTATGTGGCTGTTAAGCAAATTAGGGACCTGCCTTTTGGCTAAGAGCCTGGGAAGAATCCCACAGGTAAATGATGCTGGTGACTGCAACAAGACTAGTGTGTAAGTTTTCATAACTATTACATTTAATTTTTTTTTATTAGGAGGGTCTCATACCCCCTTCCCCTATACATGCATTACAAAAGAAGGGGCATTTATGTTAGAAAATATTTTCAATTTTTTTTTTTTTTTAAAAGGTGCACACTGAATCGGTATGTATGGTATATAATGTGATTCAATTTGTGACATAATTTGATTTTTCAGTGCAGGATAGATAGATAGATAGATAGATAGATAGATAGATAGATAGATAGATAGATAGATAGATAGATAGATAGATAGATAGATAGATAGATAGATAGATAGATAGATAGATAGATAGATAGATAGATAGATAGATAGATAGATAGATAGATAGATAGATAGATAGATGCAGTATCTCCCAAAAGTGAGTACACCCCTCACATTTTTGTAAATATTTTATTCTATCTTTTCTTTCAAATATTTTTATTGAAACAAGTGTCAAAACATAACATGTCATAACATGGAAGAGAAATATAAATGAAAAATGCAAAAAGTACGGTTCCATATAGGTTCAAAGATTATAAACCAACAAAATAACAATTTCGGTAAATAGTAAGTATACCATTGCAAACAAGTCAAAGTGCACAAAAAAAAGCATGTTACGACTGTGTCTGAACTAGACCCAACCCTCTGCATAATTAGCAAGATTGACTCCAAAAGAAGGGTAATTGGGTAATTCCCCGCCCCTTCCCACCATCTTCCAAGGGGGCCTAGAAGCAAGCTTATCTGAAGACCCGGCCGAGGCCTCCGAGCACCTAAAACGGTTGCAATACATTCGGAGACCACCGCGTGGGTCAAGCTAGGAGGGATCCCAGACAGACCAACTGGAACCCCACCATTCACAAGTATAGTGTGGATAGCTTCTGGGGCCCACCCCCAAGCACACACAGAGTGTAGACGTTGGAGGGGGGGGGGGGAGTAGAGTGAAGACACAGCGGTGAAGCCACAAGAGAGTAGCCAGGACATCACAGAAGAAGACTAGAAAGGGAAGGGGGAAGAAAAGGAGCAGGAATAGAAGCAGTGATGAGCTGATGAGATGGGGTAAAGGAAGTCACCGGGGGAATCCATGATCTATCTGGAAAAAAAAAACATGTTACAACGTGACCTTTGTATATTGTGCCTAAGGCTCCCAAACACCACCAAATTTGGATACGCGATCCTTCAGGACCACGACTATCTTTTCTTGGGTCATGATCCATGAGTTTTTCCTTTTAGCAGCTCCAAAAGGAAACCACTGGTGCCTTCCAGACTTTTGCGATAATAAGTTTAGCTCCTAAAAGAATATAGAAAATCAAGGAGAAGGAGTGTTTGGGTACCTTGAGAGGGAATTCATGTAGAAAGGTCACCTGAGGAGTTTGCGGAATCGGGAGATTTGTGACCAGTCTGATCAGATGAAATATTTTATTCCAAAAGGATCGTATCTTAGGGCACGACCACCAGGTATGTAAAAAGGTACCCTGGTGGTGGCATCCCCGAAAGCACAGCGATGAGGAACCTGGGTACATTGCTGCTAATCTAGCCAGGACCAAGTACCAGCGCGTAAGAAGCTTAACGTTGGATTCGATGAGGGTTACGTTCATCATCCCTTTGAAGGATGTGTAAAAGATTCGGTGCCAGACTTCTAACGGGAGTTCCACTTTCAGGTCTCCTTCCCATCTAAGGGCATAGGTGGGCTTATCATGGACCTGTAGTAGGGCCGAATATATGAGTGAAATGCTCCCTCTTACCCTCTTAGTTCCTCAGGTTCTGAGCACCACCTCTCATAGGGGGTAAGTAAGTGACGTTTCGGATTTAGGGCCCATAATGTGTGAAGAAAGTGTGAGAGTTGTGAAAGGCGGAACCTTTCTGAAGAGGGCATTTTCAATTTGGTGATGCAGTGTGTCAGGAAGAGAGGGCCAGAGGAGGACATAAAATGTTCGACACGATACAGCCCTTTGTCTGTCCACCAGTTAAAGGCCGCAATGTCGTTTCCAGGTAGAAATTGGGGGTGATGGAAAATGTGCGTTAGAGGTCGCAAAGGTGATGCAATGGAGGGGTTTCTACATAGGCTCCTATACAGTGCAATGGAATGTGATAAAGAGGGGGCAAGAATGGCAGGTTGGATCTTGGGGGAGCACCATGGAATGTAATCTAGAGTGTGCTGGGTTATTCTATCTTTTCATGTGACAACACTGAAGAAATGACACTTTGCTACAATGTAAGGTAGAGAGTGTACAACTTGTTATAACAATGTAAATCTGCTGTCCCCTCAAAATAACTCAACACACAGCCATTAATGTTTAAACCACTGGCAACAAAAGTGAGTACACCCCTAAGTGAAAATGTCCAAATTGGGCACAATTAGCCATTTTCCCTCCCTGGTGTCATGTGACTCGTTAGTATTACAAGGTTTAAGGTGTAAATTGGGAGCAGGTGTGTTAAATTTGGTGTTATCGCTCTCACTCTCTCATACTAGTCACTGGAAGCTCAACATGGCACCTCATGGAAAGAACTCTCCGAGGATCTGAAAAAAAGAATTGCTAAATATTTTTAAAAGGCTATAAGAAGATTGCCAAGTAGGGATGAGCTTTGAGTTGGAGTCGAAACATAAGTTCCACTCGAACATTTGGCTGTTCGCTCATTCGTCAAATGATGAACAAATGTGCTTCTTCGAGGGAAATTTGAGCGCACGCATTTATAATGCACTACGCGCGTGCGGCACGGGCAGTGCATTATGTGATTGACCAAAGCATGCACCCTGACCTCTGTGCTTTGGCCATTTAAATCATCTCTGCCATGATTGGACAAAGGCAGGCTGCCTTCAGCTAATCATGGCTCAGGGGCTAAGTACACGCCCCAAACTATATAAAGGCTGCTCACACAGCAGCCACATGTAGTGTGACTGTGCGGGCAAAATAGCAAGTGGTTGAGGCAGGGAGAGGAAGGGGATTGAGGCAGGGAGAGGAAAGTGGTTTGCAGTTTATCAGACAGTGCAGTGTAGTCTAATTAGAGACATTTCTAGCAGTGAGTTAGGCAGGGAGAAGATCGTGATTGAGGCAGGGAGAGGAAAGTGATTTGCAGTTTATCAATTGTTTATACATTAGGCCATTGAGTATCTATCGGTCAGTTCAGTATAGAGCATACATTGATCTCTCTCTCTCTCTCACCCTCCTAGATAGAGCATAATAATGCTTTTTCCTAGCACCTATCTGATTTTTAGGGGAGCCTGATCTGTTAGTCATGCCTGTTGCATGTGTCCAGGTGTGAGTCACTTGGTCTGAGGGAGTGTCCCCACTGTATCCAATAGGGGAGCATGTTGGACAGTGGAGGAAACCTGGCCAGTGGCAAACAGGCTTTTGTGGCAGTTCCAGTGAGAGGGCACTACCACAGTGCATCCTGGGATTGACCATAAAAGCCAAGGGCACATGTGACAGGGCGTCTTTGGCAGGAAGCAGAGTCCCAGGAGGTGGGCGATGGCTGTCTCTCCTCCTGCCGTCTGAGGAAGGTGGTCACAGGCAGTTGGCCTGATGAGCCAGGTGTGGAGCTGAGCCTGAATCATCCTGGACAGCTGATGGTGGAGCTGCTGGCAGAGTCATCTGGGAAACACCGTGTCCGTGAGTACCAGGGAGCTTGCCAAAGGAAGGGGGACCACTCCAGAGAAGTCAGAACATAGAAGGTCAGCTCACACAGTATGCAAGAGTAAAGGGGGTGTGAAGTAGAACCCTGAAGAGTAGGGGTAAAGAGGGTGCCAAGCGGGGCCCTGAAGAGTAATTTACTATACAGTTCACTTATCAAATACTTCACTACAGTGGCAAGGTGAAGCAGCGGCCTTGCCGCACTCAACATAGCTAGAAGTCCTAAAATTGTGCATAGTTCATCCAGTTGAAGTATCCCACTCATCCCTTCTCCTATTCAAGTTCTAAAATAAAACCAACAAATAAAAACACATCCCCTGGACTGTTTTCTGACTGAGCCAAACGCTTAAAGTACTTTGAATTGCTAAGTTGTTGCTATGGGTAACCCAGGGGAACCCGCTTCAAGCAGGTCCCCAGGGAGTAGTGCTACATATATTAGGCCATTGAGTATCTATCGGTCAGTTCAGTATAGAGCATATGTACATTGATATCTAATATACTTTGACCACTTGAGTATATATCAGGACATTCAGTATCTAGGTCAGTACATATCAGCAGTGCATTATATATAGATTATATATACATTATATATTGTAATATGGGGGGACAATCAGCTCAGTGATAGATGCATTTCTCCAGTGATTCACTGCAGTCAGGTATACATTTTAAGGGCATGACAGCCCATTTTTATTAAAAGGCAAACATAAACAGTCTGTAACATAGGTTTTCCCACGCAGGGGTTCTTCTCCAGTCGATACAAAAACTGAAAATACCATCCTACCTGGCTCTCACTCTCTCGTGCAGTTTTCCAATAGCAGTACCCCTGCTCTTTTCACTGGTCCCCAGACCATGAACTCTCTGAAGCTGACAGCTTCGCTGTGGCCTTGGTCCTCAGGCCGTCTCCTGTCTCTTCAGACAAACACACACACGTGCTCTCGCTGCCACCTGCAGCCACTGACTCCTGGAGAGTATCGGAGTCCTCCTGACTCCCGACGAACAGACCTCCTGTCTGTTGGCTGAAACAGTCTCCAACTGGGAGCCCTGAAGTTTTCCTAAACCTTCATTATAAGGGCTGTGTGCACCTGAGCACACACCCTGCTTGTAATCAACAAAACATGGACACAGAGTTGGAGATTCCGTCCCTCCCAAGACACTGAAATCTCCAAGCTACAGAGCCCCATCCAGGTGTACTAAAACCTGGAGAAAGCTGTAAAAACAGTTTTCTCCACTGCACGTCTATGCGCTGTAGTCCTGCACAGAGCCAATGTGCACACTCTGTGTCCTTTAAGTTACCGATTTCACCGTGAGAGAGTCTTGACCTGTCACACATATATATATATATATATATATATATATATATATATATATTTATGTTTTTATTAAAGTTTTGAACAGTGCGTTTACAAATAAAGAAAACAAGATAAATGACAGTTAACAATGATACAGAATCAAAAAACGTTTTTGCATATTAATCAAACCACGTATAAAAAACAACAACATATATTAAGGTCATACATGTGAAGAAATGATATGTTTTGTAACTTGAGAGTATAAGGGAGTGTACCTATGGGACTGTGAGAATAAAGAAGTTATAGTAGTTGCATAGCATTTATAAAATATGTGCACCAGGGAAGCCAGTCTAGGACTGTTTTTGCCATTCGCCCATCCTTAGATGTCAATATATGCTCAAATACGTACATCTCATTGACTAATCTGATTACCTCTCTGACTTCTGGAACTTCATTCATTTTCCATTTTCTCAATAATATTGCTCTGGCACCGTAGAGAATTTGCATACAGATCGGTCTGAGAGAAGCATGCACCAAGCCAGCTTCTATACTTAAAATAGCTAAGGCCGGGTTTGGCCTGACAATACAACCTGTGACACTCGATATTAGCCTAAATGTTGCTGCCCAGAAATGATGTAAGTGAAGACACGACCATGTCATGTGGAGTATTGTTCCCACATTGCCGCAACCCCTCCAACAAATGTCAGAGGCTGTTCCATTTTGTTTTGGGAATTTGGCCATTATGTATGATGTAAAGTACCACCTCTGGTGCAACGTCTGGGTTGTTTCCCAGTGGTTAGAGCATTTTTGTATATTTGTAGTTAGGCCTGATGGCCTTTAGCCAATGTTCCTCTGTAATGGACAAGTTGAGGTCCCTTTCCCATTTTAACATGTGGATGGATTTGACAAACGCGGATTTCGCCTGGAGCATGTTTTAGAATAAAGAGATTCCCCTTCATTTTGGGTTCTCAGTATTCCAGAACCTCCAGGCTAAGGAGGGTATGTGGACGTCGATAAGGTGAGCGTCTTGTAGAAGATGTTTAATTCTTGTGTACGTGAAATTTTCTTTTCCCAGTAAGGAGTGGGAGCTTGAGATAGCCTAAAAGGAAGGTATTTTTGTATAAGTCATAGATGTAATGGATATTGGAATGGGACCATTCTGCAAGGGATATGTCTTCAATTAGGAACTTTAGAGACTTTAAGGGTATTTGGATTTTTACAAGGTGATCAGATGGGTGGTTTTGATGAACAAGCTCTCTCCAGACACTGAGGGAAGCAGAGATCGATGGGTGACTTTTAAGTGTGTTTTTTTTCAACCAGGGACTTATTAATAAAAGTTTTTTTAAAAAGTTTGGGTAGATCCAGTCGCTCCCTATTTCAGTCCAAGTTTTGGCAAGTGAGGGGTGAATACAGCTTTTAACTGGTCTAGGAGAGACGCTGCATAGTAGTCCTTAAGTATTGGCAGACCAATCCCCCCCCCCACCATCCTTCTCTTCATTAGTATTTTGCTATTGCATCTGGGTTTGCGGCCTGCCCAAATAAAGTTAGAAACTAGAGATTGCATTTTTAGAAAAAAAGTGTTGTGAATGGGAATTAAAAGGGTTCTGAAGTAATAAACGATTTTTGGTAGGATTAGCATTTTAAATGCAGCCAGTCTCCCAGACCAAGATATATGGAATTTTTTAGCCTTTCTAGCTCTGTTTCTGTTTCTAATATCAAAGGAGGGAAATTTAATTTGAAAAGGTCAGAGGCTTTAGAAATCAGTTTGATGCCTAAGTATGTAATTTGGTCAGGCGCCCAGTGAAATGGGAAGTTTTTAGTAAAGGTTTTCCTAATGCTAACACTTATTCCCAACCCTAGTATCTGTGACCTGGAAGCATTTACTTTATAGTATGATACCGCATTAAATGTATTTAAAATCTGGTATACTATAGGAAGGGAGTGAAGGGGGTATGTAAGGGATAAAATTATATCATTAGTGAATAATGTGATTTTGTGGTGTGATTTTCTTGAACATATCCCTGTTATCATGGGGTGTGATCACATTTTTTCTGCTAGTGGTTCCATTAAATGGTCAAAAATGAACGGTGAAAGTGGGAAGCCCTGGCGTGTACCATTAGTAATGCTGAATGGGGAAGAGAAGAGTCCCTCCATAAAAACTTGTGATGAAGGAGAAGAGTAGAGAGCCGAGATGGCAGAGTGTATTTGGCCTTTAAAGCCAAATTTCCTAACACCTTAACCGCTTGCCGACCGCTGCAAGTAGATTTACTGCGGCGGTCAGCCCCTCACAGGCAAAGTGACGTATATATACGTCACTAGCCTGTGAGGCTCTGGGGAGCGAGCGCGCGCCGCCGCCGGCGCGCTCTTGCTCCCGCGCGGTCACGGACCCCCCCCCCGCGCGTGTGACCGGCAGACCCGATGTCCGCCGCTCACTCTGCGATCGTCGGGGGGAGAGGGAGAAAGGCAGGCAGCTTGTGTAAACAAGCTGCCTGTCATCCTCCCCGGTGTATGAATGATGATCCTACGGTTCTACTATGTAGAACCGTTGATCACTGTTCATACATCTCAAGCCACAGCCAATCACAGTAGAAAGCACGCCCCTAGGGACACACATAGCCCCTCCCTCTCAAAAAAAAGTTAACCCCTTCACTGCCAGTGTATTTTTACAGTAACAGTGCATATATATAGCACTGATTTCTGTAGAAATGTCACTGGTTACCCCAAAAGTGTCAAAAATGTCAGTTAGGGGTCCGATCTGTCCGCCCCAATGTCGCAGTACCGCAAAAAAAAAAATCGCAGATCCCCGCCATAAAAAAAAAATAACAAAAATGACAAAAATCTTTCCCTTTGTTAGTAAACGCGATAACTTTTGCGCAAACCAATCAAAATACGCTTTTTGCGATTTTTTTTTACCAAACATATGTAGCATAAAACAGATTGGATGAAAATTAAAAAAAATTAGATTTTTACTTTTTTTTTGGGGGAATTTCATATGAAAAAATGTGAAAAACATTGTTATTTTTGCAAAATTGACGCTCTTTTTTTGTTTATAGCGCGTGATCAAAAAATCGCACAGGTGATCAAATACCACCAAAAGAAAGCTCTGTTTGTGGGAAAAAAGGACGTCAAATTCGTTTAGGTACAGCGTGGCACGACCGTGCAATTGTCCGTTAAAGTCACGCAGTGCCGAATCGCAAAATACCCCCTGGTCGGAATGGGGGTAAAATCTTGAAACTCGCTAAAAGTGGTTAATTAAGTATCCCCATTGTACTTAATATAAGTGGGTACTAAACATTTTTTTTAGGTAAAGTTGATCCAGGGAATATCCGATTGCCTCTCAGGGGATTAGGAAGGAATTTTTTTACCCTTGCTGTAGCAAATTGGATCATGCTTTGCTGGGGTTTTTTTTCACCTTCCTCTGGATCAACTGAGGGTAAAGGATTGTGTATCTGGGATTGTATGGTTGGGTTTTCAATACTGTTTGTTTTGTTTTTTTTTGTTGGTTGAACCAGATAGATTTGTGTCTTTTTTTAACTTGACTAACTATGTAACTATGTAATTCTGTCAAAGGCCTTCTCTGCATCCAAAGCTAGGAGCAGAGAAGGCCTTTTCGATTTTTCCGCTAGGTGAATTAAGTTGATAATTTTCCTTGTTGCATCAGGATCCTGGTTCCCACCACAAATCCCACTTGATCTTGATTTACTAGTGTGGGCAAAAACTTAGCCACTCTGTTTGCTATCAATTTGGCATAGATTTTAACAGCTACATTTAGTAGCAAAATTGGTCTAAAGTTTTGTGGAATGTTTGGAGGTTTGCCAGGTTTCAGGAGTGTAATGATTGTTGTGGTTAACATTTCTGTGGGGAATAAAGCATTGTTAATGGCAGCTTCAAATATTGGTAGCATGTGTGGTGTTAGTATAGGAGAGAATACCTTATAATATTCAGATGAAAACCCATCAGGGCCTGGAGCTTCCCCTGAGGCAAAGATCTTATGAGGTCCTCCATTTCTTTCTGTGTAAATGGGGCATTTAGGAAGCCTAAATCACTTGGAGATAACGATGGGAGAGATATTGACTCAAGAAAATCTTTAACCAGGATGTGTGTTGGCTGGGGGGTGTCAGAGTCTAATTGCAGATTATATAAAGATTTGTAATATTCACTAAAGGAGTTGGCTATGTCTTTAGGGTTGTAAATTTTTTCATTGTTTTTACTATTTAACATATAAGGGATCCTTTGTTTGGTGAGTTTTTCTTTTAATTGATTAGCTAGAAATTTACCTGCTTTGTTTCCATGTCTGTAGTGGTTTGCTTTAAGGGACCTAAGTATTTTTTCATGTCGGTATATAAGTACTGAACGCAGTTCTTGCCTAACATTAAACAGTTTCTCTTTTAATGCTTGAGTAGGGCATACCTTGTTGAGGTTTTCAAAATCCTGTATTTCCTCGAGCAAGTCGTCGAGGCGTTTTTGTCTCAGCTTTTTAAGTCTGCTGCTAATTTGAATGAGCAAAACTCTGATTACCGATTTGTGTGAATTCCATAAGGTAAAGGGATCTGTGATGGAATTAGCATTTAGAACAAAGAATTATTTTAGAGTGTTGGTGATTTCTTTTCTATAGCTCGGATGGGAGCGTACATATACATCAATTTCTCAATCTATTGGCCCTGGTTTCAGTTCAAATTGCATCTATAGTGATGGAAATTGG
The DNA here is from genome assembly GCF_965119305.1 of Pelophylax lessonae. Lineage (NCBI taxonomy): Eukaryota > Metazoa > Chordata > Amphibia > Anura > Ranidae > Pelophylax > Pelophylax lessonae. Next base: position 70,599,191 of record NC_138770.1, read on the forward strand.
GGCATAGTCCGACCATGTAATGGTGTGTATGTCTGACCTGCTAACTTTTTGGAGTAAAAATTTGTCCACTAGGAAAACGTCTATTCTTGAGTATGTTTGATGGACTTGGGAATAGTAAATAAAATCTTTTTCCGCTGCGTGTTGGCATCTCCATACGTCGAAGACACCCGACTGCATCATGAATCCTCGAAGTGTGGGCCTAGATTTTTTGGATCTACCAATTGCTGTGCAGTCCAAATCTATGTCAGGAATCGCATTAAAGTCACTGCATAATTTCTTGTGGCCTCAACGTATAGAGAGTACCTTTTCCATATCCTATTAAGGTAAAGCATTTGGTGCACATTTGAAAGATAAACATTTATCAGGGCATATATGCTGCCATTGACTTCACATACAAGTGCAACATATCTGCCATTATCAACACATATTACATTTATTTGTCTGAAGGAGACAGTGTCCCTTACTGCAATTGCCACCCCTCCCTTTTCTTGGAGAAGTTGGAAAAGAATATGTGTGGAAAACTGCGGTTTTTAAAAGCTGGTGGATTTTGGGACGAAAAGTGCATCTACTGCAGGCAAAGAATGTCACAATTCAATTGTTTCGCTTCAGACCAAGTCATGCTCTTTTTGACAGGATGTTTAAGCCCTTAACATTAAGAGAGGAGAGTTTGAAAGACATGACTCTATAAGTTTTGTTAAACCTGAAGACAAATGCGTACAGAGTGCGGAAGGAAGCTTAAGATACCTTACAGATAGGAATGTAGACTTTGTCTGGTTGTCCGGGTTGGCACCTTTTGGGTATCTGTTGAAGAAATTGTTGAGAGTCCCAGGTACACTATAAAAAATAAACTAAATAAAAAAATAAACAGGGATTGTGAGAATATCACAAACTATGTGTGATAACAATAAAGTACAATAAAGCACTTTTTAAACAAGTTGTTCTCAGATTAAACATTGGGAAGTCCCAAATAAAGAATGGAGATTCTTGGAGACACAATTTTACCGCTGAAATTGGGGGTGTTAAAGGTATAAAAAGCATTATTTCAGAGGATCACCATCTCTGAGAGGAACCTGTAGGAAAAAAGAAAGTCCAGAGTCATCCTGAGTCCACGTCTGAGCTTTTCCAGGCGTTGTTGGATGGACTAGATGAGGAATGTCAAGAATCGGAGATAGGAGCTATGATTTTCCAATCTTTAAGAAGGAGTAAGCCCTCTTTCAATGAAGTGATGACAAACACGGAATCATCTATGGTAGTCATTAATTTCCCCTGTAAATCCATCTATAGGGTATATGATGGTTAAATAGATGTTTGGCGATCGTCGCAAGTTGCCTCTGTTATTGCATTGCATATGCCGAGAGGTCTGCAAAAAATGAAAGATCAGACATACTGCTTGGATCAGATTCCTTATGTCTTGCAGATGGTAGAAGTTTCCATTTGATGTTTTTTTCTAATTTTTAGGGACTCATTAAGGACTGGAAAGGTACCATTGGATTGGCATAGGGCCGGTGTGGTGCCTATATTTAAAAAGGGATCAAAGTAATTGTCAAGTAACTATAGACCTGTTAGTTTAACTTCTATAGTTGGGAAGATACTGGGGAGTTTTATAATAGACCAGAGAGTTCTTGCTGAAAAAAATATATATTTTAAGCAACAGACAGCATGGATTCATGAAAGACAGAAGTTGTCTTTTTATGAGGAGGTAAGTAAAACCTTGGACAGAGGGGTGGCTGTGGACGTAGTATACTTGGATTTTGCAAAAGTGTTTGACACAGTTCCCCACACACAGCTAATGTATAAGGTAAAGTCTACAGGCTTGGAAAGATCAGTTTGTAAATGGATAGAAAATTGGCTAAAAGATAGATATGTGGCAAATGAGGTTTAATGTTGATAAAATTAAAGTTTTGCACTTGGGGGCTAGGAATATGGATGCAGCATACATACTAGGGTGAATAGAACTGGTAGAATCCATAGTGGGGAAAGATCTGGGTGTTCTGGTAGATCCAATGTGTAAAAATAGCATGCAATGCCAAGTTGTGGTTTCCAAAGCAAGCAAAGTCCTTTCTTGTATTAACAGAGGCATGGACTCCAGAGAGAGAGATATAATTTTGCCCCTGTACAAATCATTAGTAAGACCTCATCTGGAATATGCAGTTCAGTTTTGGGCACCAGTTCTTAAAAAAGGATATCTGGGAACTGGAGAAAGTGCAGAGAAGGGCAACCAAACTGATAAGAGGCATGGAGGAGCTCAGCTATGAGACAAGATTAGAGAAACTGAATTTATTCTCTCTTGAGAAGAGGAGATTAAGGGGGAATATGATCAACATGTATAAAAAACATGAGGTGTCCATATAGTGAACTTGGTGTTGAGTTATTCACTTTAAGGTCAACACAGAGGACAAAGGGGCACTCTTTACGTCTAGAGGAAAACAGATTTCGCCTCCAAATACGGAAAGGTTTCTTCACCGTAAAAGCTGTGAAAATGTGGAAATCACTCCCTTCAGAGGTGGTTCTGGCTAGCTCACTAGATTGCTTTAAAAAAAGACTGAATTCTTTCCTGGGTATACATAATATAAATGGGTACTAATATTTATAGGTAAAGTTGATCCAGGGAATATCAGACTGCCTCTCGGGGGGGGGGATCAGAAAGGAATTTTCTGGCCCCGCTGTAGCAAATTGTATCATGCTTTGCTGGGGTTTTTTTTTTCACCTTCCTCTGGATCAACTGCGGGTATAGGATTGTGTATATGCACAAACCAGTATGGTTGGGTTTTCTTTACTGTTTTTTTTTTTTTTTTTCTTTTTTATTGTGTCTTTTTTCAACCTGACTAACTATATAACTATGTGAAAAAAATTTATTCTGGCAATGGTATCTCTCGGTATGTTCTCTGGCATGTGTTTGAGTTTGGGTAATCTGTGGATGCGCTCTATCACCAGCTCTTCTGGTTTGGCATCAGGAATAGCTTCCTTCAGTATGTTGGTTAAATAAGGTTGCAAGTCCTGTTTGACGGATTCTGGGATACCTCTTATCTTGACATTGTTACGTCTAGACCTATCTTCTAAGTCCGCCAGTTTTGCCTTAATGCAGTGAATTTCCTCATCCCTTTTGTTGTGTGAGTCCACCATTTCATTAAATGTCGTTGCAAATTCACCCATTTTATTTTCGATATGTGTGACTCTGTTGGAAACTTCTGAAACTTCAGATTTAAATTGTTGAGCCAGGGAGAGGATATCTGCGTCAATAGTGCTGCGCAAGGACACTTGCATATCTTTTAGGGTGGTATCCATAACAGGCTGGTTTGACGTGGGAAACTTTAGTATAGAGTCTTGTAGTTCCCTGGTTAGGTCCAGTGAGGTAACTGCGGTAGTTGTTTCTCGTGGCCCTTTATCCGGTTGTAGTTTGGGCTTAGATTTGGCTGGGCTGGAGGAGGTTGACGATGAACTAGACCTCGGTTCATCCATGTTTGCATGATGGCGCGGTGACTGAGAAATGAGGTTAGGTGATGCGGGCCTGATGTTCACCCTGAAATGCATTATCACCAGGTTGAAATCAGAACTTTTTGTTGTATATGGAAAAAGTCTGTCATCTTGCCCGGTTTCTGGGGGCCTTTTCTCTTTTTGGATGTCATGATATATTATGCAGCTAAACCAGATTATAAATATGGTAGGTTATGTGACCCTGGATGATATTGATCTGACTGATGAGCCACTCTGAAGATAGATTATCTCATATCGCAGTCCATTGCAGGCTACAGTAGCCTGCTGTTGTGACCGGAGAATAAAGGGTTAAATAGAGCCGATAATTGCTGAGAAAGAACAGCTCTGGGTGGGTGTCTGAATAGTTACTTTGCTGTGCCCTAGCAGTTCTTGTAGCTAACACTGGGAAAGAAGATTAGAGCCTTTAATGGCCCAAAATTACAGTGTCCACAATGCCAGTAGTTAAAATGGCGGCCGGCTCAGGGAGGCACAAAATGATACAGCCGTCTCCCCACCTCTGACCGCTGTGACGGGATTGTAAGGGAGCAGGATCAAACAGTGGGGTTTCTTACCCAAGTCCTAGCTGGATGGCAGCGGGTCTGTGTTTCCCGAGACAACGGCGGCGGGGAGGCAGTGGGTAGTGGCGTAAGCAATGACTCGCACGGCGCTGAAGTACTGATCGCCGGCCCGCAATAACAGTAACATCCGATGCCTGGGATTTTCCTCTGTACTTGGGAATGATAATTTGTTGTGCCTCGGTCACCACTGCTTGGATGGAGCCGGATTACTGCTTGTGATGGCTGGAGCTCCGCTCTCGTGTGCCCTGCTAGGTGCACTTCCGGTAACGCCCCCCCCATATAGATTATATATTGATCAACCAGTAATAAACCCCCCCAAAATCCACATCATGTCCGAAAGGCCAATAAGGAGAGTCAGACGCTCACAGGCCATGAAAAGAGGACAAGCAGTCTCTGTGTCCAAAGTGAAAAGTGGTGGTCACAGACATGGTGCATTCTTTGCAGGCAGGGCACGCCAATCCTTTTTTTTCAGTGCTGGCCGTGTTATTCAGCCACAACATGTAGAAGAGTTGGTGGAGTGGATAAATAAGCCGTCCTCATCCTCCTTGTCCTGCCATTCCACAGGCTCCTTCTCCACAGCTACTCTTTCTTTCGCCCCACCATCATGCACGGAGGAGTCACCGGAACTATTCGATCATACTGTCAGTGACATGCTGCTGGAGGATGCACAGCAATTGGAAAGCTGTGATGTTGGTTCCTAGGTTGATGAAGGGAAAAACGTGAGCCTAGAGAGAGGGGGTGACAATGACGGACAAGAAACTAGCAATCATGTTGCCGCAGCATACTGCCAAGTTTGCTCAAGTGATGAGGAGGGAGAGGATGATGAGGTCACTGACTATACTTGGGTGCCTGGAGGAATGTGAGGGGAAGGAGGAGGAGATATTTATTTTCGCGTAAGGCCATTCCGGCTCTCTACCGTCATGTGGAATGTAGTTTTTTGGCCTCGATGGACAGAGCAGTCAGCAGGAAGGTTCACATAACTGCTGACTCTTGGTCAGGCAGGCGTGGACAGGGACGTTACATTTCCTTCACAGCGCACTGGGTAACTCTGCTGGTAGCTGGGAAGGACAGGGTTCAGTGTTGCAGCTTGTTTTGCCACCACACTTCCAAAAAGCTGATGCTATTCCACCACCTCCTCCTCCTCTTTTTCTTCCTCCATGTCCTCTTCTGCTCAATTGTCCGCTGAAGCAGCAGTGCTCCCTAAGCGTTCAAGGGGCTATGCAAGCAGTCAGGCTAAAAGATGCCATGCCATGCTTCAGTTAGTCTCTCTAGGGGATAGGAGTCATACCGGGGCAGAGATTCTGGCAGCTCTGCAGGGCAGGCTCAGAGATGGTTGACGTCATGACAGCTTGAGCCAGGAATGGTTGTATGCGACAATGGCACCAACCTTCTCTCCGCCCTCCGAAAGGGACATTTGACACATGTTCCATGCTTGGCACATGTCTTGAATCTGGTGGTGCAGCGTTTCTTGAGCAGATACCCGGGCTTCCAAGATCTCCTAAGGAAGGCCAGAAAATGCTGGCATTCATACAATGCCAGTGCTCGCTTATCTGCCATTCAATGGTTATTCAACCTGCCCACCAACTGCCTCATTTGTGACATGCCCACCAGGTGCAACTCAACATTGGCAATGATGCTGCAGCTGCACACACAGTAGAGGGCCATAAATGAGTACCTGTGTGAGTATGGCACAAGGACAGGGTCAGGGGAGCTTGTCCTTTTTTCCCCACGCCAGTGGCTTTTGATAATGGAGGCATGAACTGTCATGTCACCATTTGAGGAGGCCACAAGGATGGGGAGCCGGGACAATGCATGCATCAGTGACACTATCACTCTAGTCTACCTGCTGGAGAACACTCTTTGTGGAATCATGGACAGTGCACTTGAGGCAGAACAGTACGAGGAAGAGGAGGCCCCCTTTATGCAGATATCATGCCTGCAGGGACACAAAATACACAGGAGGAAGAGGAAGAGGTGGAGGAGGATTGTGGCAGCATAGATGAAGTGGACAGCATACAGCAGTCTTCAAGGGATGGTTTTCATTCCACAGAAACCCCAGGAGTTGTACGTGGTTGGGAAGAGGTTGCTCCTGACAATGTCATCCTTAGTGACCCAGAGGACTCAGAATCTCATGCCTCCTCAAACTTACGTTGCATGGGCTTCCTTGATTCTGCAAAGCCTGCGAAAGGACCCGAGAATTCATGCTTATCAAGGAGAAGGATAATTACTGGTTGGCAACCCTTTTTGATCCACGTTACAAGAGTAAAGTTAAAGAGCTCATCCTGCCTTTGCACAGGGAGTGGAGGATGAAACATCTTAAAGAGGCCTTGAAAAAAAATTTGTGTAAGACCTTTCCAGACACTGGGAGGTTAACATTCTCTGGACGTTGTAAGGGATTAGCTCGGTGGTAGGCGTGGATGACCCCTTTGGGGGTGCGTTTTCACAGAGAGATAGCCGACAAGTGCTTGCAAACAAACAGTGTGGTTTATTAAATGGTGTTTTCTTCACCAGGCTGTATGCAGCAAAACATCCAAAATAAAATAAAACACAAAATAAATCCTTGCCTCTGTGGGCGGCTACCTTCTCACAGCTGGAACCTACCTAAGAAGTCTTTCCAACCTACTGTTGGGCCGACACTGCTGATCCTACAGCAGACACTCAAATGTCCATTTGTTTGCTTTTCACACAGCACAAACATTGTCCATTGAACATGTCCCTTTGTTTTCTTTCACACAGCACATGTTCATTTATAACAGGATCCTTTACTCTTCAGATTCTTCACATTGAACATAGTTCATTTAACAAGTCCCTTTACTCTTCACACTCTTCACATGGAACACTTTGTCTTCTCACCTTTGAGACGTCTTCACTCGTGGTTACCCTCCTTAGCTTCACATCGCTGTAGGGGGTCTTCTCCCATGCTCACCAGCTTGTCGGGAGGCACACATCCGACTGTCCCCCTCTCCCAGCCCACACGGCGACAGGCGGCAGCAGTCCTTCTCCCATGCCCACACGGCGTCGGGAGGTACACGTATGTCTGTCCTCCTCTTCCCAGCTCACACAGCGACAGGAGGCAGCACTCAATAGATTTTCTCTGGACAAATTATAGAGTCCTTGATCTCCTCATTCTGAACAGCTGAATGGTTTTCAACTTCCTGCTGGCTCTCTCTGCAGCCAACACCCTATAGTATCAGTGAACTTTCAAAGCAGGTGGGAATGTGTCTCCTCTCAGTGACTACATTCCCAGATTTACCTGACTTCCTGTCACATACCCCCCCCTCTTGTTTCAACCCTAGGGTTGGGACACATATTTCCAGGCACGCATGTGTCAGGCACTGCTGACTCACTGATAAGCCTCCTATTATCCTCAAGCTTCCGGATGAAACTGTTTTGTCATCTTCATTGACAGATTTCTCATAAATGCCACACAGTTTGTCTCTCATCTCATATACACATTCTTCAACTGCATTTTTGGCATCATTTTGCTCCTTCTCGTTTCTGTCATCTTCATTGACAGCTTTCTCATAAATGTCAGACAGCTTGTCCCTCATAACCGTCTGTCCAATCCACCATGGAGGACCGTGATCCATAGGCAACTCAATTGGGCTAGTCTTAATGTCTTCAACATTCTTAAGACGCCTCTCTCTGCAATCCATAAATGTTTTCCACAAAACTTTGAGAACCTTTGCTTCACTAAGCTTTGTTCCAAGTAGGGACTCTTGACATCCCTCTGTGACTTGAGTTGCCTCTCCATACATCTGTACACAATCATTGACTTTTTGTTGTAAAAGGGAATGATCTTCCTTCTTGAGCTTTGCTTGCTCTAAGATGCTGTGCAGAGGATTTTCCAATTGAGACAACAGGCTGTCACACATTTCTTCAAAGTGACCCCTGTTCCTTTTCCCAGAGATATCAATATCATTCAAACATTTCATATTCATAGGCAGATCTGAAGCATTTGCACTCATCAACTTCTTAAACTTTTCGCCCTCCTGAGCGAGTCGCAGTAAAGGCCTACTATTTGATTTGATATTCAGTTTATATTTCTTGCCAAACTCTTCACAGAAGTAGCCAACCAGAACATCATCAACTTTCCTTCCACCAACATAGGGGTTAAAGGCAACAACACAGTTGAACCCAGCGATCTGGGTGGTATCCATTATAGACCTCCTCTCTGCATCAGTGAAGAAGCATGGAACTGCAACACATTCTTTTACAGGTTTCTTCAATGCACTTTCTGCTGAACTATTTGACCGCTCAAGGTCACCTAGTTCTTTTTCTCTATCTGAATTCCACATGGAATGCATCTCAAGATCACGATCAAACTTCTGCCACCCGTCTTTCACCAGTTCCATTTTGGAAACACTCCCTGAAAGGCACTTATTCATTTGCTTCACGTTTTCACCAACAGCCTTAGTTTTCTCCACTAGATTTTCAGCCTGAACTGAGAAATCATCACATTTCTTACTCAGCTCCTTTGTTTGCTGAAGCTCTAATGATACATTTTCCAATGCTTGAAGTTTTTGAAGGAACGGTTTATTCCAAAGGGGTGATTCAAGCCACATGTCGTCACATTTCTGAGGCTCACTCAGGACAGACCCCAAAACACTGATCCTTTTAAAAACTGCATCAGGCACACTATCCCCTCTTTGGGACAGATCCTCTGTTGCCTGGAATTCCTCTTCCAGTTCCTGCAACGGAATCTTCATCTCTTCTACTTGCTGTTCTAAGGCTCGCTTAGACTTTTCTAGCTCCTGAACGCTTTTCACAACATCATCCTTGGAGCTGACCAATTCTTCCATTTCTGTACGCAGCTGTTTAACACTTTCTAGTTCAGCCTTACACTCTAGAGCTTCCTCCAAAGAGCGAGCCAAGAACAGGGCTTTGCTCTCGTTATCACGCACCTCCGTTTCTGCACGTGCGCGTTCTTCTGCATATTTTGCGGACACAGTCTTCTCTTCACCAAGCATCTGATCAAACTTCTTTTTCACATCTTCAACACACTGTAATGAACCAACGCTTTCTTCCATGCGTTTTTTCATATCCGCTATCTGAGCTTGCAATGTTGCGACTTGCTCTGATAGGTTTTTCTTTGCTTCCGCCTCCTCTTTTAATTGTTCCAGGAAGCCATTTTTCTCATCTTCCATTTGTTTGAGCTTTGTGCTAAAACTCAGCCTTTGACACCTCTCTTCCTGTAAGAGTTCCTGCGTGTCTTGCAGCTGCGATTCCAAGATAGAAAAATCTTCCGCAATTTCTCTAGATTTGCTGTCTGCTTGAGAAAGCTGATTTGTAACATTGTCCAACTCAACCTGCAGTCGGTTTGCCTTCTCTGACAGCTTAGCACACAATCGGTCACCTTCTGACACCTTGACTTGCGATTCTAGAAGCTGTGCCTCTACTTTTTCCCTCTTATGTTCACAATCTCCTTTTCCCTGCATAAGAGCCTTCACCTCATTGGCTAGCATCTGGGAATAAGAATGTAATTCTGCCACACAGGCTTCTTTCTCCTTTAACTGCTGCTGGAAACGTTGGGCTTCACCTTTCCAACTTTCACAGTCTGCACGTAATTCATCTACCACATTGCTCAAAGTGGTGAGCTCATACACAGTACTCAGTAATTTAGCCTCTCTTTCACTTTTCTCTTTGTCGCTGAGAGACAATGTCGCTTTCAGAGCAACATTCTGTTCCTGCGACTCCTGCAGGTCTATTTTTGTAGCTCCCAAAGACTGAAGACTTTTTTCCAGCTGATTACGCAACTCCAACATATCAGCCATACTTTGCTTCTGCAAAGTCTGAATTTCACTTTCCTTTTCCATGAGGATGGTATCTTTCTCCATTATAGTCTCTCTGCGTTTTTGCAACTCGACCAAAAGAAGAGCAGTGGATTCTTCCCACTGTAACACATGAGACTTGAGTAGTTCATTCATTTCCTGCAAGTTTCTATGCTCCATTTTAAGCAATTCCAAGGCTTGTTCCTTTTCTTCCATTTTCCGTTGCAAGGCATCCAACTCAGCCCTGCACACATACTCGGTTTCCTCCAAACCGATGGCCTCCATTGGCTGCTGGCGTCTCTGTTTCCAGCCTGCCATGCTCTCTTGATGAGCCTTTTGTTGAGCTGCAAAGCTCTGCTGAAAATCCGCATTTGCCTGCTGTTGAGCTGCATTTGCTTGCTGTTGAGCTGCATTTGATATAATCAGATGTTTCAACATCTCCTCCATTTTGAGTTTACTTTTCATCTGAGCACACGTTTCATCAGTGTTGCTAGGGACAACAACCTTCCTCTTTAGTAGACTCTCTTTAGGCATGGATGGGGCTGGTTCAGACGGCAACATCCCCTCCATCCATAGAATCCGGTCTCTCATTTCATCTATCTTTGCATTCTTCAGGCGTTTTGAACGCCCCATCTTCAATAACTCCACAAACAAATTTTTCACAGTCCAGCAAAAAATTTTCAGACCACTGTCTCTTTAACACATGTAGTTTTTCTCTCTCTTGCAAGATCTCTTTTCCTGCACCCACAGTTTGTGCAGTCACTTGCACCAGACACAACAAAGTTCATCAAATAATTTTGAGACCGCTGTCTCTTTAAAACACTTTTTTTTTTTTTCTGTCAGGATCTTCTCTCCTGCACACATAGATTGTGCAATCTCATGCACCAGATAAAGTTCATCAAACATTTGCACTTCCTTGCAGGGATCTCTGCTTATGCCCACTGCATACCTCCACCATATGTAAGGGATTAGCTCGGTGGTAGGCGTGGATGACCCCTTTGGGGGTGCGTTTTCACAGAGAGATAGCCGACAAGTGCTTGCAAACAAACAGTGTGGTTTATTAAATGGTGTTTTCTTCACCAGGCTGTATGCAGCAAAACATCCAAAATAAAATAAAACACAAAATAAATCCTTGCCTCTGTGGGCGGCTACCTTCTCACAGCTGGAACCTACCTAAGAAGTCTTTCCAACCTACTGTTGGGCCGACACTGCTGATCCTACAGCAGACACTCAAATGTCCATTTGTTTGCTTTTCACACAGCACAAACATTGTCCATTGAACATGTCCCTTTGTTTTCTTTCACACAGCACATGTTCATTTATAACAGGATCCTTTACTCTTCACACTCTTCACATGGAACACTTTGTCTTCTCACCTTTGAGACGTCTTCACTCGTGGTTACCCTCCTTAGCTTCACATCGCTGTAGGGGGTCTTCTCCCATGCTCACCAGCTTGTCGGGAGGCACACATCCGACTGTCCCCCTCTCCCAGCCCACACGGCGACAGGCGGCAGCAGTCCTTCTCCCATGCCCACACGGCGTCGGGAGGTACACGTATGTCTGTCCTCCTCTTCCCAGCTCACACAGCGACAGGAGGCAGCACTCAATAGATTTTCTCTGGACAAATTATAGAGTCCTTGATCTCCTCATTCTGAACAGCTGAATGGTTTTCAACTTCCTGCTGGCTCTCTCTGCAGCCAACACCCTATAGTATCAGTGAACTTTCAAAGCAGGTGGGAATGTGTCTCCTCTCAGTGACTACATTCCCAGATTTACCTGACTTCCTGTCACAACGTGTTTCGGAGGCATCATTCAGCCAAAGGAGGAGCAGTGGAGAAGGTGGCCGGCTGACCAAAGCCTTCAAACAGTTCTTTTGTCCTCAGCAGCACCCAGGGCTGTTAGGTTTAAGCAACCATCGGCAGCGTCTCCGTCATATGGTGCATGATTATCTAGGGGCAAGAGCAGACTTGGAGACCTTACCAAGTGAGGATTCACTGGGTTACTGGGTCTTGAGGATGGACCACTGGCCAGAACGTGCTCAATATGTAATGGTGCTACTGGCCTGTCCTGCTTCCAGCGTGGTTTCCAAATGGACATTCAGTGCTGCTGGAGGTTTTGTGATGGACAAAAGAGTGCGTCTGTCCACAGACTCTGTTGACCAGTTGACCAAACTTAATCAATCCTGGATCTACAACTATCAAGCCCCTGATGCTGATGTAACTGGTTGAATTTGCTAGGGGTCTGCCATCTCTTGAAGACTGCATATATTTACATAGTTACATAGAAGTTGAGGTTGAATAAAGACTATAGTCAATCCAGTTCAACCTGTGTAGGTGTGTGTGGCCATAATCATTTCCCATACCCCTGAATGTTATGATCCTTGTGTCACGGAACCATGAACCAGACGTACAACAACAGATAAGTGAAAATAAGAAAGCTTTATTGAAAAACAAGCTATAAAGCAAAAGTCCAAACGGATGGCGAAACCGTTGCAGAGTCTTTGCGAAGCCAGGGGTCAGGAACCAGGAGGGTAGTCAGACGAAGCCGGGATCAGGAACCAGCAGGGTAGTCAGACGAAGCCAGGATCAGGAACCAGCAGGGTAGTCAGACGAAGCCAGGAACAGGAACCAGAAGCAGCAGCAGTCTTAGAAGCATGTGAACACAGGAGGACCAAGCAGGGGACTGAAGCCACAGACCTCCTATATATATGAGCTAGGCATCCAGCTCCTCCCAGTGGGAAGGAGGAGCCGCAGGGTGGGAGGCTACAAGAAACCCAGAAACCAAGATGGCCGCCAGCACATGTCAAACGAAGGAGAACAGCAAGAAGGTAAGACCATAACAGTACCTCCCCCTCAAGGGCCCCTCCTCCGCGGAGTAAAGAACGGTTTCTGAGGGAAGCGTGCGTGGAAGGCTCGGAGCAAGGCAGGAGCATGGACATCTGCGGAGGGAACCCAGGAACGCTCCTCTGGACCATAACCACGCCAATGAACCAAAAACTGCACCCGACCGCGGACCAGGCGTGAGTCCAGGATATTGCTCACCTCATACTCCTCGCGATTGCCCACTTGGACCGGACGAGGCCGAGGAACCGAGGAAGTGAAACGATTACACACCAGTGGCTTCAACAGAGAGATATGAAACACGTTGGAGATCCGCATGCCAGGAGGAAGCGCAAGGGCATAGGCTACCGGGTTTACCCTGCGAAGCACTCGGAAGGGACCAACAAAGCGAGGCGCCAGCTTGGGAGTGGGCACTCGAAGGTTGAGGTTACGGGTGGACAACCATACACGGTCTCCGGCCTGGTAGGAAGGAGCAGGCGCTCGTCTGCGATCAGCCTGGAGTCTCTGGCGCTGCGCAGAGACCTCAAGGGACTTCTGGATCTGTACCCAAGAAGCACGTAGGACGGAAAGGTGATCCTCCACAGCCGGAATATCCTGGGGAGAGAATACCTCCGGTAACACGGCAGGTTGGAACCCATAGTTGGCCATGAAGGGAGACGTCCCAGAGGAAGAGTTCACCGCCGTGTTCCTGGCAAACTCAGCCCAAGGCAGAAGGTCAACCCAATTGTCTTGGTGATCGGAGACATAGCAACGAAGGAATTGCTCCAAGGCCTGATTGGATCGTTCTGCGGCCCCATTGGACTGAGGGTGGTAGGCCGAGGACAAGGAGAGATGAATCCCCAACTGGGAGCAAAAGGCGCGCCAGAACCTGGACACAAACTGACTCCCCCGATCCGACACAATCTCCTTGGGCAAACCGTGCAACCGGAAGACCTCCCTGGCAAAAATCGTGGCCAACTCCTGTGCAGAGGGTAACTTCTTGAGAGGAACACAGTGGCACATTTTGGAAAACCGATCCACAATCATGAGAATGACCGTATGGCCTCGGGATGCAGGGAGGTCCACAATGAAATCCATCCCCAGGTGTGACCATGGGCGCTCCCCGGTGGCTAAGGGTTGCAGAAGGCCCAACGGAAGGTGCCGAGGGGACTTACTCTGGGCACAAACGGAGCATGCCGCTACATATGCGGCGATGTCGGAACGTAGGGAAGGCCACCAGAACAGACGTGAAACAGCCCAGGACAGCTGATTCTTTCCAGGATGCCCCGCGGTCTTGGAGTTATGGTAGGTTCGCAACAACCGAGTGCGCAACTCCTCAGGCACAAAACATCTGCCGTTGGGTCTCCCAGAGGGAGCACCAGATTGAGCCGCCAAAATCTGCTCACCCAGGGGAGAGGTCAGGCTGGTGCGAATGGCGGCCAGGATCTGATTCTGAGGTATGACCGAAATCGGAATCGACTCCTCCCTGGACAGGTCGGAGTACTGCCGTGATAAGGCATCCGCCCTGATGTTCTTGGAACCGGGTAGGTAGGAGACCACGTAATTAAAACGTGACAAGAACAGAGCCCATCTGGCCTGACGTGGTGTCAATCTCTTGGCCTCAGAAAGATAGGTCAGATTCTTGTGGTCCGTCAGGATGAGGACCGGAACCACCGAACCCTCGAGCAAGTGCCTCCATTCCTTAAGAGCCTGCACGATGGCCAATAACTCCCTGTCACCAATCTGGTAATTGCACTCCGCGGAAGACAGTTTCCGGGAGTAAAACCCACAAGGAAGCAGAGGACCCTCTGGTGTTCTACGCTGAGACAGAAGGGCGCCTACTCCCGTCTCAGACGCGTCCACCTCGAGGACAAAGGGCAACCCAGGGTTGGGATGCGACAGAATCGGAGCCGACACAAAGGCGGACTTTAGAGCCTCAAAAGCTCGGATGGCCTCGGGCGGCCAGACCTGGGAATTACTGCCCTTCCTGGTCAGATCCGTGAGAGGCTTGGCTAGCATGGAAAAGTCCCTGATGAACTTCCTATAATAATTGGCGAAGCCCAAAAAGCGCTGCAGGGAGCGAAGACCACTGGGCTGGGGCCACTGTAAGACAGCCGAAACCTTCTCAGGATCCATGGAGAACCCCTCAGCGGAAATGATGTAACCTAAGAAGGTTACCTGGGATCGGTGAAATTCGCATTTCTCAAGCTTACCGAACAGCTTGTTCTCTCGTAACCGTTGCAACACTCGTTTGACATCCAGAATGTGGGTCTCCATGGACTCAGAATATACCAAGATGTCATCCAAATAGACCACCACACACTGCTGCAACAGGTCACGGAAAACATCGTTGATGAATTCCTGAAAGACTGCGGGCGCATTGCACAGCCCAAAGGGCATAACCAAGGATTCATAATGACCGGTCCTGGTGTTAAACGCGGTCTTCCACTCATCGCCCGCCTTGATCCTTACGAGGTTATATGCCGCCCTCAGGTCGAGTTTGGTAAAGACCGTGGCCCCTTTAAGGCGATCGAACAGCTCGGAAATCAAGGGTATCGGGTAAGCGTTCTTGATCGTGATGCGATTGAGACCCCTGTAATCGATGCAAGGCCTCAACTCACCGCCCTTCTTTTTCACAAAGAAAAATCCAGCCCCTGCCGGGGACGAGGATTTGCGAATGTGTCCGCGTGAAAGCGCCTCCCTCACGTACTCCTCCATGGCCTCATTCTCCGCTACCGACAGTGGATAGACTTTGCCACGAGGAGGAACGGTACCAGATTGTAACTCGATGGCACAATCGTATGGGCGGTGCGAAGGTAGGGCAACCGCGCGCACCTTATCGAATACATCCCGGTACTCCTCGTATTCAGGAGGCAACAGAGAGTCCGAGGAAGTACACAGCAACTTGACAGGCCCATGGATGTAACTAGCCCCACACTGCGGTGACCACGAGAGGATCTTGGCCGATCTCCAATCGAAAATCGGATTATGCTTCTGGAGCCAGGGGTACCCCAAGACCACCGAGTAGTGTGGAGACGAAATAACCTGGAAGCAGACCGACTCTCTGTGGACGGCACCAATGGCTAACCCCACTGGAAGGGTCTCATGAGTCACGTGTGGCGGCAGAAGGGGTCTGCCGTCTATCGCCTCAAGAGCCAGTGGAGAATCTCGAGCCTGCAGAGGAATGGAATTGGCGGCAGCGAACACACTATCAATGAACAAACCACCAGCACCAGAGTCCACCAATGCCTGGGTCGTCACCGATCCCCCGACCCAGGAGAGGACAACAGTGATCAGTGGTTTGTCAACACGGGAAACCGGGGACGAGGAGACTCCACCCAAGATCTGCCCCCGACAGGATCTCAGGTGCGAGCGTTTCCCGGACGGTTCGGACATGCCAAACGAAAATGCCCACCGAGACCACAGTACATGCATCGGCCCTCGCGTCTCCGGAGTACCCTCTCCCCCTCGGACAGGCGAGCAAACCCCAGCTGCATGGGTTCACCCCCAGACAAGTCATCCCCAGGAGGCGTGGGAGGAGAGGGAGGCACGGGTGGGACAGCAAAGGTAGGCGCCAATCTGTTAGGAGGCCTCCGCAGACTCTCCTTAAAGGAAGGTCTCTCCCTGAGTCTGGTGTCAATCAAAATCAGGAAAGAAATAAGAGACTCGAGCTCCACTGGTAGGTCCTTAGCTGCAACCTCATCCTTCAAGGCATCCGAGAGACCATGAGAGAAAGCAGCGACCAGAGCCTCATTATTCCAGCCCACCTCTGCTGCCAGGGTACGAAACTCAATGGCGTATTCAGCTACGGATCGTGAACCCTGTCTGATGGACATAAGGAGCTTCGCAGCAGAGGCAGCACGAGCCGGCACATCGAATACCTTCCGAAGAGAAGCAACAAAACCGGAAAACAAGGCATCCACCGGATTGTTGTTCTCCCATAAAGGGCTGGCCCAGGCCAAGGCCTTGTCCGAGAGCAGCGAGATTAAGAAGCCCACCTTTGATCTCTCAGTAGGAAAGGCATGTGGCAGCAACTCGAAATAAATGCCCACCTGGTTAAGGAAACCTCGGCACTGAGTTGGCTCTCCCCCAAAGCGCTGTGGAAGGGGGGCAGAACCGGACATACCCCGAAACACCGCAGGCGCAACAACAGGTGTCGGGGTAGACTCTGGCGCAACAACCGGAGCGGCAGTAGGAGCGGGCCCAGGAGCGACAACCGACCCATCGGCAACGGGAGCGAAATGAGCCGTGCGTTCAAGCAGGGTTTGCAACGCCACGGCGAACTGACCCAACAGGTGATCCTGCTGATCAAGTCTGGCAACCAGCGTGGGTAGTGAGGATGGCCCTGTACCGTCAGAATTCATGGCCTGTGGTGCCGTGCGTTCAAGCAGGGTTTGCAACGCCACGGCGAACCGATCCAACAGGTGATCCTGCTGATCAAGTCTGGCAACCAGCGTGGGTAGCGAGGATGGCCCTGTACCGTCAGAATTCATGGCTTGGTCCTAATGTCACGGAACCATGAACCAGACGTACAACAACAGATTCGTGAAAATAAGAAAGCTTTATTGAAAAACAAGCTATAAAGCAAAAGTCCAAACGGATGGCGAAACCGATGCAGAGTCTTTGCGAAGCCAGGGGTCAGGAACCAGGAGGGTAGTCAGACGAAGCCGGGATCAGGAACCAGCAGGGTAGTCAGACGAAGCCAGGATCAGGAACCAGCAGGGTAGTCAGACGAAGCCAGGATCAGGGACCAGAAGCAGCAGCAGTCTTAGAAGCATGTGAACACAGGAGGACCAAGCAGGGGACTGAAGCCACAGACCTCCTATATATATGAGCTAGGCATCCAGCTCCTCCCAGTGGGAAGGAGGAGCCGCAGGGTGGGAGGCTACAAGAAACCCAGAAACCAAGATGGCCGCCAGCAAATGTCAAACGAAGGAGAACAGCAAGAAGGTAAGACCATGACACCTTGAGATGAACATCCAAGAGTCTTTTAAAAGTAGCCATACTTCCCGCAGTTACTACCATTTGTGGTAGAGGTGCCTCTGCCCTTTTTTGAATATCGGTATCATGGTCACTTTCCTCTAGACTAGGGATGGCCTTGCGGTTCTCCAGTCCCCTGGTACAGTTCCTGTCAAAATACTATCAGCAAAAATCAGGAACAGTGGTCTAGATATAACCTTACTGAGTTGTTGCCTATCCTATTCCTCAACTTTAATTCTGCTAGCTTCCAACAATTTTTTTGGTTTAGGTCACCACCAACCCCCAAGGCCTAATTTTTCTCCACTTGTATGACATGTGCATACAATTTTAAATTTCATATTTAATTTTTAACAGCAGGCCCTTTACCTGTGCCCTGAGCCCAGCAAGAGTAACTGTGAGGGGTTATGATTTTTTCCTTTAGAAATGTCAGTATTGCTGCAGCAGGTTGCATACATCGTACAGATGCGCTACTTTACAGGCACAGTAAGGGGACCCCCCAGGCACGATATTTGAAGGAATTTTTCATTTTTATAGTTTCACTTTAAGCCTCATTAAAATCAGTTAATCACTGCTCCTTTAAAAAATTTTTTTTTTTTTTTTTAAATGTTGCATTGATACATATTCCCCAGATCAGTACCTGGACCCCCATACACTTTTTTTTGGCAATAAATTGCATTTAAGCCTTCAAAATGAGGCTATTTGATTTTTGACATTCGAGTCCCAGACTTCAATAGAGTTAGTTTGTTCGAACAAACTTTTCCCCTGTTCGCAGTGTTCTGGTGCGATCTGATCAGGGGGGGGGGGGGGGGGTGTTCGGCTCATCACTATTGCCAAGACTCTGAAACTGAGCGGCAGCACAGTGGCCAAGACAAGGGATGGCCTTGCGGTTCGCCCGGCGGTCGGTTCGCGGCAAATTTTGCTTGTTCGCTACCCGCCAAATTTGCGAACACATGGCGTTGTTCACGGCGGCCATATTAGTTTACATTTGGGAGAACTTTGACCCATGACACAGCCGTCAGGGGGAACGGGACAGCCAATTAAAACATTTCAGCACATGGACATGCCCCCTACCCTATAAACAGACCTGAGCTGTCGGCCATTTCACATTCTGCTTTTTGCCAGAGTAGGGAGAGGTCTGCTGTGCTCATGAGGGAAAGATTGCCAGGCACAAATAGCTCTGTGAAGATCCACAAAAGTCCTTTTCAGGGCTGGTATTTTGGTATAGGTCTACTAGTATCTTCTCAGGTTAGGGGCAGGTATCCAGTCGGTGCTTTAGGGGCAGTTAGAGATCGGCAGTAGGGATGATCGAACTTTTGAAAAGTTTGGTTCGGCCAGAACATCCGAACTTCCCTAAAGTTCGGCCCGGATTTCAGAACCCCATTGAAATCAATGGGACCCGAACTTCGGTAATCAAAAAACACAATTTTTAAGCCCTAAAACCCAATAAATGCCCCTAAAAAGTCCCTAGGGTTCTGGGTCATGCCCCATTAACTATTAATCACACAAAAAAAAAGTTCTTAAAAATTGTAATTTTTGATAAAAAAAGCCAATTATTTAAAAAAAAAAAATAGATTTTTTTATTTTGACTTTGGATTTATTATCTGGGGGGGTCTAAAAAGTGTACATGTGAAGTTTCAGCTCTGTAGCATGTCCAGAACCATGAAAAAAAAAAAAAGATAATTTTTCAGTAGAACAGGGATGTGGGACCCTACTTTTACACCTATATGATCTTTTTTTTCTGGTTCTGGACATGCTACAGAGCTGAAACTTCACAGGTACACCTTTTAGACCCCCCAGACACAAAATCACACAAAAAAAGTTCTTAAAAATTGTCATTTTTGATAAAAAAGCCAATTATTAAAAAATTTTTAAAAAAAAGAGATTTTTTCATTTTTACTTTGGATTTCGTATCTGGGGGGTCTAAAAAGTGTACATGTGAAGTTTCAGCTCTGTAGCTTGTCCAGAACCATAAAAAAAAAGATCGTTTGTATTAGAACACTTTCAGCACAGGAGTTTTCACACCTTGCCGGTTTAATAGCAGGCATTTTTTTGGGTTCTTTGCAGTCAGGAAAAACATCTGAACTTGTGTATAGTGGTACTGTGCACAAGTTCTGATGTTTTGCCTGCCTCCAAAAACCCCCAAAAAATGCCAGCAAAAACACACCTGGGCATTTTTTTTTTTTTGACGCTAGCGGTTTTTTTGGCATTTTTTTGGGTTCTTTTGAGGCAGGCAAAACATCTGAACTTGTGTATAGTGGTGTATATACACACATACATATATTTATATATTTATATACACAAGTTCAGATGTTTTGCCTGCCTCAAAAGAACCCAAAAAAATGCCCAAAAAAACGCTAGCGTCAAAAAAAAAAATGCCCAGGTGTGTTTTTGCTGGCATTTTTTGGGAGTTTTTGGAGGCAGGCAAAACATCAGAACTTGTGTACAGTACCACTATACACAAGTTCAGATGTTTTTCCTGACTGCAAAGAACCCAAAAAAATGCCTGCTATTAAACCGGCAAGGTGTGAAAACCGAGAAGCCAACCCCCTGTGCTGAAAGTGTTCTAATACAAACAATCTTTTTTTTTATGGTTCTGGACATGCTACAGAGCTGAAACTTCACATGTACACTTTTTTTTTTTTTTTTTCAAATATTTTATTTTATTTTATTAGAGAAGGAGAAACGGTAGGCAAGACAACCATAATATACATATGTCCATAACGTACAACAAGGGACATTACAGCCAAGAAAGCTGGGCGTCAAAATATCACAACCAGACAGTTAACATTTCAGTACTCAGCAGAACTAGCTCGCCCTCCCCTACAACCAGGGGAGGGACCACCTCCGGTCCCTATACCCTTCAATGACTAAGCTTAGTGTGGAATATAGGACAACTTGTAACTGGAGATGAGAGCTCACCTGACCGTCACTCCCCAGTTTTAACCAGAGGTGAGACAGGAAGGGCACAGAGAAGATGCAGATAGGAGCAGAATAGAGAAGTGGGTAAAGAGAGGGACAGACAGGACAATACAAAAAAGAAAAAAAAAAGGGGGGGGGAGGGGGGAGGGAAGGGGAAAAATCCCCCCCGCATGGAGCAGCCCCCCGGTGGTGCCCGTTCTGGGGTTAGTCACACATCAACGATTTCCCCTTGTCAGAAAGCACAAAGGTGTTCCAAAATCCCCAAATCCTCTCATAGCGGTCCCTGCGATGCTGCTTCGTAAGGGTGAGATCCTCCATACGATTTATATCTTCCATCTTGCGCATACAGTCTTTAATCGTTGGCGCCCTAGTGGACTTCCATAACATCGGTATACAAGCTTTCGCCGCACACAGCACATGAGGAATAATTGATTTCTTGCTTTTGGAAATCGGCATAGGAGATATCTGAAGAAGGAAGAATTCCGGAGTGTCCGGAATAACCCGGTCCGAAAGTTCCCCCAAAAGAGCCCGCACATCGGTCCAAAAGGTCCGAAGCTGGGGACAAGACCAGAAGACGTGAAGCATCGTGCCCTCCTCCTCTTGACACCTCCAGCAGACGTCCGTCGTGTCTGGGAAAATTTTATGTAATATGGAGGGTACCCGATACCAATGGGTCAGGATCTTGTAATTTAGTTCCTGCAATTTTGTGCACGTCGGCGTTTTCAGTGCCAATGTGCAAACCTTCAATCGCTTTGCCGGGGTGAGGTCCAGCCGCAGGTCCCGTTCCCATTTCCCTAGACCCGGTAGTACAAAATCCTCAGCCGGGGTGACCAGTAAGCTGTACGACTTGGACAGGGAGCCCGGTAGCCTCCCACTCCCCACAAAGTACTCCTCAAAAGGGGTGAGGTCCCGAACAAACGAGGAAGGGTCCGGCAGTGAGTGGAGAAAGTGGTGCATACGAGCCGCACGCCAGAAGTCCAGCTGAAAAGGGCCTTCACCGGCCATCAGTTCCGTCATCGATGGCCAACGAGACCCCCGGAGAAAGTGCCTTGCCTGGGAAACCCCCCGGTCCACCAGCCCCCGAAATCCCACATCTTCCACACCAGGGGTAAATCCCGGGTTCCCCAAAATAGGGTACAAGGGGGACGTCAGTGAAGAGATGGAGGGGTGCGACAAGAGTCGACGGACGACTGCAATCGTCTCTCCTATCGTGGGATGTGCCCGAACCTCGGGGGGGTGCCCCCGGCAATCCACGGCAACCCCTCCAACGAGGTCGATGTTTGACCCTTCTCCATCAGCACCCACAGCTTGTCGGCCCCGTGCCGCCGCCAATCAAGGAGCCTGCCCAGATGGACAGCCCGGTGATATTTTGCCACATCTAGTAGGGCAAGTCCGCCATATTGCTTAGGCAACGTTAAATGAGCCCGCGCAAGCCTAGCTCTCCCGTGAGCCCAAACAAACTTCAGAAATACACTGTGGGTTTGGGCAAAGAAGGCAGGCGGAATCTTCACCGGCAAGGTCTGTAAAAGGTACAGGAATTTTGGAAGGATCGACATCTTAAGCAAGTTGCACCTCCCAAACCAGGAGTGCAACCCCGAGTGCCAAGACTTTCGTTAATAGGGGAGGGAAATTCAGATCATAAAGCCGGTTCAGGTCCGCTGGTAGCTGGGTGCCCAGGTAAGTCAAGGCCCGCGTAGTCCACTTAAAAGGCAGTATTGACGACAGGTACGTCAAAAGGGGGGCAGGTACCTCCACCCCCAATGCCTCAGATTTGTGGAAGTTAATCTTAAGGTTGGAACAGCGACCGTAGCGCTCCAACTCCTTCATCAAATTTGGGGCTGAGATCATAGGGTTGGTCAGAGAGAAAAGCATATCATCGGCATACGCCGAGACCTTGCATTCCACTGAGCCGACCTTGACACCCGAGACATCGGGGTTAGCCCTCACTCTGCTCAAGAACGGCTCTAAGGAGAGAGCGTAGAGCAAAGGCGACAGAGGACACCCCTGACGGGTACCGTTAGAGATGCCAAACGGATCTGAGAGCACTCTATTACACTTCACCTGGGCGGACGGATGGGAGTAAATTTGGCCTATCCAGGAGAGTAGAGTGTCTCCAAAGCCCATCATGCGGAGCGTCGAGAGCATAAAGCGCCAATTGACACGGTCGAACGCTTTTTCCGCGTCCATATTTAGCAGCACGCAAGGCGTTCGGGTAGACCGAGCCACATGTATAATATTAAGGGCCTTCAGGGTATTATCCCTTGCCTCCCTGGAGGGAATGAATCCCACTTGATCAAGATGTATTAAACGGGGCATGTGCAGGCTCAAGCGGGTGGCCAGCACCTTTGTAAAAATCTTGAGGTCCATATTAAGCAAGGAGATGGGCCTATAACTCCCGCAGCTGGATGGGTCTTTGCCCTCCTTGGGGAGTACGGAGACGTGGGCCCGCAGCGTGTCTGGCGGGAAAGATGATTCCCCCTTACCCAGCATGTTGAGCCACTTCACTAAATGAGGGCCAAGCACCCCCATGTAGGTCGAGTAGTACGGGAGAGTAAAGCCGTCAGGACCGGGCGCCTTCCCCGCCTGAAAAGCGCCCACCGCAGCCTGAATCTCCAACAACGTAATGGGGGCTTCCAGTTCCTCCCGGACCGCGTCATCCAGTGAAGGCAATGCCACTGAATTCAGATAATCGTCAATGGCAGATTGCGATATTCCAGAGTCTGGTAGACTGTACAAGGACTCGTAAAAACCCCGAAACGCGCCAGAAATCTGTTTGGGCAGTGAGACAAGGCCCCCTGTCGGGGCTGTGACGCGAGGAACATAATTGGCAAGTCGTTGGGCTTTAACCGCGGCCGCCAGCAGCCTCCCACACTTGTCCCCTTCCATATAGAAGGCATGTCGGGCCCGCTGCAGATCCGACTTAGCCTTCACGAACAAGAGTTCCCGAACCTGTCTGCGCAGAACAAAAAGTTCTTGCTCCTCCAGTCTATCGAGATGTTGCTTGTGAGAGGTCTCCAACCTGTGAATGTCCTCCAGGAGTTTCTCTAATTGCTGGGACCTCAGTTTCTTGAGCCGGGCACCGTGCTTCAAAAAAACCCCCCGGATGACGGCTTTATGAGCCTCCCAGATCATCCCTGGATCGCAGTCGTCAGTGGTATTGACTCTGAAGTATTCCGTGAGTTCCCGCATCACATCTGCCTGCACTTCCCCGTTGGAAAGAAGGGCGTCACTCAAACGCCAGAAACGCGTCTTCCCCTGTAATCCATCTGACAGTTTATACACCAACGAGATCGGTGCATGGTCCGAAAAAGTCGCCACGTCAATCGAGGCATCCAAGATCGCATGTAATTGGTTGTGTGGGACCAAGAAGTAGTCGATACGAGAGTACACTCTATGGGGAGGAGAGAAAAAGGTATAGTCCCGTTCATTGTCGTGTAACATCCGCCAAACATCGACAAGTTGAGCATCGTGGAGAGCCTGAAGGATCCTCCTCCGTGAGCCAAGGGGTACCGAGGAGCTGCCGGAGGAAGTGTCTACCGTCGGGGACAGGGGCACATTAAAACCCCCCCCCCATGATCAATTGGCCCGCCTGGAAGGACGCCAATTTTCTAAGAACCCTGATCAGGAACGCATCCTGCCCTTCATTGGGGGCATATATGCTCGCCAATGTCACCAAGCTCGTACCTATGACGCCCTTCACAAACACAAAGCGGCCGTTGGGGTCTATCAGAGAGCCCTGGCAGGACCAGGGCACCCGCGCAGCTATAAGGATGGAGACTCCCCTAGACTTGGCAGCAGCATTCGTAGAATGAAAGGAAGTGGGGTAGAACCTGTTTGTCAATCTCTGCAAGCGGTCCGCCCGTTAGTGTGTCTCCTGAACGAATGCCACATCCGCCCTTTTGCGGCGTAAGGCATTGAGAAGAACTTTGCGCTTCTCTGGGACATTAAGCCCCTTGGCGTTGAGGGAGACCACCGTAAGCTCATCCATGTCTGGGGGGGTAGGGAGGAGAAGTAAAAAAAAAAAAAAAAAAAGGGGGGGGGAGTGAGGAAAAACAAGAAGGTAGAAAAAAGGGGAGGGGGAGAAGTAGATGTAGGCACGGAATCCGCCCTGTACCAACTAAGGGGCAGCACTGCCACCAGGCACCCGAAGACCCCTAAGGGTAAGCAAGTGCAGGCCTAAATGGGGACGCGGGCAGAACAGGCACAGCTAAAACCGCAGGTCCCGGCCACCCACCCAACCCAATCATGTGAAGTGGGTAGGAGATAGAGATAGAAAAACCCTATGTGAGGAATCCCCGACATCCCTGAATGAACCACTTGCAATGGAATGCCCCCAGCAGAACCCGACCAATCCGAAATCAATTGCAAACAGCAAACAGTAAACAGTAAGCAGTATAGGACCCGGTCCCCACCAAGTCCCAGACCCGCGCCAAGGGAGAGAGATCCCACCGGCAAGGACGCCCCCAGAGGGGAGCGCCGGACATCCCAACAGGCGGCCGCCGTCTGTCCAGAGTGCGTAGTAGACTATAAACCAAGAGTGGAGTTAGCTGGGGTCTCCCCCCACAACGTGGGGGATGAGATAGCCACCAGTACCTCCCGTCCCCGCACCAGCTCTACTACCCCACCGCGCACCCTCATTGGCCATAGGGACCCCTCTCCCGCAGCAGTAAGGCACATATCCTTACGCAGGACCACAGAACATGTGAGCTCGCCCAAGCTAATGGAGCGCCCATTCCCACCCACAGACCCACCCCTTACACCCAACAAAGAAAAACAAAAACCGTCCCTCATGTACAGTCCCAGCCCGCCCCCATCACATGTACCACGTATACATTGCAGCTCTAGAACCCCCCAACCCCAACTCCCCCCCGTAGGGGCACTTGTACCCGAGAAGTATAGATGGCGGTCTCGTCTGGCACAGACTTCCCCGCATTTTTACAAAGTCTCAAAACGACCACAGCTGTCCATCGCCATCACCAGCACCCCGAGACCCCCCCACCTCCTCCACCAAAGTCTCAATGCATCCGTCACGGGGAGGGGAACCCCCAGAATTCCCATGACGCCCCCCCCCCCGCTGCCTCCCAGAAGGGATTCTCTGCACCTGAGGGAAGTGGGCAGGGGAGAGGACGATGGACACTCCAGCAGAGCACGGGACCCCTAGGGTATAGAGTCTTCGCTGAAGCAGGGCACTGCTATGTCCCAGACAGGATTCCCAATTCACAGCAGAGTCTGTAGCGTACAGCATGGGCAGTCCCGAAGAGCAGGGGAAATCGAGGAACATGCCGATCAGGGGGGGTTGAGATAGGGGGAGGCCGCCAACATCCATCCATCCGCGGCGAGCAGCCGGAACAGTCAGTGAAAAGACTAACCTCGGGGGGTCTGCGGATAGGACACCCCAATACTCACGGGTCCATATAGTCTCCGATTAGTCCTCTCTCGCAGCCTCCGGCACCCCGGAGCGGGACCGCCTGCGTGCGCATTGCGGACGAGGGGCTAGAGGAGCGTCTCCCCCGCTTCTGCCGATGCCGGCATTCCTGCGGTCCCCCGGGTGGGGAAGAAGCATCAACCAGTCCGGAACCTGTATGGGTTGAACCCCCATGAAGGCGAAGAGGGCCGGTAGGTCCGTTTTAGAGAGCAGGGTGAAGGAGGAGTTGGGTTTTCGAACAGTCAAGGCTAGAGGGTAGCCCCACCGATAGGTCGCACCCTCCCTGCGTACCATGTCCAGGACCGGGCGTAGCAACGCCCGACGATATAGTGTGGCCCGGGAAAGATCCGGCAAGATCCGTATGTGTGCTCCATCAAAGTCAATTGTATTGGCCTCCCACGCCTTCCGAATCACCAGCTCCCGGTGGGAGTAACGATGGAAGCGGCACACCACATCCCGTGGGCGGGAAGGATCCGGGGAGCGGGGACCAAGGGCCCGATGGATCCGATCAAATTCCAGGTTGGGTGGCATGGAGTCCCCCAGCAGGTCACTCAGGATCGCAGTCACAGACGCGGATAAATCCTCTGTGCCCGTAGCTTCCGGCAGGCCTTTAATGCGGACATTATTGCGCCGGCTGCGATCCTCCATGTCCTCCATGTGCAATTGCATTGCCAGGGCCGCATCCCTATGGGCTGATTGTTCCCGCTCCAGAGCCACCAGGCGGACGTCCATTGCAGCCAAAGTCTCCTCTCCCATGGTTACTCTGTCAGCCACCTGCTGTACTTCCCCACGCACCTGTTGAACTTCACACCGGTGGGTCGCCTCCAGGCGGCTCACTATGGCTTCAATGTCCCTTGTGCTGGGTAAAGCCCGCAGGATACTCCGCAACTCCTCGTCCATCCCCACTGAGGGGGTCACACTGGCAGACACAGGGCGGAAGGCCGCCGGAGTATGAAGAACAGTGTCCGTAGAAGATGCCGGAGAGTTCCCGCCAGAAGGCCCCGGCTGCTCCACCGATGCCATATTGCCCGCCGGGGATGAGGTCTGCGACGTGGGGAAAAAGCCCTGGATTTCTCCCGAGGATCGCGGTTTGCTTGTCACCCCAGCTCCCCCGGATGGTCCCCTCGTCTTTCGCTTCTTGACTGACCTCATATCTCGCCGTCACTGAGCAGGTAAGTCGGGTTGGGTGATAGTGGGCACGGAGCTCCGCAGAAAGACGACCTCAGCCGGCCATGACCAGACCACGCCCCCCGCACATGTACACTTTTTTAGACCCCCCAGATACGAAATCCAAAGTAAAAATCAAAAAATCTCTTTCTTTTTTTTTTTTTAATTTTTTCAATAATTGGCTTTTTTATCAAAAATGACAATTTTTAAGAACTGTGTGATTTCGTATCTTGGGGGTCTAAAAGGTGTACCTGTGAAGTTTCAGCTCTGTAGCATGTCCAGAACCATAAAAAAAAGGATTGTTTGTATTAGAACACTTTCAGCACAGGGGGTTGGCTTCTCTTCTCGGTTTTCACACCTTGCCGGTTTAATAGCAGGCATTTTTTTGGGTTCTTTGCAGTCATGAAAAACATCTGAACTTGTGTATAGTGGTACTGTGCACAAGTTCAGATGTTTTGCCTGCCTCCAAAAACCCCCAAAAAATGCCAGCAAAAACACACCTGTGCATTTTTTTTTTTTGACGCTAGCGTTTTTTTGGGCATTTTTTTGGGTTCTTTTGAGGCAGGCAAAACATCTGAACTTGTTTATAGTGGTATATATACACACATAATTATATGTATATAGACACCTAGCCATATATAGGTGTGATAGTAGCAGAAATATATTACTGTAAATGATTTAATTAGCGCAAGCATATATTTCTGCTACTATCACACCTATATATGTCTAGGTGTGTATATAAATATATGTATGTGTGTATATACACCATTATACACAAGTTCAGATGTTTTGCCTGCCTCCAAAACCCCCCAAAAAATGCCAGCAAAAACACACCTGGGCATTTTTTTTTTTGACGCTAGCGTTTTTTTGGCATTTTTTTGGGTTCTTTTGAGGCAGGCAAAACATCTGAACTTGTGTATAGTGGTGTATATACACACATACTTATATGTATATACACACCTAGACATATATAGGTGTGATAGTAGCAGAAATATATTACTGTAAATGATTTCATTAGCGCAAGCATTATTTCTGCTACTATCACACCTATATATGTCTAGGGGTATATATACAGACATATATGTGTATATATACCCCCTATACACATGTTCAGATGTCATGTCTGACATCAAACATGTCCTCAAAAAAGCACTGGCAGTGGCAACCCCTGCAGCATGAAAAATGCTTGCTGGTGAGAAGCCATATTCCTGTCCCGAAGCAACTCAGAGAAATGATCATTTCTCTATAGCGGTCACCCTGCTATGGAAGGGTTTTGTCACCCTTCCATAGCAGTCACTGTCAGTTAACCCTACACTACACTACGGTCCCCTTACACTTAACACTTTCCCTACAGAAACTACATTTTTGAAGCTAACTTAAGTGTAAAGGAGCACTCTAACTACACTAGATATCCCTTTCCTCACACTAATAAATGCTAAATGACACTTTTAAAGTAAAATTAACAGAACTGCTTCCACTCTCTTCCATGTCCAGTATAACAATGCTAGGAATATGGCGGGGGCTATCTTATATACTGGGGGGCGTATTCACTAATGATTGGTCTAGGGACCCCCTAGTCACTCCAATCACATTCCTAACATTCTCCTGCCCCCTCAATTGGCTTTTGCTAATGGTTCTGGTCCAATCACGGGCTTTTAAAGCCCATTTCCTGAAGCATTGCCTTTTGGTCGGTTCTGGTTGCCGAATTCCGAACTTTTTGGGCAAAAAGTTCTAAATTCGGCCGAACCTCGAACACCCAATGTTCGGGCCGAACCGATGGTGGACCCGAACCGTTCGATCATCCCTAATCGGCAGCAGTCATACACAAATCGCTCTGTTAATGTCCACAAAAGTCCTTTTCAGGGCTGGTATTTCGGTATAGGGTCCACAAAAGTCCTTTTCAGGGCTGGTATTTCGGTATAGGTCCAGTCTCTCTTCAGTATAGGGACAGGCATCCAGTCTGTGCTTTAGGGGCAATTAGAAATTGGCATCTGCAGTGACACAAATCGCTCTGTTAATGTCCACAAAAGTCATTTAAAGGGCTGCAATGTCGGTATAGGTCTATTACAGTCTCTTCAGTATAAGGTCAGATATCCAGTCTTTGCTAATTGCTGTGCAGTACACTAAAAAGGGGGGGGGGGAGGGAGTAATCCACAGTATAATATACTTTGTAGAAAGCATATTATAGTGGATAAGTAGTATTATTGTGCACTGTGCAGCATTGTGACAGGTGGGATGACTGAGTGTTGCTGCAGCAATACTACACACAATGACAAAAGCACTTATAATGTATTATAACTGGTGTGATAGACCAATGCCCCCCCCCCCCCCCCCAATACCACATATTGAAGTGGGGTGTTATCTGAGTATACTTTTCCATGTTTATTTGTGTCCTGCAACAATATTGCCGCTTTTGCTGAGTTAAGTCTGGTACACACAGTGCCAAACTCACTGGCCAATTTTTTTGAACTGCTGTGATAGACCAGTGGCCACCCAATACCACATATTGAAGTGGGGTGTTATTTAACAGTATCATTTTCTAAGAGTGTATTTTAGTCCTGCAAAAATTTGGCCTCTTGCTGTGTAAACTGTGGTTCACACAGTGACAACAGTTACTGGCCAATTATTTGTAGAACTGGTGTAATAAACCTGTGGCCCCCCAATACCACAGATTGAAGTGGGGTGTTATTTAACAGTATAATTTTCTAAGAGTGAACCTTTACAAGTGTATTTGTGTCCTGCAACAATATTGCCTCTTTTGCTGTGTTAAGTCTAGTACACACAGTGCCAAACTCCCTGGCCAATTTTTTGAACAACTGGTGTGATAAACCAGTGGCCCCCCCAATACCACATATTGAGGTGGGGTGTTATCTGAGTAAACTTTACAAGTGTATTTGTGTCCTGCAACAATATTGCCTCTTTTGCTGCATTAACTCTGATACACACAGTGCCAAACTCCCTGGAAAATTTTTTGAACAACTGGTGTGATAGACCAGTGGCCCCCAATACCACATATTAAAGTGGGGTGTTATTTAACAGTATAATTTTCTAAGATTATATTTTAGTCCTGCAAAAATGTGGCCAATTTTGCTGTGTTAACTGCTACACACAGTGACAACAGTTACTGGCCAATTATTTGTAGAACTGGTGTTATAAACCTGTGGCCCCAATACCACAGATTGAAGTGAGGTGTTATTTAACAGTATACTTTTCAAAGATTATATTTTAGTCCTGCAAAAATGTGTCCCCTTTTGCTGTGTTAACTGTGCTACACACAGTGACAACAGTTACTGGTCAATTATTTGTAGAACTGGCGAACTGACGGACCGGCAGATAGGGAGGAGAGGCAGGCAGAACTTGCATTACACAAGAGGTACAAAGCAGACTGCAAATGTATCAGGAACGAGCCATCAACCATGTACTGTCACATCTGGCGCTCCCAGGATGCCGTCATATGGCTCCGCAGGGTGGGCTTTTTTTAATGTGTCCGTTGCTGGCAACAGTGTTGCCATCTGCAGCCTTTGCAGTCAACGCCCAACACTCACCTAGGGACAACCGCCTTAAGAAGGCACCTGAAATCCCATCACCGAGCCCAGTGGGAGCAACACCGTCAGAACCCACAAAGCCACACTCCAGGCTCTCACCGTCCAGCCTCTTCTCCTTCTCCTATTCTCCTGTCGCCTCACAGTTGTCCAACACTCCACCTTCCATGATGCCGTCGTCACATTGTTCTGGAAAAAGGCAGGCTTCAATGGCTCAAATGTTGGAGCGTAAAAAAAGGTGTCCGTCAGGTGTCCGACTACATCGGGTTAACGGCCGATGTAGACGCTCTGAGGAGTGATGAACCCCTGGACTACTGGGTGGGCAGGCTTGACCTCTGGCCAGAGCTTGCACAATTTGCAATGGAACTGTTGGCTTGCCCCAATCCAGTGTCCTGTCCGCAAGGACGTTCAGCACAGCAGGGGGGATCATGACCGATAAGCGCACTCGCCTAACTCATGACAGTGTAGACTACCTCACATTTATAAAAATGAATGAGGCATGGATATCTGAGGAATTCAACACATGTGACCAGTACACCATGTTTCATTGAAATTCCTCATGACAGGCCACAAATATCTGCCAGACCGCCATCCACCCACAACAATTCCTGGTCCTTGTCTTCGCTAAATATAGTGGCATAAAAGGCATTTCATGTCCATTGAATGGCTAATTATTGGGGCCTATACAGGCTGACACTTACTTATGTATACTGTGAATGCCTAATGTACCTCTACCCATCAAATACACTACGTTCTTTGCTGTCAGGTAAACCCATGTGGGCAAATTTTTGGGGCATATACAGGCCAACACTTACTTCTGTATACTGTGAATGCCTTATGTACCTCTAGCCATCAAATACACTATGTTCTTTGCTGTCAGTTAAACCCATGTGGGCAAATTTTTGGGGCCTATACAGGCCGACACTTACTTCTGTATCCTGTGTGAATGCCTTATGTACCTCTAGCCATCAAATACACAACGTTCTTTGCTGTCAGTTTAACCCATGTGAGCTAATTTCTGGAGCCTACACAGGCCGACACTTACTTCTGTATACTGCGAATGCCTAATGTACCTCTAGCCATCAAATGCACTACGTTCTTTGCTGTCAGTTAAACCCATGTGGGCAATTTTTTGCAGCCTATACAGGCCAACACTTACTTCTGTATACTGTGAATGCCTAATGTACCTCTAGCCATGAAATATAGTACGTTCTTTGCTGTCAGTTAAACCCATATGAGCTAATCTTTCCAGCCTATACAGGCCGACACTTACTTCTGTATACTGTGAATGCCTAATGTACCTTCAGCCACAGAATACAACGTTCTTAGCTGTCAGGTAAACCCATGCAGGCTAATTTTTGGGGCCTGGAATGGCCGACACTTACTTCTGTATCCTGTGAATACCTAATGTACCTTCAGCCACTGAATACAACGTTCTTAGCTGTCAGATAAATCCATGTGGGCTAATTTTTGGGGCCAATACTGGCCGACACTTACTTTTGTATCCTGTGAATGCCTAATGTACCTTCAGCCACAGAATACAACGTTCTTAGCTGTCAGGTAAATGCATGTGGGCTAATTTTTGGGGCCTGGAATGGTCGACACTTACTTCTTTATCCTGTGAATGCCTAATTTTTCAGACTGGAATTGAAAACCAATGGGTCTGTAAAGGTTCTGCCAAATTGTGGAATGGATGTGGACCCATTTTACAGATGTGTGCATGGACCCTATATGTATTAGACATGTATTTACCGGCTGCTGTCAGTTCTGGCTGATTTATGAAAAAAAAAAAAATTTTTGCTGTAAAAATAAAAATAAATACATTTAGGGCAAATTTTTCAATTGCAATTCTTCTGTTATGACATTGTCCATGTGCTGGGACTACTTTTGCACAGCTAGTATGTCTTTTGTGGCTGCAAATGTGACCTAAAGGTTTTTAATGTTCACCCCCAAGTCAATGGGGCCCGCCCCGAACTTGCGGTTCGCGGACTTTTGAGAAAATTTGCGGCTGATGTGCGTGAACCGCCCAGGCCGATGTTCGTCCATCTCTAGCCAAGATCATACGGTGGTTTAACAGGACAGGTTCCCCTCAGAACAGGCATTGGCATGGTTGATCAGAGCAGTTGAGTACACATGCTCAGTGTCATATCCAGAGGTTGTCTTTGGTAAATAGATGTATGAGTGCTGCCAGCATTGCTGCAGAGGTTGAAGGTGTGGGAAGACAGTCTGTCGGTGCTCAGACCATATGCCGCACACTGCATCAAATTGGTCTGCATGGCTGTCGTCCCTAAAGATGTGATGCACAAGAAAGCCCGCAAACAGTTTGCTGAACACAAGAAGACTATGGAAATGGATTACTGGAACCATGTCCTGTGGTCTGATGAGACCAAGATAAACTTATTTGGTTCAGATGGTGTCAAGCATGTGTGGCGGCAACCAGGTGAGGAGTACAAAGACAAGCGTGCCTTGCCTACAGTCAAGCATGGTGATGGGAGTGTCATGGTCTGAGGCTGCATAAGTGCTGCAGACACTGGGGAGCTTCAGTTCATTGAGGGACCCATGAATGCCAACATGTACTGTGACATACTGAAGCAAAGCATGATCCCTTCCCTTCAGAGACTAGGCTGCAGGGCAGTATTCCAACATGTTAACGACCCAAAACACAACTGCAAGACAACCACTGCCTTGCTTAAGAAGCTGAGGGTAAAGGTGATGGACTGGTCAAGCATGTGTCTAGACCTTAACCCTATTGAGCATCTATGGGGCATCCTCAAACGGAAGGCGGAGGAGCACAGGGTCTCTAACATCCACCAGCCCTGTGATGATATCATGGAGGAGGGGAAGAGGACTCCAGTGGCAACCTGTGAAGCACTGGTGAACTCCATGCCCAAGAGGGTTAAGGCAGTGCTGGAAAATAATGGTGGCCACACAAAATATTGACACTTTGGGCCCAATTTGGACATGTTCATTTAGGGGTGTACTCACTTTTTCTGCCAGCGGTTCAGACATTAATGGCTGTGTGTTGAGTTATTTTGAGGGGCCAGCAAACATACACTGTTATACAAGCTTTACACTCACTACTTTACATTGTAGCAAAGTGTAATTTCTTCAGTGTTGTCACATAAAAAGTTAAAATAAAATATTTACAAAAATGTGAGGGTTGTACTAACTTTAGAGAGATACTGTTGATAGATAGATAGATAGATAGATAGATAGATAGATAGATAGATAGATAGATAGATAGATAGATAGATAGATAGATAGATAGATAGATAGATAGATAGATAGATAGATAGAGAGATAGAGAGATAGACCTAAGGTTGATCTATTTATCTGTCATCTCGTCTTATGTGTCAATATCTCATGATTTACATGTGGCTTACACAGGTTTAATTCATGGTTACAATATTAATGTCAGTCTAATATAAAGTATATAAAGTTCTAAACTAACAGGACTAACCGTTATTGCTTTGAGCAGAAACCATACAGAGGATCCACAAGAAGGTGGCAGTGTGTAGAAATGTAATTCTCATGATTCAAAAGGGTCTACAGAAAGTCACCTAAAGAAAAATGTAAAGAAAACAAACAAATGATAATCCTTCTACAATAAAATATTGGGTATAGAATAAAACTGATGTTGACAGTATTTGCTGTTTGATTTTGAATTCTCAGGTTTGTGTAGACCTAACCATTAATACGTAATCAATACTTACTTGCTGACCAGTGTTGTATCTGTTGGTCTTCAAGCAGTTATACCGGAATGATGCCTGCAGCTGGCTAACTATCTGCTGGATTGCTTTTACAAGCAGTGGGATGGGACATTCCTCCTTCCTGCCACCTTCAACGGCTCTCTCAGGCTCTCCTGTACCACCAGAAGACCTGTGCGACCAGTTAGAATTTCCGCTGGCTGGCAGGACAGCTGAACCAAGCTGTCCCTTTGTGAGAGTAGATAGGAAGAGCTGACAGAGTTGTATGGCCATATTGGGTCAATGATCTCACCATCATCCTCGCCCCTTTGTTACACACGGCTAATGGACCGGGAATTTCCCAGGCACAGCAGATTGGGCCAGGGGCCTACTGTCATGTGACAAGTTACAGTACATAGTTACATAGTTAATCAGGTTGAAAAAAGACACAAGTCCATCTGGCTCAACCAATAAAAAACAAAGAAAAAAAAAAACAATAATGAAAACCCAACCATACAATCCCATATACACAATCCTATACCCGCAGTTGATCCAGAGGAAGGCGAAAAAACCCCAGCAAAGCATGATCCAATTTGCTACAGCAGGGGAAAAAAAAATCCTTCCTGATCCCCTGAGAGGCAATCAGAT
This sequence comes from Pelophylax lessonae, assembly GCF_965119305.1. Lineage (NCBI taxonomy): Eukaryota > Metazoa > Chordata > Amphibia > Anura > Ranidae > Pelophylax > Pelophylax lessonae. The sequence continues at coordinate 70,634,200 of NC_138770.1, forward strand.
ATTCCCTGGATCAACTTTACCTTTAAATATTAGTACACAGTTATATTATGTACACCAGGAAAGAATCCAGGTCTTTTTTTAAGCAATCTAGTGAGCTAGCCAGAACCACCTCTGGAGGGAGTCTATTCCACATTTTCACAGCTCTTACGGTCAAGAAACCTTTCCGTATTTGGAGATAAAATCTGTTTTCCTCTAGACGTAAAGTGTGCCCCTTGTCCTCTGTGTTGACCTTAAAGTGAACAACTCAACACCAAGTTCACTATAAGGAGCCCTTATGTATTTATACATGATGATCATATCCCCCTTAATCTCCTCTACTCATCTTTTCTTATAGCTGAGCTCCTCCATGCCTCTTATCAGTTTGGTTGCCCTTCTCTGCACTTTCTCCAGTTCCCCAATATCCTTTTTAAGAACTGATGCCCAAAACTGAACTGCATATTCCAGATAAGATCTTACAAATGATTTGTACAGGGGCAAAATTATAACTCTCTCTCTGGAGTCCATGCCTCTGTTAATACAAGAAAGGACTTTGCTTGCTTTGGAAACCGCAGCTTGGCATTGCATGCTATTAAGCTTAGAATCTACCAGAACACCCAGATCCTTCTCCGCTATGGATTTCCCCAGTTCTACTTCACCTAGTATGTATGATGCATGCATATTCTTAGCCCCTAAGTGCATAACTTTATATTTATCAACATTAAACCTCATTTGCCACATAGTTGCCTAATGAAACAGTGCATTGAGGTCAGCTTGTAAGTTGGAGACATCCTGTAAAGAAGTTATTCCACTGCAAAGCTTGGTGTCATCTGCAAAGACTGAAATGGTACTTTTAATCCCAGACCCTATATCATTTATAAAGATATTAAAAAGTAAGGGTCCCAACACTGAACCTTGGGGTATACCAATAATAACCTTAGACCATTCAGAGTAAGAATCATTAACCACTACTCTCTGAATTCTATCTTTTAGCCAATTTTCTATCCATTTACAAACTGATCTTTCCAAGACTGTAGACTTTACCTTACACATTAGCTGTGTGTGGGGAACTGTGTCAAACGCTTTTGCAAAATCCAAGTATACCACATCCACAGCCACCCCTCTGTCCAAGGTTTTACTTACCTCCTCATAAAAAGATTTTTGGTTCAGGTTTGTTTGACAACTTTTGTCTTTCATGAATCCATGCTGTCTGTTGCTTAACCACTTGATGACTACCCGCCGCAGATTTACTGTGGCAGGCAGCCGCTGCTGGGCAAATTGATGTAGCTCTACGTCGCTAGTTCCAGGGGCTCTGGGGCGCGCTCCCGTGCTCCCCCGACCCCGCCGATGGTCTGATTCAATTCAGAACCGATCAGTCATCAGGTCCAGGCCAATGATTTTTGGCCTGGACCTGCTGATTGGTCCTGACCAATCACAGACCTAGCTGTGCCTGTGTAATATAAACACAGGCACAGGAATGACCCTCTCTTCCCTCCCCAAATCCTTTTTTGATTTCAACGTGAGAGAAGAGAGAATAAAACTGTGAGTACTGTACCAAGCACACTTCCACAGACGTAGATAGGCACATTTAACCCCCGATCACCCCCCCAGTTAACCCCTACACCCTCTGTCACATTGCACAATATACACAGTATATAGTGGTTTTCTATATTACTGTAATAGTGTGACTTTTGACTTTGTTTAGCGCTAGCGACCATTACTTTTAGGCTTAGGATACCCACCTCCCCCTAATAAAGATTTAACCCCCTAATCCCCCCCTGATCACCCCCAGTTAACCCCTTCACCCCTGTCACATTGCACACTAGATACAGGTACTGTATATAGCGGTTTTCTGTGTATCTGTAATAGTGTGATTGTGACTTCAGTTAGCGCTAGCGAGTAAGTTTCTGTCCCAAGTAGGTTTAGGGTACCTGCCATCCCCCCAAATAAAGATTTAACTCCCTGATCACCCCCAGTTAACCCCTTCTTTGCCCTGTCACAGTGCCACTTTTATAGTGTACAGTTTTTTTCTGACCAGTGGCGGCTGGTGATCAAAATTTTTGGGGGGACGCAAAAAGAAAAATGTAATAGGTATTGCTTCACGGCAAAAAACGCGGTAAAAAAATTGCGTGACTTTGAGGTCATGGTACAGGCATGGCACAGGTGATTGTACAGGCATGGCACATGTGATGGTATAGGCATGGCACAGGTGATGGTACAGGCATGGCACAGGTGATGGTACAGGCATGGCACAGGTGATGTTATAGGCATGGCACAGGCATGGCACAGGTGTGGGTATAGGCATGGCACAGGTGATGGTACAGGCATGGCACAGGTGATGGTATAGGCATGGCACAGGTGATGGTATAGGCATGGTACAGGCATGGCACAAGTGATGGTACAGGCATGATACAGGTGATGGTATAGGCATGGCACAGGTAATGGTATAGGCATGGCACAGGTGATGGTACATGCATGGCACAGGTGATGGTATAGGCATGGTACAAACATGGCACAGGTGAGGGTATAGGCAAGGCACAGGTGATGGTACAGGCATGGCACAGGTGATGGTACAGGCATGGCACAGGTGATGGTATAGGCATGGTACAGGCATGGCACAGGTGAGGGTATAGACATGGCACAGGTGATGGTATAGGTATGGCACAGGTGATGGTATAGGCATGGTACAGGCATGGCACAGGTGAGGGTACAGGCATGGCACAGATGAGGGTATAGGCATGGCACAGGTGATGGTTTAGGCATGGCACAGGTGATGGTTTAGGCATGGCACAGGTGATGGTACAGGCATGGCATAGGTGATGGTATAGGCATGGCACAGGTGATGGTATAGGCATGGTACAGGCATGGCACAGGTGAGGGTATAGGCATGGCACAGGTGATGGTATAGGCATGGCACATGTGATGGTTTAGGCATGGCACAGGTGATGTTTTAGGCATGGCACAGGTGATGGTACAGGCATGGCACAGGTCGGCTTCAATCACTTACCTGCTCTCCTGGGCTGCCTGGGAGACGTCCACGGCGCTGCTCCTCTCCTCTCCTCTCGTCCTCTTCTTCTGACAGCGGCGGGATTCCGGGAACTGTCCACGGCGCTGCTCCTCTCGTCCTCTTCTGTCTTCTTTGACGGCGGCTCTCTCGATCTTCCGATTGGTCCGACGGGAAGGAGATCGGGCGGTGACGGTGCGAGACTGATGCACGCCCCGGCACCGCCCCCATTGTGACGTCAGCGGGGTCAGCAATTGGATGTCCTGGATGATGATTGGTCCAGGCTGGAGAATAAAACTGTGAGTACTGTACCAAGCACACTTCCACAGACGTAGATAGGCACATTTAACCCCCGATCACCCCCCCAGTTAACCCCTACACCCTCTGTCACATTGCACACTATACACAGTATATAGTGGTTTTCTATATTACTGTAATAGTGTGACTTGTGACTTTGTTTAGCGCTAGCGACCATTACTTTAAGGCTTAGGATACTCACCTCCCCCTAATAAAGATTTAACCCCCTAATCCCCCCCTGATCTCCCCCAGCTAACCCCTTCACCCCTGTCACATTGCACACTAGATACAGGTACTGTATATAGCGGTTTTCTGTGTATCTGTAATAGTGTGATTGTGACTTCAGTTAGCGCTAGCGAGTACGTTTCTGTCGCAAGTAGGTATGGGGTACCCGCCATCCCCCCAAATAAAGATTTAACTCCCTGATCACCCCAGTTAACCCCTTCTTTGCCCTGTCACAGTGTCACTTTTATAGTGTACAGTTTTTTTCTGACCAGTGGCGGCTGGTGATCAAAATTTTTGGGGGGACGCAAAAAGAAAAATGTAATAGGTATTGCTTCACGGCAAAAAACGCGGTAAAAAAAATTGCGTGACTTTGAGGTCATGGTACAGGCATGGCACAGGTGATGGTACAGGCATGGCACATGTGATGGTATAGGCATGGCACAGGTGATGGTACAGGCATGGCACAGGTGATGGTACAGGCATGGCACAGGTGATGTTATAGGCATGGCACAGGCATGGCACAGGTGTGGGTATAGGCATGGCACAGGTGATGGTACAGGCATAGCACAGGTGATGGTATAGGCATGGCACATGTGTTGGTATAGGCATGGTACAGGCATGGCACAAGTGATGGTACAGGCATGACACAGGTGATGGTATAGGCATGGCACAGGTAATGGTATAGGCATGGCACAGGTGATGGTACATGCATGGCACAGGTGATGGTATAGGCATGGTACAGGCATGGCACAGGTGAGGGTATAGGCATGGCACAAGTGATGGTACAGGCATGGCACAGGTGATGGTACAGGCATGGCACAGGTGATGGTATAGGCATGGTACAGGCATGGCACAGGTGAGGGTATAGACATGGCACAGGTGATGGTATAGGCATGGCACAGGTGATGGTATAAGCATGGTACAGGCATGGCACATGTGAGGGTATAGGCATGGCACAGATGAGGGTATAGGCATGGCACAGGTGATGGTTTAGGCATGGCACAGGTGATGGTTTAGGCATGGCACAGGTGATGGTATAGGCATGGTACAGGCATGGCACAGGTGAGGGTATAGGCATGGCACAGGTGATGGTATAGGCATGGCGCAGGTGATGGTTTAGGCATGGCACAGGTGATGTTTTAGGCATGGCACAGGTGATGGTACAGGCATGGCACAGGTCGGCTTCAATCACTTACCTGCTCTCCTGGGCTGCCTGGGAGACGTCCACGGCGCTGCTCCTCTCCTCTCGTCCTCTTCTTCTGACAGCGGCGGGATTCCGGGAACTGTCCAGGGCGCTGCTCCTCTCGTCCTCTTCTGTCTTCTTTGACGGCGGCTCTCTCGATCTTCCGATTGGTCCGACGGGAAGGAGATCGGGCGGTGACGGTGCGTGACTGACGCACGCCCCGGCACCGCCCCCATTGTGACGTCAGCGGGGTCAGCAATTGGATGTCCTGGATGATGATTGGTCCAGGCTGGAGACTGGACCAATCACCGCCAGGATATCACGAAAGTGGGGGTGTCCTATTGCTATGACCTGCGCCCAGGTTACGACCCAGAAGGCAGCCAAACGGCGCCTCTGCTGGGTCGTAAACCCCACCCCCCATAGCCACAACATAGACCGGCGACTGGGAATTTTTTTTTTTTTTTAACTTTATTATTCTTTTTTGTAATCTTTTTTTTCCTTTCTTTTTTCTATGGGGGGGGGGGCGGCGCCCTGGCGCCCTGGCACCCCCTAACCACAGGCCGCCACTGTTTCTGACCACTATTAGTGTCACAGGTGACATTAGTTAGCGTTAATGCTAGTTAGTGTCAGTCTAGTACAGCACAGATCCCCACCACATAGTTAGAAATATTAGATAACCCCTTGATTACCAGTAATACACAGATACACACACCAAACACCTCCATTACTAGTATAGTATCTGAACGGATCAATATCTTTGATCCGATCAGAACTCTACTAGCGTCCCCAATAGTTTAGGGTTCCCAAAATGCAGCATTAGCAGGATTGATCATGACACCTGCCAGCACCTGCGTTTAGCCCCTTCGCCCAGCCCACCCAGGCAAGTGCAGTAATCAATAGATTATTGTCACTTCCAATAAACACATCACACAAAACTGCCGCGTTACTAGAGTCAGGCCTGATCCCTGCTGGCACTAGCAGTTTTTTGTAGCATTTGAAATAGTCCTCGACAACCAGGTGCTTTTTTACCTGTGAGTCGCACTACTGTACCTGTAAATTTAGTGGCTAAAATATCCAAACGGTGGTACAGTAGTGAAGAGGCCTACAGCATACTGACTATGTCAGATGATTGCGATGGGGAAGCCTCACTGGCAGAATCAGGGTCAGTATACGAGCCTGTAGACAGCAGTGGCAGATAGCTCAGATGACGGAGGGATCCCTGCTAAGGTCAGATGTACCCGACCCCGTTCCCAGGGTGCTCGTATGGAGCAGAGAGCCAGTACTAGTGCCGATCAAACTTCTGGTGAACTGGCAACCACCAGCGGCCTAGTACATCCTGGTCCTAGACATACCAGTACTGCAGTAAGACTTGGTGACGTGGCGAGTCCCATAAGTGCAGTTGAAGCTGGTGCAGTGGCTAGCACAAGTAGTGCCCCACAGCCACCAAGAATTAGAAGACAGGCCGTAGAGCCCATAGTGCCATTCCTGAAGCACTGGCATATCCTAATTGGCAGCCCACAGATTCTACAGCGCCAGTACTTTCCCCATTCACTGCCCAACCCAGAATTCACGTGGCAATTTATATGCTGGTCAATTCATCGCCGCCAATCCAAATTTGTCCCTTGCCAGACCATTTGGCTGGAAACCTATAACGGTTTCCAAGTTTAAGACTTTTCTGGGCCTTTCCCTAAACATGGGTATAACTAAAATGAGTGAGTTGCGGTTATATTGGTCCACTAACCTAATTCACCATATACCCGTGTTCTCTGCTTCTATGGCCAGGGTGAGATACGAGCAAATTCTGCGGTTTATGCACTTCAGTGATGATGAACTCTGTTGTACTCGGGGAGACCCTGGATATGACCGCCTCCACAAAATCCAGCCCCTCTTAAACCACTTCAATCAGCGGTTTGCAGCCTTGTTTACCCCCCAAGTTGTCTGCATTGATGAATCCCTGATTAAGTTTACTGGCTGCCTTGCTATCAGGTAGTATCCCCCCAGCACGCGTGCCAGATATGGGGTCAAGCTGTATAAGCTGTGTGACAGGGCCACAGGTTATACAGTTAGTTTCCATGTTTACTAGGGTAAAGATAGTACTGTGGAGCCCCCCAACTGCCCAGCCTACATAGGGAGCAGCGGCAAGATAGTTTGGAACTTGGTGTCGCCCTTATTCAGAAAGGGGTACCATTTGTACGTGGACAATTTTTATTCAAGCGTGCCACTTTTTAGTCACCTGCTCGAATTACAAATTGGCGCATGTGGCACCATGTGACCTCATCGCCCGGGCTTCCCCCAATGGCTTGTAGATTCCCAACTTAGTCGGGGAGTGAGAGCCTGCTTGAAAACTGACAAATTGCTTGCAGTGAAGTGGAGGGATACACAGAATGTTTTCGTTCTGTCCTCCATTAACACAGACATGATGGTCCTAATTCATACGGCAACTGGTGTTTTGGAGAAGCCCCTCTGCGTCCACGACTACAACCTAAATGTGCGAGTGGTAGACCTCAACGACCAGCTTTTGGTGCCTACTTAGTTGCCTGTAAAGCCAGACACTGTTACAAAAAAGTGTCTGTTTATTTATTCCAATTGGCTTTGCTGAACGCTTTTGTGCTATACAAAGCGTCAGGACGAACTGGATCCTTCCTAGAATTCCAGGAAGAGATCATCAGTGCCTACCTCTATGCAGGAGGTGCTCCTGCCCCACTTTCCCTACCAGATGCAGTGAGCTGGCTGCATGAGAGGCATTTTCCACATTTCCTCCCGAGTACCCCTACCAAAAGAAACCCCCAAAGAAGATGTCATGTCTGTAGTAAGCGCGGATTTAGGCATGATACCCGCACTTATTGTCCCTTTTGTCCTGACCAACCTGGTCTCTGCATCGGGTAATGTTTCGAACGCTACCACACACTAGTGGAGTATTACCGTAGGGTACAGTACGGCACAGTCTAGGGCACACTTACACAGGGTTTTGAAAGATGTTCGAAGGCTATCATCATTTTGAGAGACCCTAAGCTGGAATGTTAAGTTGCGTTGAAGAAAAAGAAAGTGTAAAAAAGAAGTTACAAAAAAAATATAAAATAAAAAAGCCAAAAATAGTTGTCGTTTTAGTTATTTTTCTGTTCTTACTCTGCTCTTCTACTTCTACTCTTTCTACTTTTATTGTACTTTGTTACTGTTTTTCATTGGTAACCATTTTTTACTTTTCAGGTACCAATGTAATGTTTTATTTAAATTCTATTGTTAACCAGTTTGCCTTCCAGGTACACTCATCAGCTGCCACACTGATTTTATATATTCTGACACAAACAGCATTTGCACTCAGCATATATGGAAATCTCTGATGGCAGCGCTGTAGGAGGTGATTTCACCACCACAGTTAAAAAAAAAATAGGTATACATGGCGTTTTTCATGTATACCCATCACTAGAAAGTGGGTTGGATGTTTTGGGCGGTCTAATGATGGGTATACTACACATTTTCTGGTGGAGATTTCTTCATCCACATCGATTGATGTGGATAAAGGAATCTGTTAGGTTCACTTTTTTTTTCGTTCAGCCCACAGGCTGCTTGAAAAAAAAAAACTACAATATATGCCAAACAAGGGCCAGCAATGTACTGGTATGTTGCTGGACTTTGAGTGGTCATACCAGGATGATGCCTGCAGATTTAGGCTTTATCTTGGTATCGTTTTTTACAGCCAGCGGTCAGCTTACATGTAAAAGCAATCCTAGCAGATAATTAGCCGCTAGACTGCTTTTACAAGCAGTGGGAGGGGACTACCCCCCTCCCGCCACCTTCCGCGTTTTTTCTCGGGCTCTTCTGTCCCACCAGTTAACCCGGGAGTGCAGCCGGTGGTTCCATTATCTGACCATAGAGCTGATTGGAGACGAAAATGGCTCCAATCCTCTCTATGGCCTAAGATACCGGAAGCTACGAGCATTTCATGACTTCTGTTTCGCCAGAAATAAACTGCGCCATTGGGAAATTGGGAAAGCATCTGATCACAACAATCAATAGAGGAGAGATCTATAGTCTAAAAGACCCCAATTTTCTTAAAAAAGAGATACCTGTCACTACAGATTGCTATCATAGGGGGTATTTAAATTCACTGTGATAACAATAAAAATTATTAAAAAAAAAAAAAAAAAATGAAAGGAAAGGTGTCGAAATAACATAAAAAAAAGCAAAATAAATGAAAAAAAAAAAGCAAGCCCCCCTGTCCCCCTGAGCTTGCGCGCAAAGGCACAAGCAAGCATTGGTCTAGTGTCATATGTAATGGCAGCATGCATGTGAGGTAGCGCAGCGAATGCCAGGCCAAGGGCAGTTATTCTTTCAGTAAACCACCTCTGTAAGTCCAAAGTGGTAACCTGTAAAGACTTTTAAAGGCTTTTAAAAATGTACGTAGTTTGTTGCCATTGCACAGGCGAGCGCAATTTTAAAGCATGTCATGTTTGCTATCTATGTACTCAGGATAATATCAACCTTTAAATTTTACCTAATAATTAGGAAATACACAGTATAGTGTATTAGTGCATTACATTTAAAAAAAAAATATTTTTTTCGCAGAAATTGCGTTTGGAAAATCTGTGCGCAAATACCGTGTGAAAAAAATTGAAACATCCACCATTTTGTTCTGTCGGGCCTCTACTTTAAAAAAATATATAATGTTTGGGATTTCAAAGTAATTTTCAAGTAAAAAAATAATATTTTTTCATGTAAACAAAGTGGTTAAAAGAGTGGGTGAAGTGTGGCTAAGATTGAGCATAAAATGCCAGGACAGTTTAAACACCCCCCAAATTACCCAGTTTTGGAAAGTAGACACCCAAAGCTATTTTCTGAGAGGCATATTGAGTCCATGGAGTATTTTATATTTTGCCCTAAGTTTCGGGAAGGTGACAACTTGTTTTTTTCTTGTTTTTTTTTTTAACACAAAGTTGTCACTAAATTATTTATTGCTCACACATGCCATGGGTATATGTGAAATGGCACCCCAAAATACATTCTGATGCTTCTCCTGAGGGATACCACATGTGTGAGACTTTTTGGAAGTCTAGCTGTGTACAGAACGCCGAAAACCAATCACCACCTTCAGGTTTTCTAATGGCGTAAATTGCTTATTTTACTTCCTCACTACCTGTCACAGTTTCGGAGGCTCTGAAATTTAAAGATAGCACAAACCCCCCCAAAATGACCCCATTTTGAAAAGTAGACACTCCAAGCTATTTGCTGAGAGGCATGGTGAGTCCGTGGAATATTTTATATTTTGCCAGAAGTTTTGGGAAATTATTTTTTTATTTTATTATTTTTTTTTACACAAAGTTGTCACTAAGTGATATATTGCTCACACATGCCATGAATATATTTGAAATGACTCCCCAAAATACATTCTGATGCTTCTCCTGAGTATGGGAATACCCCATGTGTGAGACTTTTTGGCAGTCTAGCCACGTACAGAACCCCAAAAACTAATCACCGCCTTCAGGCTTTCTAAGGGCGTAAATTGTTGATTTCACTCCTCACTACCTGTCACAGTTTTGAAGGCCATGAAATGCCAAGATAGCACAAAATCCCACCAAATGACCCCTTTTAGAAACATAGACACCCCAGGGAATTTGCTAAGATGCATGGTGAGAATTTTGCAATTCTCATTTATTTTGGAAAATTAAGAAAAAAAAAGGAAAATGCAAAACACTCAACATGCCTCTCAGCAAATAGCTTAGGGTGTCTACTTTCCAAAAAGGGGTTATTTGGGGGGGGGGGGGTTGTTCTGTATTGGCATTTCATGGCCTCTGAAACTGTGATAGGTAGTGAGGAGTGAAATCAACAATTTAGTCACTTGGAGGCCTGAAGGCGGTGATTGGATTTCGGGGTCCTGTATGCGGCTAGACTGCCAAAATGTCTCACACATGGGGTATCCCCATACTCAGTAGAAGCAGCAGAATGTATTTTGGGGTGTCATTTCACATATACCCATGGCATGTGTGAGCAATATATATTTTAGTTCAACTTTGTGTAAAAAAATTAAAAATAAATAATTTTCCAAAACTTGTGGCAAAATATAAAATATTCAATGAACTCACCATGCCTCTCAACAAATAGCTTGGGGTGTCTACTTTGCAAAATTGGGTCATTTGGGTGGGGGTTTGTGCTATCATTGTGCTATGATAGGCAGTGAGAAAGTGCAATGAGAAATGTACTCTCTTTGAAATTCTGATGGTGGTGATTGGTTTTCGGGGTCTTGTACACAGCTAGGCTCCCAAAAAGTCTCACACATGTGGTATCCCTGTACTCAGGAGAAGCAGCAGAACATATTTTGAGGTGTAATTACACATATACTAATGGCATGCGAGAGCAATATATCATTTCAATGACAACCTTTTTGTAATTTTTTCAGTCATTTTTCAATCACCTGTGACAAAAAAAAAATAAATTCAATGAGCTCTACATGCCGCTCAGGACATTCCGTAGGAAGTCTTCTTTCCAAAAAGTGGTAATTTGGGGGGGTTTGTACTGCCCTGCCATTTTAGCACTTCAAGAATTGAGATAGGCAGTCAGAAAGTAAAAGCTTTCCAGTATTTACACCGTAGTTGGTAGACGCTATAACTTTTGCGCAAACCAATAAAAATAAGCTTATTGAGATTTTTTTAGTCAAAGACATGTAGCTAAATACATTTTGGCCTAAATATATGACAAAAATTTAATATATTGGATATTTTTTAACCTCCTAGGCGGTAATCCCGAGCGTGACTCGGGGTTGATTTTTCATTGCAGGATCGGTAACCCCAAGTCACGCTCGGGGTGGATTGCAGAGAGCGCAGCGGTGTTCTCTTACCTTGTCCTGGCGATCCAGCGATGATCTCTCATTGCTGAGATCGCCAGCCGAGAGTCCCGCCGCTCCTCCGTCCCTCCGTCGGTCTGATCACTTCCTAGTTCCGTTCCCTGCAGCAGCAATGCTGCATGGAAGCGGAACTAGGGAGGGAAATTCAAAAAAAAAAAAAAAACGTTGCACAAAACACAAAACACATTTTATATATATATATATATATATATATATATATATATATATATGTATATATATATGTATATATATATATATATATATATGCATATATATATATATATGCATATATGCATATATATATATACATATATATATGCGCATATATATATATATATATATATATATATATATACCGGTATATATATATATATATATATATATATATATAAAATTATATTATTGATTCAATTATAATTAATGCGTTATATATTATATATATATATATATATATATATATATATATATATATATATATATATATATATATACACACACATATATCTATATATAATATATAATGCATGAATTATAATCTAATCAATAATATAATTTTATTATATATATTATATATTAAATAATAAAATAATATTATTGATTCGATTATAATTCATGCGTTTGTGTTTCAAATTTATCACATCTGGGATGTCTACTAGAGTCTTATTTTGGTCAGGTTTAAGTCAGTAATTACTAAGAATTGTAGGCCTATAATACATAACGCCAAATTTCCATGAAAAGAATTGTACCGCTTTTGGTATGTAATTCCTGACATAATCATACCGCCAGGGAGGTTAAAAGACAAAGTAGAAAATGTAAATTTAACATCTAGGGGTGATCAAGGGGTTAAAAGTGTGCCTAACAATGTGTAATGTTCTGCAGGGCTGAGAACTGACAGATCGTTCCCTATCAACACTGAGCTCTGGGATGTGAATCTACACAGCCAATTAGTGTGTCCTGGTCATGAATCATTGAGCGGCACTTGCTGACGAGCTCCTGCTATGCACAATCACAGCGTGCACCCTAAGCCCAGAAGCAGGCTGCTATGTATGGGTACTCCGAATTGCCTACAGCGCCAATTTGCCACGTGCTCCATTTAGGAGACATTCACCCTGCATGCAGCCCCTGACGTCACCAGCGCATGCGCTCTGAAGGTCCAGCATACCGTACCGGACCTTCAGAGCTTCTTGCCGGGACCGAGGGTGGCTCATCGTGACTCCAGCCACTCACAGCACTGGAGCCCGGGAACCCAGAAGAAAGGCCCAGGGAAAGATGTCAGCCCTCTCAGAAGGGACTGCGCGCCGCAAAAAGGGCTTGTTATTTTTTTTGTTTGTTTGTTTGTTTATATAAATTTTATTTATTTTTCATCAAATATTTATCACACACATTGTTCAAAAAAAAAAAAAAAAGCATAATAAACATCTTACAATTTTTGCATCTTTAACAATTAACATTCATATCCCCCCATCCCCCAACCCTAGTCCTCTGTCCTCTCCGTACACTTCTCTGCTCTATTTTATTTGTTTTTTTCTCCTTCGTTCCTTTAATTTTCATTTTATTCTCCCACTAATTCCGAAAACTTCTTTTTACCTCTAAAAACCTTCCAGTCTTTCCAGATTTTCTCAAACTTTTCTTTTTTATTTTCTCCCATGTAGTATAATTTCTCTAAATCGACTTTTCTACCTACCTGGTCCCCTACCTTTGGGCTTTCTGGCAACTGCCACCACTTTGGGAATAAATATAGGGCTTTGTTCCAAGGTAAGTATTTTGTAATGTGCTAGTATGCGATGCATACTAGCACATTATGCCATTCTTTTACAGGTTTTTTTTTTATTTTTATTCTGCAGAGGTTTATGGATGGATGGATTGAATCTTGCCTGGTTCAGCAGGGACTGGCCGAAATTCAATACATCTATGGGCAGGCAGGTTCTACTAAAGTTAATTCATCAGTACAACCAGCCTGTTGGGTTTTATTCATAGCCGCCAGCAGTGATCAATGGAGTGCGCACAGGGTGTGCCAGGTGTGCCTGTGCACACTCTAATCACCCCATGTGCATTATTATTATCCAAGGTGGCACCTGGTGGGTGGTTGGGGGTTCCAGTGGCCAGTGTGAATGCCCCTATTATATTAAAGGCTAGGTTCAACCTGTATTTAGGGCGTAACTTAACATGCTCTTAATCAACTGCCTCACGCCACCAGAACCTCCTCCCTGTGACAGCAGGTGGCGTTCATATGTTTTTGAGTTTTTGGGGTGCATACCCTAATGCAATAAGCTGCGCACACCTATAATTAGTTTCCAAATAAAAGATAATCCACATAGGAGTGTAGTATTGTCAGTGGTAACAGGAGTAGGAAGATAAATGTATAAAACACAAAGAGGTTATATGTGTTGATGGCAGTTCATTAGTTGCCAGTGGCCTTCACAGCAAGAAGCACATGAAAGGACAACTCATGTCAAATAAAACCAAAAAAAATCTCAGCTCAACTTACCAGCAGCCAAGCGAATTATCCTGTCTAACAGTATGCATTAAAAACAGGGGTTTATTTTGCACACATTTGCAAATACATGTGTAAGCTGCAGAGCCACTTCATGGCACCCCAGTATTATCTGCAGTCCTAACTCTATACATTTTTGAGAGCCACCATAGTTACATAGTTAGTCAGGTTGAAAAAAGACCAAGTCCATCTAGCTTAACCAATAAAAAAAAACACAACCATACAATTCCATATACACAATCCTGTTGATCCAGAGGAAGGTGAAAAAACCCCAGAAAATCATGATCCAATTTGCTACAGCAGGGGAAAAAATTCCTTCCTGACCCCCCGTAGGGCAATCGGATATTCCGTGGATCAACTTTATCTGTAAATGTTAGCATCCACTTATATTATGTACACCTAGGAAAGAATCCAGGCCTTTTTTTAAAACAATCTACTTAGCTGGCCAAAACCACCTCTGGAGGGAGTCTAGTCCACTTTTTCATGGCTCTTACAGTGAAGAAACCTTTCTGTATTGGAGATGAAATCTATTTTCCTCCAGATGTAAAGAGTGCCCCCTTGTCCTCTGTGATGACCTCAAAGTGAATTACTCAACACCAAGTTCACTATATGGACCCCTTACGTATTTATACATGTTGATTATATCCCCCCTTAATCTCCTATTCTCAATAGAGAATAAATTCAGTTCCTCTAATCTTTTCTCATAGCTGAGCTCCTCCATGCCTCTTATCAGTTTGGTTGCCCTTCTCTGCACTTTCTCCAGTTCCCCGGCATCTATTTTGAGAACTGGTGCCCAAAACTGAACTGCATATTCCAGATGAGGTCTTTCTAATGATTTGTACAGGGGTAAAATGATATCTCTCTCTCTCTCTCTCTGAAATCCATAGTAGGAGGGCTGGGCTGCTTCCATTATTATGCATGTGCTTCTACTATAGTAGCTGGTTGTCATGCTGGAACACAAACGGGCCTTCCCTCTACTGTTCCCACAAGGTTGGAAGCACACAATAACAATATTGATTTATTATGTTTATTTTTTTTCAAGATTTATTATAAAGCCATAAATAAAGCCAACATTCAACATTTTGGGACCACCCAGGACAAAGGAGAACTTTTATGGCCCTGAAATATTGAACATTGCTTCTACTGGTGACATTACAATAAATTCAGATTCAGAAGGAATGTTTAGGTGGGATGTTGATATACAATCCATATATCTATCCATCTCTTCAAATCTCTATTTCCAGAAAAGGTTAATAGATTTTTTGACTTAAAGAGGAAGTAAACCCTCCTCTGTAGCTTGTACCTTTAGGTAAGCCTTACCTATTAGGTACTGTAAATATCTCCTAAACATGTAGCTCTGAAGGAACGGCCGCTCGTGCCGTTCCTTCAGAGCTCCGTGCCGTGACCGTCAGCTCCCGCGCGCGTGCGTGACGTCACCGCGGCTCCGGCCAACCAGATCCTGGAAGACGGGCGACTGGACATGTCGCCCGTCATACAGGTAAGCGGACGGCATGGCGGGGGCTCGTTCTAAGGTAAGTATTGATGCATACTAGCTCATTATGTGTTTCTCTTGCAGGTTGCAAAAAGAAAAAAAAAATTTTTGGGTTTACAACCTCTTTAAAGTGAAGAGAGCCATGCATTTTTGGCAAAAGGATAATCAAGCATTCCTTCTTTTATGCACCAATGGAGAAACAGAATGGCTTTTTTCCCTCCTTAGAATTGTGCTGTATTGTAACCGCTTAACTGCATTGCAGTAGTAAGATGAGTTTGGAACTACAGAAAGCCATTAAAAAGAATCCAGGTAGTGAACATGGTTCAACCAGAGATGACAATATAAAAGGTTAAAAGAAATGCTTGGGAATATAAAAAAACAAACATTTATACTCACCTAGGTGGTTGCACCATCTGTCCCCCGCTGCCTCAACACCAAGAACTGAGTGATCAAAGACCGCTGATCACTTAGTTCTCAGTCTTTATGAAACAGAGAGTGGTAATTGTCAGTCACCAACTCTCTGCTCTGCCCCACCAGCACTCACTGGAGCACTGGCCAGTGGAGGGGACGGAAGGGGCTGGCTCAGGTTCTTATGGAGCAAGCTGTTGGTCCAGGCATCTGGGTGGATGCTGACATTAAAGTCAGGATCTCTCCAGGTTCTGAACCGGCTGTATGACGTCAGCCAACAGCAGGCTTTAGCTGAATATGAGTCACAGGAGTGCTGAATGAATTGCACTCCTGTGATACCCAGGAGAAGTAGGGCCAAAAAGAGCTTTGACTTGACTTCTCCTTTAATTTTGATCTCTATAAGAAAATACCTCTGAAAACTACTACTACTACTATGACTACGACTACTACTACGAGAACGAAGAAGAATAAGAAGAATTGACACACATACATCTACACAGGTTGAACTGGATAGACTATCGTCCTTTTTCAACCTTACCAACTATGAAACTATACAACTATATTAGTCAAAATAATAATCTTACCTGAGAAATAATTTCTTTCTTCCTTTGGGAATTTCTTCCACAATTATACTTTGTTGCTACCCCTGCAATAGCTCTTTCTTTTCTTCCAAAAAAACCAGGAGAACTTCAATGTGTACACAAAGCTGAGAGCTATCCAAAAAGGTTCTAATGAATGCAATAGAATTTGGGAACTGTTCTGAGATAAATCCTGGTTTTATAAGAATGCATCATTGACCATAACCACCACCAAACCACCATAAAAGGCTATGTCAAAAATAGAACTTCCTCAATTAGTAAAAAACATTTCTTTCTCAGAAACACGAGCGGTCAAAGATTATCATCCACTAGGAACAATTTTATATTCTAGCCAATTCAACTTCAGCAGTGTCTGTCTTTTATATGCTGTATACCAAGGTTGGATGAATGGTTATATAGACTGAAATTCCTAGACAAAGAGATGTGATTTTTGCTCTATAGGAGGGAGATTGAATTCACAAAGTAATAACATTTTAGAAGTACTGTAAATACAATTCTAGAACATTAAAAAGTTTTTCTGAAAAAGTTTACCATAATTCAGAGAATGAAGAAAAATGACTAGCTTTAATTGCACTGAACTTAAAGGAGATGTACAGCCAAAGCTTGTTTGGCTGTACATCCCCTATGGATCACAGGAGTGCAATTCGTTTTGCACTACTGTGACCCGTTTTCAGCAGATCGCGGGCTGAAGTCTGCTCTATGCTGACATCACAGAAGCCGGTGCAGGCACCGCGTGATCGCGACAATGAAGTCTGGATCTGCCAGGTGCCTCTTAGCGAGCCGCTGAGAGCCTGAGCTGGCCGTTCCCCACCCCTTTACAGCTCAGCGCTTCAATGGGCGAGGAGGAGCAAAACTGATAGAGACATACCCCAAGCGACTTACAGCTGTAATCGCTTCAAAAGGTGGCGCTACAAAGTATTAACTTAAGGGGGCTGAATAATTTTGCACGCCCAATTTTTCAGTTTTTTATTTGTTAATAAAGTTTGAAATATCCAATAAATTTCGTTCCACTTCATGATTGTGTCCCACTTGATGTTGATTCTTCACAAAAAATTACAGTTTTATATCTTTATGTTTGAAGCCTGAAATGTGGCAGAAGGTCGCAAAGTTCAAGGGGGCCGAATACTTTAGCAAGGCACTGTAGCAGTCTGATCCTGTCTACAGTGTGGGTGGTGCAGTCCCTTCCCATGCTGCCACCCCCCCCCATGGTTCCCAGGCTCTCCCACCATTCCTGGGAGTCCAAAACCACATTGAAGGCTTTCAGGATGGTGAGCAGTAAGAGACTGAAGGACATCCATTCATCATTCTCCTCTACCGATTAGCATTTTAGGTTTCAGAGCCGTAACAGCCAGGGAAGCAGCTAATGTAGCACAATCTGTGTTCAATTATCTAATCTGCTGTTAAGAGCAGGGGACACACTAGACGCCTAAAAGACCCATGTATTTATGTCTCCATAAAGAGAACCTGCCTGGGGGGGGGGGGGCTTGTTAACCATGTGTTAGCAATAAAGTTAACTGCTTTCGGACCTGTGCAAACCACCGAATACGTCAGTCGCACGCGTGCAGCTAGGGGGCGAGCATGCGGCACTGCCATCTCCACTCGGCAGTGGGGACTTGGTTGCAAGGGGCAGGTGGCTCTGATTGCCGCTGACCACCCTCGATCGTTCCCTACTGAGAAAGAAGAATGGTCAGATATTGTAAACATAGCTGACCGTTCTGTCTGGAATGATCACAGAGTGCCTGTGACCCTTCTATATAGGATCACAGGTCTCTATGGTCATTCCATAAGCCCCACCCCATACAGTTAGAAACACACCCCTAGGTACACATTTAACCCTTTGATCGCCCCTGGGTTAACCCCTTCCCTGCCAATGGCATTATTACAGTAACAGTGCATATTGTTAGCACTGATTACTGTTGTAATGTCACTGGTGTCCCCAAAAGTGTTAACAATGTCAGTTAGGGGTCCGATTTGTACGCCGCAATGTCACAGTCCCGCTAAAAATCGCAGATCGCCGCCATTACTAGTAAAAAAAAAGAAAAGAAAAGAAAAATGACATAAATCTTTCCTGTAGTTAGTAGACGTGATAACTTTTGGGCAAACCAATCAAAATACGCTTATTGCTATTTTTTTTACCAAAAAATATGTAGCAGACAACAAATTTGACTAAAATGTTAAAAAAAAAGATATATAGCAGAATGTGAAAAATATTGTTTTTTTTTTTTCAGAATTGTCGCTCTATTTTTGTTTATAGCGCAAAAAATAAAAACCGCAGAGGGGATTAAATACCACCAAAAGAAAGCTCTATTTGTGGGGAAAAAAAGGACATCAATTTCATTTAGATACAGCGTTGCACGACCGTGCAATTGTCCATTAAATTATGAAAAAAAAAACAATATTTTTCATTTTCTGCTATATGACATTCTCGAAAAAAAAAAAATTAAAAATCAAAATTTTTTAACATTTTAGGCCAATTTGTTGGCCTAAATCGGAGCCACCTGACACCCACACTCGCTTCCCCGCTGATGATCCCCTAGCCTCCTGAGATCGAGCGATGTAGAGCTAAGTCGCTTTGCCCAGGAGTGGCTGCTAGGGATGATTGAACTTTTGAAAAGTTTGGTTCGACCAGAACACCCGAATTTCTCGAAAGTTTGGTTTGGATTCCAGAACTCCATTGAAATCAATGGGACCCGAACTTCTGGAATCAAAAAACACAATTTTGAAGCCCTAAAACCCAATAAATGACCCTAAAAATTGCCTAGGGTTCTGGGTCATGCCCCAGGGACTATGAATCAGGCAAAAAAAGTTCTTAAAAATTGTCGTTTTTGATAGAGAGCCAATTATTGAAAAAATTATTGGAAAAAAAAAGAGATTTCTTTGGATTTAGTGTCGCGGGGGGGGGGGGGGGGGTCTAAAAAGTGTACCTGTGAAGTTTCAGCTCTGTAGCATGTCCAGAACCAGAAAAAAAAACAGATTCTTTTTCTTAGAATTTCAGTAGCGCAGGGATGGTGTTACCCTCCTTTAACACCTGGGCATTTTTGTTTCAGGCGTTTTTTTTTAACTTCTGTATAGGGGTATATATATATATATATAAATAAATATATGTGTGTATGTATATATATATATATATATATATATATATATATATATATATATACCCCTAACCCAGAATCTGCATATTGGGGTCACCCTGACATGGCAGAGTTCGGTCACCCTGACATGGCAGAGTCAGTTCACCCTAAACTACACTACGGTCACCCTGACATGGCAGAGTCAGGTCACCCTAAACTACACTAGGGTCACCCTTAGACTTACAGCTATCCCTACAAAAACTAGATTTTTGAATCTAACTATAGTGGTATATAGTACCCTAACTACACTACATATCCCTTTCCTCACACTAATAATTGCAAAATGACACTGGAGCTTTACAAGCAGCAGGAGAAACACAAATGCTTCCACTCTCTTCCACAGCCCCTGTATTACAGTGCTAGAGGTTTGGCGGGGTATGTTATATACTGGGGGGGGGGGTATGGGGGGCGTATTCACTCCTTATTGGCCTCTGGACCCCGTAGTCACTCCAATCACATTTTACTGATGTTTCTGGGCCAATCACAGGCTTTTAAAGCCCAGTTCCTGTCCCATTGCATTTTGGGCGGTTCTGGTGGCCAAATGCCAAGCTTTTACCGCAAAAAGTTTGGAATTCAGCCGAATTTCGAACACCCAATGTTCGGGTCGAACTGATGGTCGACCCGAACCGTTCGATCATCCCTAGTGGCTGCCTGCCGCAGTAAATCTGCGGTGGGCAGTCGTCAAGTGGTTAAAGGGCCTGGGCGTGAAAAGTTTGGGATTTAAAAAAAAAATATATATATATATATATATATACTCATCTAGGTGAATGCAGCAATGATCCGATGCTGCATCTGTCCCCTGCCGTCTCTACACTGAGAACTGAGTGATCAAACATCACTGATCGCTCAGTTCTCCCCCTCAGCTCTGAAAAGACAGCCATGACTATCAGTCAACGGCTCTCTTCTCTCCCCTCCAGCGCTCACTGGAGTTCTGGGGTGTGGAGAAGGCAGGAGGGACGAGATTAGGCTCTCAACAGATTTCTGAGATGAGCCAGGTGCCTATCCAGGCTTCTGGGTGTATCCTGACCATATGGCCCGCTGTTGTCTGAAAATGGGTCACGAGAGGGCAGAAAGAACTGCACTCCTGTGATCCATAGGGGAAGAATGGCCAAAAAAAGCTTTGACCATACTTCTTTTACTCTAAACTAATAAGATGTAAAGGCTTTTAAAGTGTACCCTGTGAAAATCTTTGTAAACTATCATTTTTCACAAAATCATGGGTGCACACAATTTTAAGACTTGACATGTTTGATATCTATTTACTTAATGCAATCCAATCTTTTATATTTTGTGTGCTGTTAGGGAGATATAATGTCCCTGACCGTGCTTACTGGTCCACGTATCCGTAGTTAGGTGGACCTTGCCACAGATGGCTTTGCGCAGTGCACACCTGATTTTGTCACCCACTTGGTTGTGCAGGGAAGGGAGGGCTTGCCTGGAAAAGTAGTGGCGGCTGGGCACGATGTACTGTGAGACCCTACAGTAATCTCCTATCTCTCCCTCCGGACAAAAAGATTGTGCACTGCACCCCCACACAATCAAATCAATGTAGATCGCTGTATGATTATTGAAGATTGTTCCTATGCTTTCCCTCAAAGCAATCTCCAGCCTGACCCTACAATAATCTCCTATCTCTCCCTCACCAAAAGTATCAGGAACCTCTCTCTAGTATAGTTATAGCAGAGTGACGTGCGAACGCTGTGGGACTCCAGCTTATATAGACTCTGGGTCACATGCTGCACTGGCCAATCACAGCCATGCCATTAGTAGGCATGGCTGTGATGGCTTCTAGGGCACACTAGTTAAACGTTTGCTGATTGGCTGCCTTGCACCTGTTGAAAGCGTGCCATTAAAACCGAGCCAAAACATCAAATAACATTACCGAACAACGGACAGTACCCGAACATACAGTGAAATGTTCTGGTTCGAGTCCGGGTACCGAATACCCAAAAGTCCGGTACGAAACCAAACAATACAGTCGGGGTTCGCTCAACACTAATTAGGGCAGAACAGGAAGTGATGACGGCGGCCACGGCCGAGGAGAAGGGAGGAAGGAGGAAGTGCACATTAAAATGCCCTAAAAAGAAGTCCGGAGTCTCGGAGTCATCTGTTTACTTCTGGCTTATCACACACTGGATGTGAAGACTGTAATAGGAGATTTTGGAGCTCTTGTGGAGATACATTGCGATCATGACCCCCTATAACTAAGGGGTCAACTTCTTTTGGTAAGAAGTATTTTATCCGAGCACTGGGTGTATGGTGATTGGTGAAGGCATTTCACATCAAGTCCAATTGTATTTGCTGCTGGAACTTAAAGTTTGCACCGAGCACTTTCCAAGGACTATGTTTATTAATTTTATTATTTCTATATTCATTGGAATATTCACTTGCAAATAATTGGTTCATATGTTTATGTTATTTATGCATTAGCACTTTATTGTGAGTATACTGCTGAGCGCAATAACCCATATTCACTATCACTAATTATAATGTTTCTTATTATATAACAAACAGTACATTTCTATTGTCTAAAAAAAAAATCTACTGTTAATTATTTATTTATTTATTTTTGGCTGTTTATATATTTTGGTGTACACACACAGAAAAAAAAAGTACAATATATCATAAATAGAAACAAGTCGCGCTAAGTGCCCATTCACACTACCGCGACTTGTCAGGCGACTGGTCAGCTTGACAAGTCGCGGTCCGTGCACTGCTACAGGAACCGTTCTAATAGCAGTGACTCAAGTCGCTCCGACTTAGAAAGTAGTTCCTGTACTACTTCGGGGCGACATCGGGGCGACTTGCATTGACATTCATTATATGAAGTCCGTTGCAAGTCGCGCCAAAGTCGCGGTCCAAGCGACTTCACAGGTCGCCCCCAAAGTCGTGCCGCGTTAGTGTGAACCGGCACTAAGTGATTGAGTATAATGAAGTGAATAAAAAATTAGTCAAAAAAAATAAATAAAAAAATAAATAAAAAAAATTGTCAAAAAACATAAATTGGTGTGGAATAGTTTCTGGTAAGCAGAACACTTATCGTTTGTGGATTCACTTATTTGGGATACTTCAATTTATTTGTCTTCTACTTGTGGATGGAATTGATGAACTTCTGATTATATTCATTGGACACTTCCACACCAATTTATGTTTTTTTGACTAATTTTTTATTCACTTCATTATACTCAATCACTTAGCGCGACTTGTTTCTATTTATGCTTTTTGGGGTGTTGTCGCACTTGAAGTTGCTGCTTACATTATTATTTATTCATTTATATTTTTTGTTAGCACTAGCGCAGTTATATCTATTTTTTACTTGTACAATATATCATGTCTTTTTCAAGGCGTTTGTTTCACATCCTTTTCACACCTATTGTCACGGCACAGTTTCACACGAAATAAACGTGATAAAGAACTGGGTGTTCTTTGGGCTTTGGGTGCTTCCCATACTATTTGACAATAGCTTGTCTGGAGGCCAAATTGAATATTAAACATACGTGTTATTTTCAAAAGTATTGGGACACCTGCCTTTACGCGCACATGAACTTTAATGGCATCCCAGTCTTAGTCCATAAGGGTTTAATATTGAGTTGGCCCACCCTTTGCAGCTATAACAGCTTCAACTCTTCTGGGAAGGCTGTCCACAAGGTTTAGGAGTGTGTCTATGGGAATGTTTGACCATTCTTCCAGAAGCGCACTGATGTGAGTTCAGGCACTGATGTTGAAAAGAAGGCCTGATTTGCAGTGTCCGCAATAATTCATCCCAACAGAGTTATATCGGGTTGAGGTCAGGACTCAAGTTCCTCCACCCCAAATTCGCTCATCCATGTCTGTATGGACCTTGCTTTGTGCACTGGTGTGCAGTCTTGTTGGAACAGAAAGGGGTCATCCCCAAACTGTTCCCACAAAGTTGGGAGCGTGAAATTGTCCAAAATGTCTTGGTATGCTGACCCCTTAAGAGTTCTCTTCACTGGAACTAAGGGGCCAAGCCCAACCCCTGAACAACAACCCCACACCATAATCCCCCCTCCATCAAATTATTTTGACCAGTGCTCAAAGCTAGGCCCATAAAGACATGGATGAGCGAGTTTGGAGTGAAGGAACTTGATTGGCCTGCACAGAGTCCTGACCTCAACTGATAGAACACCTTTGGGATAAATTAGAGCAAAGACTGTGAGCAAGGCCTTCTCGTCCAACATCAAATGGGCTTCTGGAAGAATCGTCAAACATTCCCATAGACACACTCCTAACCTTGTGGACAGCCTTCCCAGAAGAGTTGAAGCTGTTATAGCTGCAAAGGGTGGGCCAACTAAATATTGAACCCTACGGACTAAGACTGGGAGGCCATTAAAGTTAATGTTAATTTTAACCACTTGCCGACTATATATACGGCGGCGGTCAGCCCCTCCCAGGCAAAGTGACGTACCGGTACGTCACTAGCTTGGGAGCCAATAGGGGGTGAGCGCGCGCCGCAGGAGGTGCACTCCTGTCCCCGCTCAAAGCCCATGCGTGTGATCGTCGGATGGAGAGGGAGAAAGGCAGGCGGCTAATGTAAACAAAGCCGCCTGTCATTCTTCCCTGTGTAAAAGCACAGATCATACGGTCCTGCTATGTAGGACCGTTTATCTGTGCTATTACACACACAGCCATATCCAATGACAGTAAGAATCACGCCCCTAGGGACACACTTAACCCCTCCCTCTCCAATAAAGTTAACCCCTTCCCTCCCAGTGTCATTTTTACAGTAACAGTGCATATGTATAGCACTGATTACTGTAGTAATGTCACCGGTACCCCCAAAAATGTCAAAAATGTCAGTCAAGGGTCCGATCTGTCCACTGCAATGTCGCAGATCGCCATCATTACTCGTTAAAAAAAAAACTATAAAAATGACAAAAATCTTTCCCTTAGTTAGTAAACGCAATAACTTTTGCGCAAACCAATCAAAATACGCTTTTTGCGATTTTTTTTTTACCAAACATAGGTAGCAGAAAACAAATTGGCCAAAACAAATGTGAAAAAGATTGTTATTTTTGCAAAATTGCCGCTCTTTTTTTGTTTATAGCGCATGATCAAATACCAACAACCTGGTCGCAGGTTCCATCTGGAGTTGTTCAGACTGTTCTGTTTGTTATTAAAGTTTCTACAAGGGAGCGGACCATTGAATTATGGGAGATGTAGTTCTGGGAGGAATGGAGGCTGTGGATCATCTGTTTGACGGAACTATCCCCCCCAATGGAGAAGGCAGGAGGGTTGAGATTAGGCTCTAAGCAGATTTCTGAGATGAGCCAGGTGCCTATCCAGGCTTCTGGGTGGATCCTGACCATATGGCCTGCTGTTGTCTGAAAATGGGTCATAGGGGAAGAATGGCCAAAAAAAGCTTTGACCATACTTCTTTAACTCTAAACTAATAAGATGTAAAGGCTTTTAACGTGTTCCCTGTGAAGATCTTTGTAAACTATCATTTTTCACAAAATCATGGGTGCACACAATTTTAAGACTTGACATGTTTGATATCTATTTACTTAATGCAGTCCAATCTTTCATATTTTACCCAAAAAAATGGATATTATATTGTGTGCTTGAACTAAACCCTACCAGAGTCTGGTAGGTGGTTCTTCCCTGGAACAGGCCCCAGAATTACGAAAATGTTGCATGGATTTAAATAATGTACATTGTTATCATGTACTGTATTATATTATAATGTTTCTTATTATATAACATACAGTACATTTCTATTGTCTAAAAATAAAATCTACTGCTATTTTTTTTTTTTTTTTTTTGCTGTTTATATATTTTGGTGTATACACACACACACACAGAAAAAAAAAAAAAAAAAAACTTACAATATATTATGTCTTTTTCAAGGCGATTGTTTCACATCCTTTTCACACCTATTGTCACGGCACAGTTTCACACAAAATAAACGTGACGAAGAACACCCAGTGGGGGCTCTGGGTGCTTCCCATACTATTTGACAATAGCTTGTCTGGAGGCCAAATTGAGAATTAAACATACACGTTATTGTCAAAAGTATTGGGACGGCTGCCTTTACACACACATGAACTGCACATAAATGGCATCCCAGTCTTAGTCCGTAGGGTTCAATATTGAGTTGGCCCACCCTTTGCAGCTATAACAGCTTCAACTCTTCTGGGAAGGCTGTCCACAAGGTTTAGGAGTGTGTCTAAGGGAATGTTTTACCATTCTTCCAGAAGCGCACTGATATGAGTTCAGGTACTGATGTTGAAGAGAAGGCCTGATTTGCAGTGTCTGAAATAATGCATCCCAACAGAGTTCTATCGGGTTGAGGTCAGGACACTGTGCAGTCTACTCAAGTTCCTCCACCCCAAATTCGCTCATCCATATCTGTATGGACCTTGCTTTGTGCACTGGTGTACAGTCATGTTGGAATAGGAAGGGGCAGTGGCATAGCATGGGTTGTCAGAGCCCGGGGCAAGGTAAGTAATTTGCGCCCCCTACACAAACCTACTAGACCACTACACAGACCACTACACTGACACCTACACTGACCTAGCCGACCACTACAGAGAACCACCCTTTTCCTACACTGACCTACCTTATTACTATACTGACACCTACACTGACCTACCTGACCACTACAGAGACCTACCTTATTACTATACTGACCTACCTGATTACTAATACTGACACCTACACTGACCTAGCTGACCACTACAGAGAACCACCCTTTTTCTACACTGACCTACCTGATTACTATACTGACACCTACACAGACCTACCTGACCACTACAGAGACCTACCTTATTACTATACTGGCACCTACACTGACCTACCTGACCACTACACAGACCTACCTCACCACTACACAGACCTACCTGTTCACTAAACCCCTACACTGACCTACCTTTTTCCTGCACTAGCCTACCTGATTCCAAGACTAGCCTACCTGGTCACTATACTGACACCTACACTAACCTACCTGACCACTACACAGACACCTACTCTGACCTACCTTATTCCTACACTTACCTACCTTATTCCTGCACTAACCAACCTGATCACTACACTAGCCTACCTAATTTCTATACTGACACCTACACTGACCTACCTGACCACTACACAGACCTACCTGACCACTTCACAGCCCTACCTGACCAATACACTGCCCACTACACTGACCTACCTGATTCCTACACTAACCTACCTGATTACTATACTGGCACCTACAGAGACCAATCTGACCACTACACAGACCTACCTGATTCCTGCACTAACCGACCTGATCACTACACTGACCTACCTAATTACTATACTGACCCCCTACACTGAACCCTACACTGACATTACTGATTCCTACACTGACCAATCTGACACCTTTACTGAATCTCCTACACTGACACCCCCCTACTCTAACACCCCTTACACTGACACCTTCACTGACCCCGCTACACTGACACCTACACTGACCCCCCTACACCGACACCTACACTGACTCCTACATTGACCACTTCACTGACCCATATAATGACCCCTATAATGACCCCTACAATGAACCCCGTACACTGACCCCCCTTCACTGACCCCCCTACACTGACCCCTTCACTGACCCCCCATACACTGACACCTAAACTGACCCCCCTACACTGACCCCCCCATACACTGACCCCTTCACTGACACCTACACTGATCCCTCACACTGACCTCCCCCTACACTGACACCTTCACTGACAAATTCACTGACCCCCCTACACTGACACCGACACTGACTCCCCCATACACTGACCCCCCATACACTGACACCTATACTGACCCCCCCACACACACTGACCCCCCCTACACTTATCCCCCACATTCCCACATACACTGACCCCCCCCTACACTGACCTCCCTACACTGACCCCCCCATACACTGACCCCCCCATACACTGACCCCCTTACACTGACACCGACACTGACCCCCCCATACACTGACACCTATACTGACCCCCCCCCCCACACTGACCCCCCTACACTAATCCCCCCACATTACCACATACGCTGACCCCCCTACACTGACCTCCCAACACTGACCCCCCCATACACTGACACCCCATACATTGACACCTACACTGACCCCCCTTCACTAACCCCCCCTACACTGACACATACACTGACCCCCCCTACATTTCCACATACACTGTCCCCCTTACACTGACACCTACACTAACACCCCCTACACTGACCCCCCTACACTGACCCCCCATACACTGACCCCCCTACATTTCCACATACACTGACCCCCCACACTAACACATATACTGACACCCCTACACTGACCTCCCCATACATTGACAGCTATACTGACACCCCCATACACTGACAGCTACACTGACCCCCCCCCCATACACTGACACCTATATTGACCCCCCCCCATACTGACCCCCCTACACTGACCCCCCTAAATTCCCACATACACTGACCCCCCTACACTGACCTCCATAGACTGACCACCCCCTACACTGACCCCCCTACATTCCCACATACACTGACCCCCCCCCCTACAATGACCTCCCTAGACTGACCCCCCCATAAACTGACCCCCCCATACACTGACCCCCCTACACTAACCCCCTACACTAAGATGTATGGTTCCTGCGCTATCGTGGATACTCTACCAGCCACCCTAATGCTGCATCACATAAACGGATACTATTAAACAGTCACAAATAGAGGTTATGTGAATATCCCATCAATTCTTACTATAACCAAAAGTGAATCAGTGCTTCTTCTCTATAAACCACTCTTATAAAAGTGCTTTGTGCATTTGGTGCCAATAATTTATAAATGAAATTAAATTTACAAAATATATAAAATATATATAAAATCACTTTAGTGATAAAAAAATATATATATCACATATGTGCAAACAACAAATCCATGTAGAAATAAGTAGAAAGTAGAAAGTAGAAAGTAGATAAGTAGAAAAAAAAAGAAATAAGTGTCCAATCCAAAAGGTGTGCCAAAACAGTTCCAAATATTATCTGGTTGTCCCAGATCACTTAATAAATAAATAATGGTGATTGGATCATGCAAACTCCTTTCCTCCACCTTTAATCTCCTTGGTTTGAACCTTTTTCAGTGATTTCACTTCTAGGTGTGCTATATTCTCACCTCACAAAAGAAAATAATACGCCTGTATTATTTATCCAGGGTTGGTGGTGGTTCCTCCTCCTCCTCTATTCCAGCGTGGTGTTTGAGGGTCACACTCTCCTTCCCAGGGATCTGCTTGTATCTTCCCGATATTGTGTTGTCTATGGGGACCTTTAGTGTCTTCCCTTGGATACGATCTCTTAGTTTGTGTGTCACTTCCTTAGGGCTCATTAAAATGATGGGGCCATCATTGTGCAGTATTTTATCATTTATTGATTAAAAAATAGCAGACTTACATTTAAATTAGCTGTTTCCAATGTCTGATAACCGCCGTGGGGAGCTCTGTCCCGTACCGCAAGTCACTTCCGGGTTCTGGATGTCCTTGATAAATAATACAGGCATATTATTTTCTTTTGTGAGGTGAGAATATAGCACACCTAGAAGTGAAATCACTGAAAAAGGTTCAAACCAAGGAGATTAAAGGTGGAGGAAAAGAGTTTGCATGATCCGAACACAATTATTTATTTATTAAGTGATCTGGGACAACCAGATAATATTTGGAACTGTTTTGGCACACCATTTGGATTGGACACTTATTTCTATATGGATTTGTTGTTTGCACATATGTGATATATATATATATATTTTTACCACTGAAGAGATTTTATATATTTTTTATATATTTTGTAAATTGAATTTTATTTATAAATTATTGGCACCGAATGCACAAAGCACTTTTATAAGAGTGGTTTATAGAGAAGAAGCACTGATTCACTTTTGGTTATAGTAAGAATTGATGGGATTTTCCCATTAGCACTTTATATTTATATGAATTAAGGATATATTTATGAATTTTGGAATAAGACGCATATATTAGGATTCAATATTTATTTCAACATAGGCAAAATTAACCAATAGGTGCCAAATCACATAAAAGCACTTTTCACATACTCAGAACACCCCAAAGTGCATCACAACCCCCCCCCCCCCATAACCTCTATTTGTAGTGGTCAGTGTATGGGGGGTCAGTGTATGGGGGGGTCAGTGTAGGGAGGTCAGTGTAGGGGGGTCAGTGTATGTGGGAATGTAGGGGGGTCGGTGTAGGGGGTTCAGTGTGTGAGGGGTCAATATAGGTGTCAGTGTATGGGGTGTCAGTATAGGTGTTAGTGTGGGGGGTCAGTGTATGTGGAAATGTAGGGGGGTCAGTGTATGGGGGGTCAGTGTATGGGGGTCAGTGTAGGGGGGTCAGTGTAGGGAGGTCAGTGTATGGGGGGTCAGTGTATGGGGAGGTCAGTGTAGGGGGTGTTAATGTAGGTGTCAGTGTAGGGGGGGTCAGTGTATGTGGAAATGTAGGGGGGTCAGTGTATGTGTCAGTGTAGGGGGGGGGGTTAGTAAAGGGGGGTCAGTGTAGGTGTCAATGTATGGGGGTCAGTGTATGGGGGGGTTCAATTTTGGGAGGTCAGTGTAGGGGGGGTCAGTGTATGTGGTAATGTGGGGGGATTAGTGTAGGGGGGGTCAGTGTGGGGGGTCAGTATAGGTGTCAGTGTATGGGGGGTCAGTGTATGGGGGAGTCAGTGTTGGTGTTAGTGTAAGGGGGTCAGTGTATGGGGGGGGTCAGTGTAGGGAGGTCAGTGTAGGGGGGGGGTCAGTGTAGGGAGGTCAGTGTAGGGGGGGTCAGTGTATGTGGGAATGTGGGGGATAAGTGTAGGGGGGGTCAGTGTGTGTGTGGGGGGGGTCAGTATAGGTGTCAGTGTATGGGGGGGTCAGTGGGGGGGGGTCAGTATAGGTGTCTGTGTATGGGGGGGTCAGTGTATGGGGGAGTCAGTGTCGGTGTCAGTGTAGGGTTGTCAGTGAAGTTGTCAGTGTAGGGGGGTCAGTGTGAGGGATCAGTGTAGGTGTCAGTGAAGGGGTCAGTGTATGGGGGGGTCAGTGTAGGGGGGGTCAGTTTAGGTGTCAGTGTATGGGGGGTCAGTGAAGGGGTCAGTGTAGGGGGGTCAGTGAAGGGGGGTCGGTGTACTGGGTTCATTGAAGGGGTCATTATATGGGTCAGTGTAGTGGTCAGTGTAGGAGTCAGTGTAGGTGTCGGTGTAGGGGGGTCAGTGTAGGTGTCAGTGTAGCTGGGTCAGTGAAGGTGTCAGTGTAAGGTGTGTCAGTGTAGGGGGGATGTCAGTGTAGGGGATTCAATGAAGGTGTCAGGTAGGTCAGTGTAGGAATCAGGAATGTCAGTGTAGGAATCAGGTAGGTCAGTGTAGTGATCAGGTCGGTTAGTGCAGGAATCAGGTAGGTCTGTGTAGTTGTCAGATAGGTCTCTGTAGGTGTCAGTATAGTAATCAGGTAGGTTAGTGTAGGAATCAGGTAGGTCAGTGTAGTGGACAGTGTATTGGTCAGGTAGGTCTGTGCAGTGGTCAGGTAGGTCAGTGTAGGTGTCAGTATAGTGATCAGGTAGGTTCGTCTTGGAATCAGGTAGGTTAGTGCAGGAAAAAGGTAGGTCAGTGTAGGTGTTTAGTGAACAGGTAGGTCTGTGTAGTGGTCAGATAGGTCTGTGTAGTGGTCAGGTAGGTCAGTGTAGGTGTCAGTATAGTAATTAGGTAGCTCAGTGTAGTGATCAGGTTGATTAGTGCAGGGATCAGGTAGGTCAGTGTAGGTGTCTGTGTAGTGGTCAGGTAGGTTAGTGTAGGAATCAGGTAGGTCTCTGTAGTGGTCAGATAGGTCTCTGTAGGTGTCAGTATAGTAATCAGGTAGGTTAGTACAGGAAACAGGTAGGTCAGTGTAGTGGTCAGTGTATTGGTCAGGTAGGTCTCTGTAGTTGTCAGTATAGTGATCATGTAGGTTAGTACAGGAAACAGGTAGGTCAGTGTACTGGTCAGTGTATTGGTCAGGTAGGTCTGAGTAGTGGTCAGGTAGTTCAGTGTAGGTGTCAGTATGGTAATTAGGTAGCTCAGTGTAGTGATCAGGTAGGTCAGAGTAGGTGTCACTATAGTAATCAGGTAGGTCTGTGTAGTGGTCAGGTAGGTCTGTGTAGGTGTCAGTATAGTAATCAGGTAGATCAGTGTAGGAATAAGGTAGGTCAGTGTATGTGTCAGTATAGTAATCAGGTAGGTCTGTGTAGTGGTCAGGTAGGTCTTTGTAGGTGGTGTCAGTATTAGTAATCAGGTAGGTCAGTGTAGGAATAAGGTAGGTCTCTGTAGTGGTCAGGTAGGTCAGTGTAGGTGTCAGTATAGTAATAAGGTAGGTGTGTAGTGGTCAGGTAGGTCTGTGTAGGTGGTGTCAGTATAGTAATCAGGTAGGTCAGTGTAGGAATAAAGTAGGTCTCTGTAATGGTCAGGTAGGTCAGTGTAGGTGTCGGTATAGTAATCAGGTAGGTCAGTGTAGAAATAAGGTAGGTCTCTGTAGTGGTCAGGTAGGTCAGTGTAGGTGTTAGTATAGTAATAAGGTAGGTCAGTGTAGGAAAAGGGTGGTTCTCTGTAGTGGTCGGCTAGGTCAGTGTAGGTGTCAGTGTAGTGGTCTGTGTAGTGGTCTAGTAGGTTTGTGTAGGGGGCGTAAATTACTTACCTTGCCCCGGGCTCTGACAACCCATGCTATGCCACTGCCCCTTCCTATTCCAACATGACTGTACACCAGTGCACAAAGCAAGGTCCATACAGATATGGATGAGTGAATTTGGGGTGGAGGAACTTGAGCAGACTGCACAGTGTCCTGACCTCAACCCGATAGAACTCTGTTGGGATGCATTATTTCGGACACTGCAAATCAGGCCTTCTCTTCAACATCAGTACCTGAACTCATATCAGTGCGCTCCTGGAAGAATGGTAAAACATTCCCTTAGACACACTCCTAAACCTTGTGGACAGCCTTCCCAGAAGAGTTGAAGCTGTTATAGCTGTAAAGGGTGGGCCAACTCAATATCAAACTCTTACGGACTAAGACTGGGATGTCATTCATGTGCAGTTCATGTGTGTGTAAAGGCAGCCGTCCCAATACTTTTGACAATAACTTGTATGTTTAATTTTCAATTTGGCCTCCAGACAAGCTATTGTCAAATAGTATGGGAAGCACCCAGAGCCCCCACTGGGTGTTCTTCGTCACGTTTATTTTGTGTGAAACTGTGCCGTGACAATAGGTGTGAAAAGGATGTGAAACAATCGCCTTGAAAAAAACATAATATATTGTACGTTTTTTTTTTTTTTTTTTTACTGTGTGTGTATACACCAAAATATCTAAACAGCAAAAAAAAAAAAAAAAAAATTAGTGGTAGATTTTTTTTTTAGACAATAGAAATTTACTGTATGTTATATAATAAGAAACATTATAATATAATACAGTACATGATAACAATGTACAGTATTTAAATCCATGCAACATTTTCATAATTCTGGGGCCTGTTCCAGGGAAGAACCACCTACCAGACTCTGGTAGGGTTTAGTTCAAGCACACAATATAATATCCGTTTTTTGGGTAAAATATGAAAGATTGGACTGCATTAAGTAAATAGATATCAAACATGTCAAGTCTTAAAATTGTGTGCACCCATGATTTTGTGAAAAATGATGGTTTACAAAGATCTTCACAGGGAACACGTTAAAAGCCTTTACATCTTATTAGTTTAGAGTTAAAGAAGTATCATCAAAGCTTTTTTTGGCCATTCTTCCCTTATGACCCATTTTCAGACAACAGCAGGCCATATGGTCAGGATCCACCCAGAAGCCTGGATAGGCACCTGGCTCATCTCAGAAATCTGCTTAGAGCCTAATCTCGCCCCTCCTGCCTTCTCCACTGGGGGGATAGTTCAGTCAAACAGATCATCCACAGTCTCCATTCCACCTAGAACTACATCTCCCATAATTCAATGGTCCGATGCCTTGTAGAAACTTTAATAACAAACTGAACTGTCTGAACAACCTGCGACCAGGCTACATCCCCCCCCCCCCACTTGAACATCTTTGGTCCCCAAAGATAATAAAGTCTTCGGGAAAGAGTTTATTCCATTATAAGAGATTTAATTAACAACCTTAAGTAAAGTTCATTCCAATTGAAAACCAGCTAATAAAGGCACTATCTAGCAATTTATCATACAGGTCATCTGACAAATTTGGGTCACTCTCGCAAAAGGCCGGCAAAAGATCAGTGGCCATCCTGATAGTGTCAGTAGGTGGAACAGAACTCTCTCCATTAGAAACTTCAACAAGAGAGGCAGCTGTTGGTACAGATCGTTGAGCTGTTGTAATCTGTTCTTCAGAACTTTCTCCCAATGCACTATAGGTCAGTCTTTTAGGTGGATGTATCTCTCGCCGCAGTGTAGATGATATTCCACTGTCAGACTCAGTGTCATTTTCCATCACTTGCGAATCATGGCTCATCGATGATTCCTGAGAGTCTTCAGAAGAACTTACTTCTCACATCAAGTTAGGTACCCCCGAATCCTGACTCCCAATCGATGGCTCTGTTGATTCAGTCAGGGAATGACTAAGTTCTCCAACAGTTCTTCTTCCTCAGGGAAAGGGGAATCAACAGGAACATCCCCACTTGGTAGCGGACTTTCAGGAATCACTACTATATCCTCTTCCAGTGGGTCTGGCCCCACTGCAGCTACAGGTACACTAGGCCCCTGACTTGATTTCCGCTCAGGAAGTGGGGCAGAAGGCCAATCAATAACTGGTGGAGAAAACTCAGAAGAGGAATCCTTCTCAAGGGTAGGAATGACCTTGCGGTTCGCCCGGCGATCAGTTTGTGGCGAATTTTGCTTGTTCGCTACCCGCCAAATTTGCGAACACATGGCGTTGTTCGCGGCGGCCATATTAGTTTACATTGGTGAGAACTTTGACCCATGACACAATCGTCAGGTGGAACAGGACAGCCAATTAAAACATTTCAGCACATGGACATGCCCCCTACCCTATAAATAGACCTGAGCTGTTGGCCATTTCACATTCCACTTTTTTGCCAGTGTAGGGAGAGGTCTGCTGTGCTCATGAGGGAAAGATTGCCAGACACAAATAGCTCTGTGAAGATCCACAAAAGTCCTTATCAGGGCTGGTATTTCGGTATAGGTCTACTAGTATCTTCTCAGTTTAGGGGCAGGTATCCAGTCGGTGCTTTAGGTTCAGTTAGAGATCAGCAGCAGTCACACACAAATCGCTCTGTTAATGTCCACAAAAGTCCCTTTCAGGTCTGGTATTTCGGTATAGGTCCAGTCTCTCTTCAGTATAGGGACAGGTATCCAGTCTGTGCTTTAGGGGCAGTTAGAGATCTGCAGTGACACAAATCACTCTGTTAATGTCCACAAAAGTAATTTAAAGGGCTGCAATGTCAGTATAGGTCTATTACAGTCTCTTCAGTATAGGGTCAGGTATCCAGTCTGTGCTTTAGGGGTAGTTAGAAATCGGCATCTGCAGTGACACAAATCGCTCTGTTAATGTCCACAAAAGTCATTTAAAGGGCTGCAATGTTGGTATAGGTCTATTACAGTCTCTTCAGTATAGGGTCAGGTATCCAGTCTGTGCTTTAGGGGCAGTTAGAGATCGGCATCTGCAGTGACAAAAATCGCTCTGTTAATGTCCACAAAAGTCATTTAAAGGGCTACAAATTTTTTGGTATTGCTGTGCAGTGCACTAAAAAGGGGGGGGGGGGGCAGGTGTGGTAACTGAGCGTTGCCAAACAGTGCCAAACTCCCTGGCCAAATTTTTGAACAACTGGTGTGATAGACCAGTGGCCCCCCAATACCACATTTTGAAGTAGGGTTTTATCTGAGTATACTTTTACAAGTGTATTTGTGTCCTGCAACAATATTGCCTCTTTTGCTGAGTTAAGTCTGATACACACAGTGCCAAACTCCCTGGCCAATTTTTTCAACAACTGGTGTGATAGACCAGTGGCCCCTCAATACAACATATTGAAGTGGGGTGTTATTTAACAGTATTCTTTTCTAAGAGTGTATTTTAGTCCTGCAAAAATTTTGCCTCTCTTGCTGTGTTGACTGTGCTACACATAGTGACAGCAGTTACCGGAAAATTATTTGTAGAACTGTTGTAATAAACCAGTGGCCCCCCAATACCACATATTGAAGTGGGGTGTTATCTGAGTATACTTTTACAAGTGTATTTGTGTCCTGCAACAATATTGCCTCTTTTGCTGAGTTAAGTCTGATACACACAGAGCCAAACTCCCTGGCCAATTTTTTCAAGAACTGCTGTGATAGACCAGTGGCCCCCCAATACCACATATTGAAGGGAGGTGTTATCTGAGTGTATTTTTATAAGTGTATTTGTGTCCTGCAACAATATTGCCTCTTTTGCTGAGTTAAGTCTGATACACACAGTGCCAAACTACCTGGCCAATTTTTTCAACAACTGGTGTGATAAACCAGTGGCTCCCCAATACCACATATTGAAGTGGAGTGTTATTTAACAGTATTCTTTTCTAAGAGTGTATTTTAATCCTGCAAAAATTTGGCCTCTCTTGCTGTGTTGACTGTGCTACACGCAGTGACAACAGTTACTGGCCAATTATTTGTAGAACTGTTGTAATAAACCAGTGCCCCCCCCAATACCACATATTGAAGTGGGGTGTTATATGAGTATACTTTTACAAGTGTATTTGTGTCCTGCAACAATATTGCCACTTTTGCTGAGTTAAGTCTGATACACACAGTGCCAAACTCCCTGGCCATTTTTTTCAACAACTGGTGTGATAGACCAGTGGCCCCCAATACCACATATTGAAGTGGGGTGTTATTTAACAGTATTCTTTTCTAAGAGTGTATTTTAGTCCTGCAAAAATGTGGCCTCTTTTGCTGAGTTGACTGTGCTACACACAGTGACAACAGTTACTGGCCAATTATTTGCAGAATTGGTGTGATAAACCTGTGGCCCCCCAATACCATAGATTGAAGTGGGGTGTTATCTACCTTTTTCCAGATATACTGCGATTCTCAAGAGACTTTTGTCACAGGGTAATTAAAAACATGACAGGCAGAGGAAGAGGCAGACACATACGCAGGGGTGGTAGGGGTAGGGCAGGAGAGTAGGCCGGTGCCAAACTGTGAAGTTTCAAAAGCCGCATGCAATTACGTCAAAGGACGCACCAGACTTGGTTGAGTGGCTCACTCAGACTTCCTCTTCTGCACCCCCATCCTCTCTATCTGCACCCTCTTCACTCTCTGCTGTGTGCACCCCCAAATACACCACCACATACCCTCCGCTTGAGTCACTGGAATTATTTTCCGATCCAAGACATTTGCGATGCACAGCCATTGTTGGAATCAGCTCAGGAAGAGGAGGTAGCAACAGCCGCCACTCAGCAGTCTGACGACAGTACCCAGATCAGGAGGTTGGTCCCCGCTGTTGCTGCCTACTCCGAGATCTCGAATGTTAGTGGTGGGGAAGGTGACGTAGATGATGACGAGTCTATGGATGTAACATGGGTGGCCACAAGAGAGGAAGAGGAAGGGAGTTCAGAGGGAGAGATGGACCGGCAGATAGCGAGGAGAGGCAGGCAGAACTTGCATTGCAAAAGAGGTACAAAGCAGACTGCAAATGTATCAGGAGCGAGCCATCAACCATGTACAGTCACATCTGGTGCTCCCAGGAAGCCGGCACATGGCTCAAGTGTGGGCTTTTTTTAAAGTGTCCGTTGCTGACAACAGTGTTGCCATCTGCAGCCTTTGCAGTCAACGCATAAGTCGCGGTAAGCCCAATACTCACCTAGGGACGACCGCCTTAAGAAGGCACCTGAACTCCCATCACCGTGCCCCCATTACAAACACAAAATGGCGGAAATGTTACCACAATCACAGAGGGCGGTCAGAATGCAGGGCTTCCAGGCCTTGCTGCGTGAAATGCTGCATTCTGCTTTTCCGTGCGCTGGCAGAGAAATTTCCAGTCCCAGAGAGACGGTTGCGGGTAGCAATCCAACAGCGCTTGCAAGAAGAGGGCGGTTTGAAGATGTCTTTGTCACTTCAGATATGAGATCCTTCTTTCAGCCGAACCATCAAAAGCTGTACTCCGGATCCAGCATCAGGGAATGCCTAGACCAACAGGTGTCCGACTACATCGGGCCGATGTGGACGCTCTGAGGAGTGATGAACCCCTGGACTACTGGGTGTGAAGGCTTGACCTCTGGCCAGAGCTTGCACAATTTGCAATGGAAATGTTGGCATGCCCCCCATTCAGTGTCCTGTCCGAAAGGACGTTCAGCGCAGCAGGGGGGATCGTGACCAATAAGCGCACTCGCCTAGCTCATGACAGTATAGACTACCTCACATTTATAAAAATGAATGAGGCATGGATCTCTGAAGAATTCAACACATGTGACCAGTACACCATGTTTCATTGAAATTCCTCATCATGCCAGGCCACTAATATCCGTCAGACCGCCATCCACCCACAGCAATTCCTGGTCCTTGGCTTCTCTACATACAGCGGCATAAAAGGCATTTCATGTCCATTGAATGACAATTTTTTGGGGCCTTCCAGGGCGGGCAATTATTTTTTCTGTGAATGCCTAATGAACCTCCAGTCACCAAATACTATGTCCTTACCTGTCAGGTAAACCCATGTGAGCTAATTTTCGGAGCCTATACAGGCCGACACTTACTTCTGTATCCTGTGAATGCCTAATGTACCTCTAGCCATCAAATACTATGTTCTTAGCTGTCAGTTAAACCCATGTGGGCTAATTTCTGGGGCCTATACAGGCCGACACTTACTTCTGTATCCTGTGTGAATGCCTAATGTACCTCTAGCCATCAAATACTACGTTCTTAGCTGTCAGTTAAACCCATGTGGGCTAATTTTTGGGGCCAATACAGGCCGACACTTACTTCTGTATCCTGTGAATGCCTAATGTACCTTCAGCCACAGAATACTACATTCTTAGCTGTCAGGTAAACCCATGTGGGCTAATTTTTGGGTCCTTTTATTGCCGATACTTAATTCTGTATCCTGTGAATGCCTAATGTACCTTCATCCACAGAATACTACGTACTTAGCTGTCAGGTAAACCCATGTGGGCTAATTTTTGGGGCCTATACAGGCCGACACTTACTTCTGTATACTGTGTGAATGCCTAATGTACCTCTAGCCATTAAATACACAACGTTCTTTGCTGTCAGTTAAACCAATATGAGCTAATTTTTGCAGCCTATACAGGCCGACACTTACTTCTTTACACTGTGTAAATGCCTAATGTACCTCTAGCCATCAAATACTACGTTCTTTGCTGTCAGTTAAACCCATGTGAGCTAATTTTTGCAGCCTATACAGGCCGACGCTTACTTCTGTATACTATGTGAATGCCTAATGTACCTGTCATGGACTTGCAATAGTGTTTGACAGCTTACCTGTTCCTTCATGTCTGCATTAGAGGCCAGACTTCACTTCTGGTTCCTTTTTATCATCTCTCCTCCCTGTTCGGCCCCACCCCAGGCCTTCCAGGAAGTCTATATTAACCAGTGCACTGCAGGTTTGCTTTGCTGTTCAACAATGTTTGTTAGTTGTTTCCTGTCTGCCGTGTGCTTGATCTACCTTTCTGTGTACCGACTTTGGCTTGTCTCTGACTTCTCCTGTTTGCCTGTGACCCTGACCTTTGGCCTGTTCCTCGGTTACCCTCGTCTGCCTATTTTCCCGACCTCGGCTTACTCATCCCTATCCCCTGTGTCCTGACTGGCTGCTTCCCCTCTCTTCCTACGGAGCGTGACCTGGGGGATCCCCAGGGGCCGCGACCTGGGCCCAGCTGCAGCAAAGTCCATCCTCACCACTAGAGGCTCTGGTGAACACCTGCTGGGTCTTAGACTCCGCGCCCTGGGGAATCTTGGGCTCATGTTCCTATCCATCTGCAGCAGTCAGCTACTGGGTTCACTACCTTGTGGTGCACCCCTTTCCTCCCAACAGGGTGCAGTCGTCACCTGGCCACAGGTGACCTGACAGTACCTCTAGCCATCAAATACACTACGTTCTTAGCTGTCAGTTAAACTCATGTGGGCTAGTTTTTGGGGCCTATACTGACCGACACTTACTTCTGTATCCTGTGAATACCTAATGTACCTTCAGCCACAGAATACAACGTTCTTAGCTGTCAGGTAAACGCATGTGGGCTAATTTTTGGGGCCTGGAATGGCCGACACTTACTTCTGTATCCTGTGAATGCCTAATTTTTCAGACTGGAATTGAAAATCAATGGGTCTGTAAAGGTTCCGCCAAATTGTGGAATGGATGCGGACACATTTTACAGATGTGTGAATGGACCCTATATGTATTAGACATGTATTTACCGGCTGCTGTCAGTTCTGGCTGATTTATGAAAAAAAAAATAATAATTTTTTGCTGTAAAAAAAAAAAAATTAGTGCAACTTTTTCAATTGCAATACTTCTGTTATGACATTGTCCATGTGCTGGGACTATTTGTGAACAGCTAGTATGTCTTTTGTGGCTGCAAATATGACCTAAATGTTTTTAAAGTTCGCCTCCCATTAAAGTCAATAGGGCCCGCCGCGAACTCGCGGTTTGCGGACTTTTGAGAAAATTTGCGTCTGACGTTCGCGAACCGCCCCGGCCGATGTTTGTCCATCTCTACTCAAGGGATGGCCACCACCAATCAAAGATAACTCTCTCATCATCACTATCTTCCTCTTCTTCCAATAAACTAGAAGTCTGAGGATCCTGTGAAGGCCGAGGCCGCAACCTAGGGGCTCTAGGAGTATCTTCTTCTTCTATCCACTCCATAGATGTCCTAACTGCTTCAGTGATGGGTAATAAATGATTTCTATGCCATGCTTTAAGGGGTCCCACTTTACCCTCTGGATGAATTTGATAAACAGGCAATCCAGGGAGTTTCTTATGGACAATAAAAGGCTGTGGGTGCCAGCGATCAGCCAATTTATGCTTTCCAGGTACCCCCAGATTTATCAAGAACACCTTATCTTCTGGCTGTAGATCTTGTACTCTCACCTTCAAATCAAAACTTTTCTTGTTCCGCTGTTCTCGACTGGCGGAGGCCTCCACAGCTTTCTCGTGAGCCAGCTTCATATTTCATCTGAGTCTATCAATATAGCTCTTGTATGAAGTTTGTGAGGTATGATCTACTGAAGTCCCAAAAGCCAAATCTATAGGCAAACAGGTCTCTCTCCCAAACATCAATAACTAAGGTGAAAAACCAGTAGAGTCATTAATGGTACTGTTGTAAGCATGTACCAACACTGGAACATATTTGCTCCACTTTTGCTTCTTTTCATGAGGCAACATCCCCAAAATGTTCAGCAAAGTCCGATTGAACCTCTCTGGCTGAGGGTCTCCCTGAGGATGATATGGAGTGGTTCTGGACTGTATTGTATATTTAGCAATCCGCACATCTCTTAATCAATTTACTTTCAAAATCTCAACCTTGGTCAGAATACAGCCATTGCGGTAGGCCATAGTGAACAAAGAACTAGAACTTTGGCTAAGGTGCTAGCCTTCTTGTCCCGAGTAGGGAAAGCCTGAGCATACCTGGGGAAATGGTTGGTCACTACTAGAATGTTACTATGCCCATCCAAATCAGGTTCGAGACACAGGAAATCAATACACACCAGCTCCATGGGTCCATGGCTCTGTATTAGGCCCATGGCAGCAGCTCTGCATGGCAGTGTCTTCCTTTGGATACACTGAATACAGGAATTGCAATAAGCCTCCTCTTCTTTTCGCATGAACGGCCAGTAGAATCTGTCTCTCACTAGCTGAAAAGTCCGGTTAGGTCACTAATGACCATGGGAATCATGTAGAGCCACCAGGACGGTCAACCGGTATTTCTCTGGTAACAACAACCGACACACTCCATCCAAATCTTCCACAGAGTTCATTTGATAAACGACCCCATCCTTCATCTTCATCCTCTCCCAGTCCTGATGGACCACTTTAGCCCCCACAGCGAAACTCTCTATTAGAATCTTGGGGTTATTTGTCTTCAAGGCCCTCTGCACTACTGCTCCTAGAGGATCCTCTCTTTGAGCTTTCCTTACATCCTCTTTAGGCAGTTGAAGAAGTTCTTCGCTCCTTACTTCAGTTAAATCACAGTTGCATCGGGGCACCCCTAAAGGAGAAACCCCTGCTATCTCAGCTTCCATGGCTCCTTTTAGGCAATAGTCTATCCCTTGACAAGTGACCTGCACTCCTTCCG
Organism: Pelophylax lessonae; assembly: GCF_965119305.1. NCBI lineage: Eukaryota > Metazoa > Chordata > Amphibia > Anura > Ranidae > Pelophylax > Pelophylax lessonae. The sequence goes on from NC_138770.1 coordinate 70,676,107, forward strand.
AGGTTAGGTGCACCCATTCACGTTCTCTTCTGTCAGCAGGATGCCGGCGTCTAGACAATGAATCCGCATCCAGATTTCCTTTCCCAGGCCGATGCTTCAAGCTGAATTGGAACTTTGAGAGCGCTGCTAGCCATCTATGTCCGGTAGCATCCAACTTTGTCGTGGTTAGTAGGTAATTCAATTGGTTATTGTCAGTCTTGACCATGAAGTATGTTCCATAAAGATAGTCCCTTAACTTGTCCACCACAGCCCACTTGAGTGCCAAAAAATCCAATTTATAGATGGGATAATTATTCTCAGATGGAGACAAAGTGTGACTGATGTAGGCAATGGGGTGCAGCCTCCCTTCGGCTTCTTGGTATAATTGACCCCCTTGTTCATCTCTACTTGCATCCACATGTCACTCGTATGGCCACATATGCCAAGACAGGAGCTATGGTGAGATTCTCCTTTAGCTTCCAGAAGGCCTGTTCACATTTGGTGTTCCACTGAGCTTGAATTGACTCTTTGGACCCACTAGGTCCCTTCTTGGGCATTTCGGCCTTCTGGGGAGGCAAACTCTCTCTTCAGCAGCTCATTCAAAGGTATGGCGATCTGTGAGAAATTCTTCACAAACCTTCTGTAGTAAGAACAAAATCCCAAAAAGGATCTCAATTCAGTCACATTGGTAGGCCTTGGCCAAGTAGTGACAGCTTCCAACTTCTTTGGGTAAGTGGACACTCCTGCTGCAGACACCACATGCCCCAGGTATGTAACAGACGTCTGGTAGAACTGACATTTCTCCAGTGATAGCTTTAACCCTTCCTCATAGAGCCTTGGGAACACTTTCTCCAGACGGGCCTCATGTTCTTCTAATGTCTTCCCAAAGACAATAATATCATCTAAATGCACAAGGACCTCAGACAAATGCATGTCACCAACAGTGTTTTCCATGAGCCGCTAAAAGGTTGCTGGGGCTTCTGCCAGCCCTTGTGGCATGCAGTTAAAGTCGAAAAAACCCCAACGGGCTGATGAAAGCAGTCTTTTTTCGGTCCTCGGGGTGCATTGGTATTTGATAATATCCACTCTTCAGGTCCAGTACACTAAACCATTTGGCCCCAGACAGGCACTGCAGAGCATCTTCTATCCGAGGAGTGGTGTACTGATCAGGAATAGTCCTGCAATTCAGAGTGCGATAGTCAATACACATTCTGATAGTCCCATTCTTCTTGCGGACCATCACTATGGGTGAAGCATAGGGGCTGTGAGACTCCCGAATGACGCCCGATCTCTTCAACTCAGACAATTGTTCTCGAAGATCCTCCAAGTCACTCAATGGTATCCTCCAAGCTCTTTCTCTAAAGAGCTTGTCTTCACTGAGACGAATTCGATGGTGGGCACTCTTAGCACAATCCACATCATAATAATTTTTAGAAAACAGCTTCTCCCATCTGGACAATTGTGTCTTCACCCTCTCCCCCCACTTGAAGGGAACAGCCGGGCGTCGAGGAGAAGTATCTTCTGACCCTTTCATCTTGTCTTCCTCTTCCTTCAATTCTGACGGAGTTAACGGTGAGGCAGCACTCACATGCCCCAACACCATCCGAGGCTTCAGACTGACAGGCTGGGTTTTGACATTCCGGACACTAACAGGAATCTTCCCACCGTTCTTCCGTAGGACCTTCGTTGGAACTATTTCTGGGACTAACTCAATTCTGCTGTCTTCTCCTAGCAGGTCCCCCTCCAACATCACAAAGGGGCCTGGCTGGTCCCAGGACAGCTTCACCACAGCCTTCATGCTGTTCCTCTCTCCCCCTGTCTTTGATGTCCAGCCTCCAGAGCTTCCCCACCTCCTCAGCAGGGGTCTTTTGCTCTTGTAATACTCAGTGAAAGGCTTGCCTCAACTTGGGATGCACCTCTTCCTCAGATGAACCCTTGGCTGCTAGTGGAGTGAGCATTCTTCGGACCAGATCTGTGTTGGTCCCAATGATCAGTGAATTCTGTTTGGCACCTGGGGGTCGTGGGCACACCACAGCTAGGGTGTCGAACACCTCCATCTTCCCTCCCACAGCGGGCTGAAAGGAGATCTTGACGGGAATGTACCCTTTGTAGGGGAACTTTTCAGGGCCCAGACCCCAGATTTCTAATTCCTCCAACTTGCACAAAGGAATATGCTTCAAGTGCTTCCGGTTAAAAACTCGATAGAGCAAGGTCACTTGTGCAGCCGTGTCCAACAGGGCCTTGGTATAAATGCCTTTCACTTGGAGCGGCACAATGGGAGACAGCCCCACTAACTTCTAGGGCACAACTTCTTTTGTGGACTGAAATAACCTCCGACGGGCTTTAGTATTGAGGTCTCTCACCCTCCTGGGTTAAGTTTCTTAAGGAAATTCTATTGTCTGTACTTTAACCGACTTGGTTCTTGGGGTTCTCCATACCTTCTCTTGAACTGGAGTGGAGGTACCAACCTTCTGTGTCTCTCTGCCAAACTCAGGTGGTCCCCACAAAGGCATTGGGGAGGGACAGGGAAGCAGACCCCGCCCCACAGTGACCGTGACCATTATCATAACTATTGGAGCTCAGGCTTCCAGAGGGACTCTTAATTGGCTCATTCACTGAGGTCCCCTGAAGTTTTCTGCCTTCTTGATGAAAAAGAATTTCTGTAACTCTTTCAATAATTCTTCCATTACTTCAGGGCTTAGGCCCCGTTTTGGGCACTGGGCCCGAAAGTGTCCCATTTCTCCACAGGCAAAACATCCTCTCTCTCGGGAGGGAAAAATATTGGATCCCTTGAAAGTTCCCGTGTCTCAGGGACCTTCCCTTGGGCCTCCACTACTTGCATGAGGGTCTGGCACACCTGAAGCATCAGGTCTGCCGAAGGTGAACCATCCTCTGACTTCTTCTTCTCTGCAGTATCCTCCTGGTGAAGCACCTCCAATTCCACTTCACTTTTCCGATAGGCTATTTTCTACCCTCACTAACCGGACTGTAGCTCTCTCCCTTTTTCCTTCATTATGTAGCTTCTTCCGCCCTCACCTCCCGCATAAGTTCAGGGTAGGTGGGGGTGTCCTTGACTTCCTTCAGCAATAGTTTCAGGACAATGGGATGATTGGGCTGAGCTCCTTGTAACACCCGGTCTAATCGTACCCGATCAGCCTCTTTACGGTTAATGCCCTTCTTCAAGAGAATCTGATGCAGCATCTTATCAACCCGGCAGATCTATTCTGACAGTCTCTCCCCTTTCTGTTGGTGAGTGTGATTACATTTGTACAGCAGGTCAGTAGTGTTTTCCACATATCTAAACACAACGAGGGCTTCCAAATAATCTTCAGCTATGCAGTTCTTATTTCCCATCCGCAGATTCCGAATCACTTCAGCCGCGGGGCCTCTTAGACTCTCGCTCAGCCTCTGTCTCTTCACCGATTTAGAAATGCTCCACTCATCCACTGCCTGAGTGGCCTGGCTCATCCAACTGTCAAAGTCCTCTTCTCCTATAGGAGTAGGTAACTGTCCAGAGAAGAAACGTGACTTGCGGTAATTTTGCCCAGCCCCACTGGCCCCACTTTTGGACCAAACTGTCCACCAATCTACTCATGTCAGCATAGAAGGAGGCAGGGGGTATGACTGCTTTCTCCCACTCCTTGTTCATAGGGCTGGGTCCCGGACTGAGGCTGGCTGGAGGGGAGGGTGATCTCCCTTCCCAGTTCTCCTTCTTCTTTAAGGGAAAGAACACCTTGGCCTGAACCTTCTTATCCAGCATCACTTCATCTGTTTGGAATACTTCGGCACATCTTCCCTCCATTCAAAAGTGCTTGAACCGTGTCTAGGCCATAATCAGCCCAAGCATCCAAGATAAAAGCTCCTTGATCTGGGGCTAAGGCCCGCACCCACTGTCTGATTTCAGCTTCTGTGCATACACTCCCGGTTACCTCCAAAACTTGGGACTGTGCCCAGGACCGGGCAGAGGTTAGGTCCTGGGCACAGTCCCAAGTTTTGGAGGTAACCGGGAGTGTATGCACAGTCCTTGGGACTGTGCCCAGGACCGGGCAGAGGTTAGGTTCATAGCTTCTCCCATGACTGGTCCCTGGGGAAGGACATTCTGGGCTGAAGTGGCACAGAGGATCCCGGACGAGCCCCCAAATGTAGCCCTGCCCCCTGGGGAGTGGCAAAGTGTATGCACATCCTCCTCACTTCTATTTCCCTGAGTGTTTTCCAACCCACTTGACACTATAGGTACCAACATATTGAAAGATTAGACACTACCAGATTGCGGTAAAAGATCAAATTTACTTGCCTTTAACTTGTGTTTAAAAGAATGAACAAACAGTTTCAGTAAAACATTCAATATAAAATATCAATAATTCAAAGAGATCCTGAATCCTCAACCCAGAACTGGATATGATTCAGCACTCAGGATCTGAAAGCACAACCCCAAAGCATATATATATATATATATATATATATATATATATATATATATATATATACAGTTTTTCCCCGAAAATAAGCCCGGGTCTTATATTAATTTTGGCACCAAAAGACACAGTAGGGCTTATCTTCGGGGTAGGTCTTACTTTCATGTGCTGTCCCTCTCTTCCCTCTCTGCATGCCGAGAATCCTGTGTGAACCTAGTTTAGTGTATATAAAATCCTAGGATGCGCTTTATTAATGTTTTATATATGTCCTGTGTGTGTTTTTGTAATACAATTGTGTGAAATACCTTCATTACTGCTCTGTGCTCAGCTACAGTAATCTCCCACTCTCTCCTGTCTTTCTCCTCTCATACCGTGGATATCAGCCCCTCCCCTCTGCAGTTTACACAGAAGCGTAGGGTAGATTTGATTACAATAGTGTGAAATACCTTCTTCATCGCTGCTCCGGGCTCAGCTGATCTGCCGCCCTCTCCTCCCCCGCTGACAGCTGGGGGTCACGGAAGTGCCGATGTAAAGGTATTTCCCACAATTCTAATCGAACACCCAGCTCTTCTGTGTTACACTGCAGAGGGGAGGGGCTGAGATCCCCCTCTGACAGGACAGCTAAGGTATGAGAGGAGACAGAATCAGCTGAGAGCGGAGCAGCGATGCAGGGAAGGTATTTCACAGTATTATATTACAAAAACACACATTGGACATTATTTAAAACACTAATAAAGTGCATCCTAGGATTTTTCATACACTAAACTAGGGCTTATTTTCGGGGTAGGGCTTATATTGCAGCCCTCCCCAAAAATAACACTAGGTCTTACTTTCAGGGTAGGTCTTACTTTCGGGGAAGCACGGTGTGTATATATATATATATGTATTAAAAAATGGGGATATTGCTGCGTTCAAATTAACACTAAAACAAATCAATATAAAATGAGTCAATAGACATAATATAGCAGCCAACACCTGACCTAGAATTAGAAATACCAGATCTGAAAAACAACATGCAATGGGTATGGTGTAGCGCTTATAATAATTAAATGAACTCCACAGTCCACACAAGTGTTCAGATAGAACAGATGGAATAAACAAAAGTCCTTCCAAAAGGGTGCTCCAAAAGAAAAATTGCCAACCACTCCAAGCTCCAAAAGCCCCGTGTGCAGGAACTGCCACCAAAAGATAAGAATGGCCCCTTACCACAATGCGGTGATCCCCACTACAGGGATCGTATCCAGCCTGTATGTAAGATCCGATGTTAATGCAGACAGAAAGCCGGCTCCTAATGTCCCTCTCATCGGCTCCAACCGGAACATATGCAAGTGCAAAAAAGAGGGACAACTCCCATAGTGAAGCACAATCATGGACTTTAATATAATAAATGAACAAAAAGTGGCAACTCACATTTGTATAAGTACAAGTCAGCGTGTCTCAGAGCATTCCTTGGGACTTCGTTTCAAACCCAGAAAATGGCCGCCGCGTCCCCTCGTAGGCTCCTCCTACGCGTTTCGTCAGTAAGTGACGTCATCAGGGGGTGTGGCCTGCGGCAAAACATCTTCATTTATACGCTGGACGAGGCGGAAAGGCGGGGCATCAAATAACTGACCCGGAACTCGGAAGAGAAGGCTGATGCGTGCCAACTACCGGAAGGAAACGGGCCAGAGTACCGGAACCGGATGCGCACCGCGTTGCGTGTCAACACCCGGAACCAGACTCAAATCCAATCCTGGAGGTTGATCATTCAAGATCGACCAATCAGATTCCATGGATAGATTATAATAACCACCAAAGTGTATATATACTGCGATGTTTCAAATATAGGCATCAATCCATATTTAAAGGGACTGAAACATACACATAGGGTTTAATTCCAACGGGAAAAATGTGTATTTAGCCCTGTAATGCAATCACACAGTAGTTAATACTGCCATAAGTGACCATATTGGGGCGCAACGCCATCTACAGGTCGAAAACCAAATCTCATAGGATGCTCTGATTACAATTTGAAATTACATCTAAAAACCATCACATAAATATACAAAATGTATAAAACCTTATAAAAGCATCAAAAAGTTAAAACTATTAATGTCACATATTAATGTAATGAGGTGCTGTATCCCCTAGTAAAAAGGATAAAATAAATGGAACGGTAATCAAAGTGGCAAATAATCGGGATATATTAACATCAAATAACCACATCAATTAGGCATTATTGATAAAGGAATTGATGTCCCAATCAATATTTAACCCGTGAGGGGCATATGTCTTCAAACGATATATCCAGCTCGTCTCCAATTGCGAGACGCCCCTGGTACGGTTGCTGCCCCTCCAACTTCCCGAAAACTTGTCAATACCTAGAAAGACTGTACCTTTGGGGTCATTCCCGTGACATAGGTCGTAGTGCCGCGAAACACTATGTTTCGGGAAGGCCTTTATTATATTTGCCACGTGTTCTTGTAAACGCACATGTAACATTTGTATCGTCCGACCCACATATTCGCGGCCACAAGGGCAACGTAGCAGGTAGACGACATGACGCGTGGTACATGTGATAAACGGCTTAATTTTGAAGTCTTGTTGTGTGGCATTAGAAGAGAATGCCTCAACCCTTCTTGTTCTACAGGCATTAATCTTGCAGATGGCACAGCGCCTACACGGGTAAAAGCCACCTCTCTGTTGAAAAAAAATACCCATTGCATATATATATATATATATATATATATAATTGAGGATCAATGCATCAATATTCTGTCGATAGATTATTCCTCAAGTATAATGCAAGAGTGACCACAAAATCAGTGTTTTACTACTATAGAGAATAACTCCAAAATAATACTAACTTATCTCAGTAACTCTAATATCCTGAGCTAGGCTATAAATCAGAGTGCACTCTGTATCCTATAGGGGGCCCCCTTTACGTTAGATTGCAAGAGTCTCCTGAATGAGCAGGCAAAGGTATCCTCAACCATTCCAGGGAAAGTATTTGTAATTCACGGTAAAGGTGTTCATCAACTGTAATCCACTATAGGAATAACAATTAACTGTAATCCAAACTGAGGGGGGGGGGGGATAATTTACTGAGCTTAGACAACTGGTACCCAATCTAGAACTGGTAAGGTGGGGTGAGACCTTCTGATCCACCACGCACTATTTATCAATGCAGCGTCCTGTGGTGACCGTTATATAACTAGTGCAGTCTTCTGTTTGAACTGCGTTGCAGACCCAACCTGGCTCAGTCTAGTAATCACAGTGTATACTTCAGATTGGATCTCTCTCACCCAGTATGATGAATTCTGTATCCCGCGGTCCACACCACCAGCGTGGACACTCCCATCTGCCCCTGCGAGTCCCAATGCTCCCTGGGAGGATAGTTCAGTCAAACAGATGATCCACAGTCTCCATTCCTCCCAGAACTACATCTCCCATAATTCAATGGTTCGCTGCCTTGTAGAAACTTTAATAACAAACAGAACAGTCTGAACAACTCCAGATGGAACCTGCGACCAGGCTACACGGATATAATCGTCTATGCTCTCCTATCACATGGAGACCTCTATACTACTACACTAAGAAGGTATATAGACCCTTTTATTCCTATCAAGCAACACTCACCATATACTTATTCCCACAGTACTTTTTACCTACTTTATTTCAGAGATCCAGCATTGGTTTCGGTATCTCGGATCCTTGTGGGACCAATTTGGCAGCCTTGTCCATTTTTATGGTGTAACATAATCAACACCAGAGAAATCGTATATGTACATAAATACACCTTTACTTCCTGGCCTCTTTGGCTGTTCTTTATGCCTTGTTGCATATAAAGCGACGTCTATGCTCATGGTTTCTCTTCTCATCTTTAAGTGACCTCAGTGGTGCATATAATTCACTTGATAATGCATATTTTTTACATAATTTTATAATTAAACAATGTTATGTGGAATATTTTAAAAGATATATATATATATATATGTATATATATTGTAAGGGATTAGCTCGTTGGTAGGCGTGGATGACCCCTTGGGGGGTGCGTTTTCACAAGAAGATAGCCGAGAAGTGCTTGCAAACAACAGTTTGGTTTATTAATGCATTTTTCTTCACCAGACTGCAAGCGTCAAAAACAGCAAAATAAAATAAAAGACAAAATAAATCCTTGCCTTTGTGGGCGGCTACCTTCTCACACTGGAACCTACCTAAGAGTCTGTCCCCAACCTACTGTTGGGCAGACTTTGCTGATCCTACAGCAGACCATCAATAGTTCATTTATAATCTCTTCACACAGCAAACAGTTCATTTAACATGTCCCTTTTCCTCTTCATATGGAACATGTCCCTTTGTTTTCTCTCCACATAGAAAAACAGTCCATGTCCTCACCTTTGAGAAATCTTCAGTCTTACTTAATTTCCCCTTCACACAGGAAATGTCCATTGGTTTCTTTTCACCTAGAAACGATCCAAGACCTCACTTCGAGTAGTCTTCACACTTGTTTACCCTCCTTAGCTTCACGTCGCTTTAGGAGGTCTTTCCCATGCTCACACAGCTTTCAGGGGGCACACGTCTGTCTGTCCTCCTCTCCCAGCCCACACGGCGACAGGAGGCAGCAATCCATAGACTTCCTCTGGACAAATTATAGAGGCCTTCATTTCCTCATTCCGAACAGCTGAAGGCCTTTCAACTTCTTTACACCTTCCTGCTGCCTTTGGCAGCCGACACCCTATAGTAATTGGTGAACTTTCCAAACCAGGTGGGAATGTGTCTCCTCTCTGTGACTACATCCCCAGATTTACCTGACTTCCTGTCACAATATATATATATATATATATATATATATATATATATATACAGTATATATATATATATTGATGTATATTTACACATGTATATTTTTCCATGAATGTTTAGATATGAATGAAGTGATTCCAGTAGACCCTTGAAGAAGAGTAGGCTCGAAACGCGTCGGGTCTTGTCTGGTATTTATGCATTCACACAGTTAGTTTGAACTTTGACTCATTTGTTATCATGTTATGTTTGTCATTTTGTATACAGTACATGTCTCTTTATGACATTGTTTTTATATGTTGATTGAATAAAATTTCACATTTTTATCATAAATGATTGTACCTCTATTTGGATGCTAAGGTCACCTTTATAGTCCAACCTCCTTAGGGGAATTTTTTGCTTTGAACATTTACATGGGATGATGACCACCTGCATCCAGACATAAACGACTAGACAAATTTTGTCATGTTATTGTAATGTTCCGGTACCTATGGTACCCTTGTTCCCATATTTCTCCTCTCTTTGCGTCCCATCTTGTATAACAAAGGACGCATACACCTTTAAGAATGGATGACATCACTGCTGAGCGCTGCTATGAGCGGCTATTTCAATCGCCGGTTTGCTCTCACTCATCGCTCGTTCAAACCCACATGTTCATCGCACCTACGCCTGAGAAGTCGGAGCTGCTGACATACCTTCCTTGCTGAACTAAAGCCGGAAACCTCGCTGGTGATCCGTATCTCGCTACGGGATCACCCCTCTCCAATGGACACTGTTATTCCAAACCTATCTAAGTGATAAGTACCCCGCATGGGATTCTTACTAACCAATCTCCTACTGTCATCTACTGCAATTACCAAGACTATCTGTATCTATCTATTCACTATCATCTGCATAAGACTGTTAGCTCTTGGGACTATCTTGAACTATCCTTGCACTAGGTTACTCTGTCTAAAGTATACTCCATCTGTGTCCTCTTACCATCTGCACTATACTTGACATCAGAACCTATCTGCTTACCATCACCTGCAACTCTCCTATACTACTTCTAGTGCTCACCATACAATAGCCTGTCTCTCATCTATATATCCTCATATACTCTATCCCTCCATTAAACATCTATTAATATATATATAGTATATAACAGGCTGTACACTGTGATGAAGTCCTGAGAGTTGGATATGTTGTTCAACAGATTCTCTACAAGGCTACTGAGTGTAATAATTCTGCAGCTGTAAATCCATCCACAAACAAAAACGCATGAACGTTACAGATTGAACGAGCCTTTAAAAAAAATATGGATTCAGCAGAATTATCCACTCATGTACTACAATTAAAACAGCAAGTAGATGCATTGATCCATGCGCTTACAGAGGTAAAAAATGACAATCAAACCTTGAGACAGCAGCTTGGCCGTCTCACACAGCCTCCTGCTGCTCAGCCCCGTGAGCCTAAGATAAACCCTCCTATAGTGTTTTCTGGTGATCGGAGCAAATTCCGTGAATTTAAAAACGCATGTCAATTGTTTTTTTTGTTAAAACCTCTAACCTACACCACTGACCAAATTAAGGTTTGTACCATCATCTCATATTTAACGGGTGAACCCCGGGCCTGGGCAGATGCTCTCTTTGAAAAGGATGATCCACTCCTTAATTCTTATCCCTTATTTTTGGCACAACTTGCTACTTTATATGAAGACTCCAACAAGCAGAGTACCGCTGACACCCAGTTACGGGCCCTAAAACAAGGAAGGAGACCTGTTGAAGATTTCGTGGCGAATTTTAAAAGATGGTCCCCTGATTCAGGGTGGAACGACACATCTTTGCGAACGCAGTTTAGACTCGGCCTATCTGAGGCCGTTAAAGACGAGCTCGCCCGAGTGGATTTACCTGGCACTCTAGAGGGACTGATCCAGACCAGTATCAATATTGACAGACGACTACGAGAAAGAAAGGCTGAGAAGATGGGCTCACCATTTTCCAGTCCTTCTCGGATGTTGCCTGCTGACCCTACTCCTATGGAAGTAGGAATGATACGTCCACCTCTGACCCTTTCTGAACGTGCCAGGAGGAAAACCGAACATCTTTGCATGTACTGCGCATCCCCGAATCATCTGGTAAACGACTGTCCTCTTGTCCGCAGAAAAGAGGGTGAGTGTTCAAATGTCTTGCTAGGGGGACTCACAACTTCCTTTCCTAATCCTTATCTTTTTGTTCAATTAACATTGCAGTGGGACCAAAATAGGATCACCACCAAGGCTATGATTGACACAGGATCTTGTGGAAACTACATTGACATTTGTTTCGTCTCCCTTAATAAAATACCTATTGTTTCAAAACCCAAACCTGTCTCCGTTAGTTTTATTAACGGTACCCCTTTATCCTCTGGTCCTATCACCAGTCAGACACAGGCACTTCTTGTAACTGCTGACGAGTCTCATGTGGAGACCACCACCTTTGATGTATTAACTTCGTCACATTTTCCAATCATTTTGGGACTTCCCTGGTTACACATACATCAATCAATCATCGATTGGAAAACAAGAACGTTAGCCTTCTCTTCTCACTATTGCGAGACGACGTGTAACCTCCCCACACATGATAGGATCCTGTCTGTACTGCCAGATGACATTATTCCTAAGTGTTATCAAGATTTATCGGAGGTTTTCCTTGAGAAAAACGCTCAAATGCTACCTCCTCATAGGGACTATGATTGTTGTATCGATCTGCTCCCTAATAGCAAGTTGCCTTACGGACATGTATATCCTCTCTCACAGGATGAACTCTCTCACCTTAAGGAGTATCTGGATGAAAACTTGGCAAAAGGATTCATCCGACCTTCTACTTCCTCCACTGCTGCTGGGCTCTTCTTTGTCCGCAATAAGGACTCTAGCCTTAGGCCTATCATTGATTTCAGACAATTAAATGCCATCACAATAAAGGATCGTTATCCTTTACCTCTTATTCCTGAACTTATCGAACAGGTGCGTGGGGCTTCTTTCTTTTCAAAATTGGACCTAAAAGGGGCATACAATTTAATTCGAATCCGTAAAGGGGATGAATGGAAGACGGCATTCAGAACCAGATACGGACTGTTTGAGTACCTTGTAATGCCATTTGGGCTATGTAATGCCCCCGCAGCCTTCCAACGTTTTATAAACGAGATATTCCGAGACTTGCTTGATGTTTGTGTGGTAGTATATTTGGACGATATACTTATCTATTCTCATTCCTTACCTGAGCACATAAAACATGTGAGACTTGTGTTGTCAAGACTACTTGCACATAACTTATATGTTAAATCAAAGAAATGTCTGTTTCATAAAGAGGAGGTACTATTCCTAGGATATATTATATCTAAAAGTGGAATCAAAATGGACATGAGCAAAATATCCTGCATTCTGGATTGGCCTGTGCCAACCACTCGCAAAGCATTACAAAGGTTCCTAGGATTCTCTAATTACTATAGGAAATTCATTAAAAACTTCTCTGCGATTGTGAAACCCCTCACACAACTTACAAGCACGAAGAGACCATTTAATTGGTCAAAAGAAGCAAATGGAGCATTCTCTCTGCTGAAATCAAGCTTTACTACTGCCCCCATACTATGCCATCCAGACCCATCCCTTCAATACATCTTGGAGGTAGATGCGTCTAATATGGCAGTAGGAGCAGTTCTCTCACAACGACCAACAAACACCTCACCTCTTCACCCAGTTGCTTTCTTTTCAAAGTCATTAAGTAGCCCCGAGGTGAACTACCCAGTAGGTGAGAAGGAGTTATTAGCCATAAAACTGGCATTAGAGAATGGAGACATCTACTTGAGGGCACTCAATTGCCAATTCTGATATATACTGATCACAAAAACCTCCAATACCTTCAGACTAATAGAACTCTTTCCCACCGGCAGGTACGGTGGTCGTTATTCTTTCTGAGATTTAATTTTTTAGTAACTTACACGCCCGCAGACAAAAATAAAAAAGCGGATGCACTCTCACGACTAGCCGAGAAAGATTGCACTGAGGTTCCCTCAGTTCCTATAATACCACTTGAACGTATTATCGGAGTCGTTCGCTCACTGAAGGAGGAGATTTTGCACAGCATAGGGTTGGATTCACCTCCACCACAACTAACTACTGACGCAGAAGGCTTCCTCTACTACAACGATAAATTATACATACCCCCTACTATGCGAACCAAGATCTTAGAATTGTCGCATGATGTACCTATGGCAGAACATATGGGTATGACTAAAACTCTCAATCTACTCACTAGGCAATTTTGGTGGCCAGACATGAAGACAACCGTAAAAAAGTTTGTTTCATCTTGTGATATCTGTGCAAGGTCTAAAATTGACAACACGAAACCATCAGGATTACTTTGTAGTTTACCGATACCCCAGGTTCCGTGGGAAGTGGTATCCTTAGATTTCATAGTGGAACTACCACCTTCCAAAGGATTCAACACCATCTTGGTATCAGTGGACCATCTGACCAAGATGGCACATTTCACCCCTATCCGAAAACTACCTTCATCCAAACAAACAGCGGAATTACTTGTGAAACATGTCTTTAAGTTACATGGTATTCCAAAAACACTGCTGTCTGACCGTGGTTCACAATTCATCTCAAAGTTTTGGCTAGCTCTATGTCAGATACTGCGAATAGAGCGTAACCTTACTTCTCCCTACCACCCTCAGACCAACGGACAGACAGAGAGAGTTAACCAGTGCATTGAACAGTACCTGCGTTGCTATACTCCGTATCTACAGGACGATTGGGCAGATCTCCTCCCACTGGCGGAATTCGCCTATAACAACGCTACTCATAGCACTACTAAGCAAAGTCCGTTTTACCTGAATTATGGGTTTCATCCCACACTCCCTCCTCCACGTATCTTACCATCAAGTAATCCAGTAGCATCTGATTATCTTGCCCAGATAAAGGATTCTCTGGGATTACTCAACAATACCATATCTCATGCTCATAGCCAACAAAAAAAATACTACGACCTCCGTAGGAAACCCTCTCCCCAATATGCCATTGGGGATCTTGTTTGGCTTTCTACAAAAAATCTGAGACTAAAGATCCCTAGTAAAAAACTTGGACCTCTATTTCTGGGACCTTTTCCAATAGAGAAGCTTATTGGAAAAGCTGCAGTACAACTCACATTGCCAGTAGACCTCAAGATACATCCTGTCTTCCATGTGTCTCTACTAAAGCCCCATGTTCCTAACCAAGGAATAAGGCCTACTATCTCACCTCCACCTCCTGTACAAGTGGAGGGTGGAGAAGAATTTGAGATAAAAGAAATTTTGGATTCCCGTTTCAATAGAAGAAGACTCCAGTATCTTGTACGATGGAAGAATTATGGGCCCCAAGATGACACCTGGCTGGATACCTCCGATATCCATGCCCCTAGACTGATTCGCAATTTCCACTCGAAATATCCGGAAAAAACAGTTCTAGAGGCCTTCCGGAGCCGGCCTTAAGGGGGGGGGGGTACTGTAATGTTCCGGTACCTATGGTACCCTTGTTCCCATATTTCTCCTCTCTTTGCGTCCCATCTTGTATAACAAAGGACGCATACACCTTTAAGAACGGATGACATCACTGCCGAGCTCCGCTATGAGCGGCTATTTCAATTGCCGGTTTGCTCTCACTCATCGCTCGTTCAAACCCACATGTTCATCGCACCTACGCCTGAGAAGTCGGAGCTGCTGACATACCTTCCTTGCTGAACTAAAGCCGGAAACCTCACTGGTGATCCGTATCTCGCTACGGGATCACCCCTCTCCAATGGACACTGTTATTCCTAACCTATCTAAGTGATAAGTACCCCGCAGGGGATTCTTACTAACCAATCTCCTACTGTCATCTACTGCAATTACCAAGACTATCTGTATCTATCTATTCACTATCATCTGCATAAGACTGTTAGCTCTTGGGACTACCTTGAACTATCCTTGCACTAGGTTACTCTGTCTAAAGTATACTCCATCTGTGTCCTCTTACCATCTGCACTATACTTGACATCAGAACCTATCTGCTTACCATCACCTGCAACTCTCCTATACTACTTCTAGTGCTCACCATACAATAGCCTGTCTCTCATCTATATATCCTCATATACTCTATCCCTCCATTAAACATCTATAAATATATATATAGTATATAACAGGCTGTACACTGTGATGAAGTCCTGAGAGTTGGATATGTTGTTCAACAGATTCTCTACAAGGCTACTGAGTGTAATAATTCTGCAGCTGTAAATCCATCCACAAACAAAAACGCATGAACGTTACAGTTATATGACATGACTATCGAGATTACGAGATGAAGGATTAAGATTTAGGAGTGCAACCAGAGGAAGTGTACCAGTTTCATCTTCAGTGCAGGATAGGACCCGATTAGACCGATTGGGTGAAAGGGGCCTAAGGCTGCTTTCACACGGATATTGTTTACCCACATCTCAACTGACCTCAATCTTCATTTCTTCCTCAGGATTCCTACAGGTATCGCTGGCTGGTATGGCTGCTGGCTGCTGCTGACTGTCCTCTTGAGCTGGTACTGCTGGTGGGTACTTCAAAAACAGTATCTCTCCTGTGCTCAAGTGGTATGCGGGAAGGTAAATATTCTAAATGGTCTTTGTAGCACAAAAATAGGTGGTCTTGCTGCCCCCTCAGGACCAAGGGTATCCAAAAAACACTGAAA
This sequence comes from Pelophylax lessonae, assembly GCF_965119305.1. Classification (NCBI taxonomy): domain Eukaryota; kingdom Metazoa; phylum Chordata; class Amphibia; order Anura; family Ranidae; genus Pelophylax; species Pelophylax lessonae. Next base: position 70,691,995 of record NC_138770.1, read on the forward strand.
GACAACAACAGGGGAAGGGACCGACCTTGTGCATTACCACTAAAAAGGTTTATTAAAATCCAAATAGGTATCATGCATTATACTCACAAACATAAAATGTGTACATGCATGTAGGAATTGGGAACAAATCGCCTCCAGACCACTTCTATAATGCTGTATGGCGTGATGGCATCCACAATGACCTGGCTTACGCGTTTCAAGGGAGAACCCTCTTTCTCAGAGCCAAAATCGTCACTGAGTACCATTTTGAGTTGCTGCAATGACATTTCTGCAAAATAGACTAGCCTGCTGCATCATTTTTTCACTTTGATTTTCGAGGTGTCTTTGAAGTCAGCCCTCTGTAAGGTGATAATTTTCATTTCCATCAAACAATGTGGCAACCTTTCGTTCCTAACACATTACCCAGTCCATATCAGTATAGATATCCAGCATGAGATTTTCCCCATTAAGATCTGATGAGCTTTCAAAGTGTACCTTTAATTTTTTTGAACAGTGTATTTATGTTATCACAATATCAATATTGGTAACCCTTCTTACTGTCTACCAATTGTTCATAGGGACCAAAGCTGTCAGTGAGAGCTGTGTCCACAACTAACAACTGTGCAAAGTCTATCTGTCAAATTGAGGATATTCATTAAAATGTTATTAAGCCCTAATTAGAAAAATATATATAAGGCTGTAGATATCAGAATTGACCATGTTTGCATGTCTGATATTTTTTTTTAAACCTGTGGTAACTGGGGATTTCTTGAAGCAAAGGGGGGGGGGGGGGGGGTGAGGGAAGGTGGCACTGCCTGGGGAAAATATATATAGGAGGCAAAATAGGCTGTGTATGAATAAAGTGCTAGCCTGGGGAAAAGGATATAGGAGGCCAAATAGGCTGTGTATGAATAAAGTGCTTCAGTAATATAATAAACTAGATTCCATAAAATGCTAAATCATGGCAGTGCAAATAAAGGTTAGGTGAACAATAGATAAAAACTGAATATAGATAATGCCAATAATGTAGTATAAGGTGACTGGTGCAAATAAAGTGCAAGGGTCTGGGTCAGACCCAGTAATAGTGGCTGAGTGACAGAGATTGCACAACAATATACTCCTTGAGTGACGAGGGGCAAATAGCCCCATAAAATATTATAAGTAAACAATAAATAAATAAATAAATAAATAAAAATAGAGGTGAATGTAAGTGACACTATGCAAGGTGAATAGCAGTGTTTGACATAATTAAATAAATGAATACCTTGAAACCAATCAAATAAATAAATATAGGATAGGATATATAATAAACAAAGGATAAACATCGAAAAAAGAGTAAGGCCCCATGCACACGGGGCGTTAGAAAAAACGCGCTGCAAAGCTAGTTCTGACGCCGGAAAAAGCAGCTGTAAAAACGTGCTTTCAGTAGCTTTTTCCATTTGCGTTATTGCACGTTTTGCCACGTCGCTTTTAGCAGCGTTTTTTTCTGCTTCTATTCAAAATCAATGGTTCCCTATGGGAGCCTATTGATTTGAATGGAAGTCGCACCGCAAGTCGGATCAGGATGATACGACTTGCGGCGCGACTTGCGCTGTGAGAATCTTGAGGGGGAACTCCACGCCAAAATGGGGAAAAACGGCGTGGGGGTCCCCCCAGGTTCCAAACCAGGCCTTTTGGGTCTGGTATGGAATTTGAGGGTAGCCCCATGCCGAAAAAATGGCGTGGGGTCCCCCCCAAAATCCATACCAGACCCTTATCCGAGCATGCAGCCCGGCAGGCCAGGAAAGGGGAGGCGAGCGGCCCCACCCCCCCTGGACCACACCAGGCCACATGCCCTCAACATGGGGGTGTTGGTGATTTGGGGCAGGGGGGGCTCTGCACCCCCCCACCCCAAAGCACCTTGCCCCCATGTTGATGAGGACAAGGGCCTCATCCCCACAACCCTGGCCGGTGGTTGTGGGGGTCTGCGGGCAGGGGGCTTATCGGTATCTGGAAGCCCCCTTGAACAAGGGGGCCCCCCAGATCCCGGACCCCCTCCCTATGTGAATGGGTATGGGGTACACTGTACCCCTACTCCTTCACCCTATAAAAGGCAGTGTATGTGAATAATGACAGGAGACGTTTTGGAAAGTTTATTTAAAATCTTCATCCGGTCTTCTCCACTCTGATCTTCTCCACTCTGCTCTTCTCCTCGGCTCTTCTGCTGTCCAATCTTCTGCTCTTTTGCTGTCCAATCTTCTGCTCTTCTGCCCTTGGCTCTTCTTCTTCTTCCTCCGGTCCTCCTCAGACGATGTCTCCGGTGATTATGCCGGTCTCTGGTCTCTGCAGCTTATTATATAGCCATTAGGGGCGTGGCCGCCCAAAGACGTCATCGGGAGACCCCGCCCCCTTATGTCACAGATAACGTTGTCTGTGACATAAGGGACGGGGCCTTCCGGTGACGTCATCGATAGGCCACGCCCTAATGGTCAAAAAGTAAGGAGTGTTTAATATAAATGTATTGTCTCCTAAGTATGGGTCATAATGCTGAAGAGCGTTCAGGCACAGCACAGGGAGTTATCAGCTGACAAGATTTTTGGCAAGAGCAACAGGTACTTTTTGCTGAACTGAACAGATATAACAAAACACTTTCTGTGGTATTGTTTTCAGACCTGAAGGAACCAAATTAGTTCACTGATTAGCCAACCAACCTTCTGACTTTAATCTTCAGACTTGGAATTTGGTTGCATTTTTTCATATTTGTAAGGCAGGACTATGCAGGAATTGTGTAGAGAACTACACTATATTGTAAAAAGTATTGGGACGCCTGCCTTTACAATTAACATGAATTTTAATGGCCTCCCAGTCTTAGTCCGTAGGGTTCAATATTGAGTTGGCCCACCCTTTGCAGCTATAATAGCTTCAACTCTTCTGGGAAGGCTATCCACAAGGTTAGGAGTGTGTCTATGGGAATGTTTGACTATTCTTCCAGAAGCCCATTTGATGTTGGACGAGAAGGCCTTGCTCACAGTCTTTGCTCTAATTTATCCCAAAGGTGTTCTATCAGTTGAGGTCAGGACTCTGTGCAGGCCAATCAAGTTCCTTCACTCCAAACTCTCTCATCCATGTCTTTATGGGCCTTGCTTTGTGCACTGGTCAAAATCATTTGATGGAGGGGGGATTATGGTGTGGGGTTGTTTTTCAGGGGTTGGGCTTGGCCCCTTAGTTCCAGTGAAGGGAACTCTTAAGGCGTCAGCATACAAAGACATTTTGGACAATTTCACGCTCCCAACTTTGTGGGAACAGTTTGGGGATGACCCCTTTCTGTTCCAACAAGACTGCACACCAGTGCACAATAGAGATGGCCTTGCGGTTCGCCCGGCGGTCGGTTTTTGTTTTGTGCGGCAAATTTTGTTTGTTCGCTACCCGCCAAATTTTTGGACACATGGCGTTGTTCCCGGTGGCCATATTTGTTTACATTGGGGAGAAATTTGACCCATGACACAGCCGTCAGGTGGAACGGGACAGCCAATTGAAACATTCCAGCACATGGACAGTCCCCCTACACTATAAATTGACCTGACCTGGTGGCCATTTCACATTCCGCTGTCTGCCAGTGTAGGGAGAGGTCTGCTGTGCTCATTAGGGAGAGTTTGCTAGACACATATAGCGCTGTGAAGATCCACAAAAGTCCTTTCCAGGGCTGGTATTTCGGTATAGACCTTCTACAGTCTCTTTTCAGGTTAGGGACAGGTATCCTGTGGTTGCTTTAGGGGCAGTTAGAGATTAACTGCAGTCACAAATCGCTCTGTCAATGTCCACAAAAGTCCTTCTCAGGGCTGGTATTTCGGTATAGGTCTAGTATCTTTTGAGCTTAGAGAGAGGTATCCTGTGGTTGCTGTAGGGGCAGTTAGAGATCGGCTGCAGTCGCACAGAAATCGCTTTGTCAATGTCCACAAAAGTCATTTAAAATGCTGCAATGTCGTTTTAGGGTCTATTACAGTCTCTTTAACATGAGGGCCAGGTATCCTGTGGTTGCTTTAAGGATAGTTAGATATCGGCTGCAGTCGCACAGAAATCGCTTGGTCAATGTCCACATTAGTCATTTAAAATGCTCCAATGTTGTTTTAGGGTCTATTACAGTCTCTTTAACATTAGGGACAGGTATCCTGTGTTTGCTTTAGGGGCAGTTAGATATCGGCTGCAGTCGCATAGAAATCGCTTTGTCAATGTCCACAAAAGTCATGTAAAGGGCTGCAAATTTTTTGGTATTGCTGTGCAGTGCACTAAAAAGGGGTGGGGGTTATTCCACAGTATAATATACTTTGTAGAAAGCATATTATAGTGGATTAGTACTATTATTGTGCACTGTGCAGCATTGTGACAGGTGTGGTGGTGAGACTGAGCGTTTCTGCAGCAACACTACACACAGTGATAAAAGCACTTATAATGTATTATAACTGGTGTCATAGACCAATCCCCCCCCCCCCCCAATGCCACATATTGAAGTGGGGTGTTATCTGAGTAAACTTTTTCAAGTGTACTTGTGTCATGCAACAATATTGCCTAGTTTGCTGAGTGAAGTCTGGTACACAGGGCCAAAATCACTGGCCAATTTTTTGAACTGGTGTGCTACACCAATGCCACATATTGAAGTGGGGTGTTATTTAACAGTATAATTTTCTAAGAGTGCGATTTAGTGCTGCAAAAATTTGGCCTCTCGCTGTGTAAACAGTGCTACACACAGTGACAACAGTTACTGGCCAATTATTTGTAGGACTGGTGTAATAAACCTGTGCCCCCCCCCCCCCCCCCATGCCACATATTGAAGTGGGGTGTTATTTAACAGTAAAATTTTCTAAGAGTGTATTTTAGTCCTGCAAAAATTTGGCCTCTTGCTGTGTAAACAGTGCTACACACAGTGACAACAGTTACTGGCCAATTATTTGTAGAACTGGTGTAATAAACCTGTGCCCCTGAGTAAACTTTTTCAAGTGTATTTGTGTCATGCAATAATATTTCCTATTTTGCTGAGTGAAGTCTGGTACACACAGCGCCTAACTCACTGGCCAATTTTTTGAACTGGTGTGCTACACCAATGCCACATATTGAATTGAGGTGTTATTTAACAGTATACTTTTCTAAGATTGTATTTTAGTCCTGCAAACATTTGGCCTCTTTTGCTGTGTTAACTCTGCTACACACAGTGACAACAGTTACTGGCCAATTATTTGTAGAACTGGCGGACTGACGGACCGGCAGATAGGGAGGAGAGGCAGGCAGAACTTGCATTGCACAAGAGGTACAAAGCAGACTGCAAATGTATCAGGAGCGAGCCATCAACCATGTACAATCACATCTGGCTCTCCCAGGACGCTGGCACATGGCTCCGCAGTGTGGGCTTTTATTAATCTGTCCGTTGCTGACACCAGTGTTGCCATCTGCAGCCTTTGCAGTCAACGCATAAGTCACGGTAAGCCCAACACTCACCTAGGGACAACCGTCTTAAGAAGGCACCTGAAATCCCATCACCAAGCCCAGTGGGAGCAAAACTGTCAGAACCCTCAAAGCCACACTCCATGCTCTCACCGTCCAGCCTCTTCTCCTTCTCCTCCCCCTTCTCCTTCTCCTGTCTCCTCACAGTTGTTCAACACTCCACCTTCCATGATGCCGTCATCACGTTTTTCTGGAAAAAGGCAGGCTTCTGTGGCTCAAATGTTGGAGCGTAAAAAAAGGTGTCATTTCAACCCATGTGAGCTCATGTTTGCGGCCTAAACAGACCCCCAATAACTTGTGTATACTGTGAACGCCTACTGTACCTCTAGCATTCATATACTACGTTATTTGCTGTCAGTTCAACCCATGTAAGCTCATGTTTGCGGCCTAAACAGCCCGCCACCAACTTGTGTATACTGTGAACGCCTACTGTACATCTAGCCATCATATACTACATTGTTTGCTGTCAGTTCAACCCATGTGAGCTCATGTTTGCGGCCTAAACAGATCGCCACCAACTTGTGTATACTGTGAACGCCTACTGTACCTCTAGCAATCATATACTACATTCTTTGCTGTCAGTTCAAACCATGTGAGCTAATTTTTGGAGCCTATCTGAGTATACTTTTACAAGTGTATTTGTGTCCTGCAACAATATTGCCTCTTTTGCTGAGTGAAGTCTGGTACACACAGTGCCAAACTCACTGGCCAATTTTTTGAACAACTGGTGTGATAAACCAGTGGCCCCCCAATACCACATATTGAAGTGGGGTGTTATCAATCTGAGTATACTTTCATAAGTGTATTTGTGTCCTGCAACAATATTGCCTCCTCCGCTGAGTTAAGTCTGGTACACAGATTGCCAAACTCGCTGGCCAATTTTTTGAACAACTGGTGTGATAAGCCAGTGGCCCCCCAATACCACATGCTGAAGTGGGGTGTTATCAATCTGAGTATACTTTCATAAGTGTATTTGTGTCCTGCAACAATATTGTCTCCTCTGCTGAGTTAAGTCTGGTACACAGTGCCAAACTCACTGGCCAATTTTTTGAACAACTGTTGTGATAAACCAGTGAACTCCCAATACCACATATTGAAGTGGGTGTTATTTAACAGTATACTTTTCTAAGATTGCATTTTAGTCCTGCAAAAATTTGGCCTCTTTTGCTGTGTTAACTGTGCTACACACATTGACAACAGATACTGGCCAATTATTTGTAGAACTGGTGTGATAAACCTGTGGACCCCCAATACCACAGATTGAAGCGGGGTGTTATCTACACAGACACATGGTCTAGCAAACACGGGCAGGGAAGGTATATCACTTTTACTGCCCACTGGGTGAACCTTCTGACGGCCGTTAAGCATGCAACCCGTGGCACCCGTGTAGATTTAGTTGTACCACCACGGATTGCAAGCAGGCCTGCCTCTTCTTCTCCTCCTCCTCCATCCTCCCTCCCTCTCCTCTCCTCCTTGGCTGACTCCTCCTCTTCCACTGCTACCGTCTCTTCTCCTGCGCCGCCCAAGATCCCTAGAACCTATTCCACATGCCAGGTGAGACGTTGCCATGCTGTGCTGAGTCTGTTGTGCCTGGAAGCCAAGAGCCACACTGGTCCTGCAATACTTTCAGCTTTGCGTTCACAGGCAGATCAGTGGCTGACACCGCTGAATTTGTCAGTTGGTAAAGAGGTGTGCGATAACGGTACAAATCTGCTGAGTGCGCTGAAACAGGGCAAAATAACACACGTGCCATGCATGGCACACGTCCTGAACTTGGTGGTGCAGCGATTCATTGGCAAATACCCTGGGGTCCAGGACATCTTGTGGCAGGCCAGGAAAATCTCGGGCCATTTCCGAAGATCTTAAGCAGCCATGGCTCGCCTTGCTGAGATTCAGCGGCCACACAACCTGCCCCTCAGGTGTCTTATTTGTGACTGCCCCACGCAATGGAACTCAACGTTGCACATGCTCAATAGGCAGAAACATGCAGTTAATGACTACCTGTTCAAACTCGGCGGCAGGACAGGTTCTGGGGAGCTGGGGTTTTTTCACCTCGCCAGTGGCTGCTTATGCGGGACGCATGCAGACTTCTGCGGCCATTCGATGAGATCACCAAACTGGTCAGTCACGGTCAGGGCGCCATAAGTGACATCATACCTTACGCCTTCTTTCTGGAGCGTGCATTTCGTTGTGCCATTGATCAAGCTGTCGAGGAGCAGGAAGATGAGGAAGTCGCAATGTTGGATGAATTCCCAGGGGGTGCTACTCCATCTGAGACAAATCAACAGCAGGAGTCTGAAGAGGAGTCAGTGGAGGAGGATGGTGCTGGGGGGATGAGGAGGAGCAAGAAGAGCATGCTTTAAACCTCTCTGGGATCCCTGGTGTTATCCGTGGATGGGGGGAGGAGAACAAGGATGACATTATCCTGCATGATGAGCTGGAAGCAGGCCACTATACCGCTTCCAGTTTAGTGGGAATGGGGGCCTACATGCTGCAATGTTTTAAGGGGGACCCCCGTATAAAACGCATAAAGGCCAAGGACCAGTACTGGGTGGCAACGTACTTAGACCCCTGGTACAAACACAAAATGGCGGAAATGTTACCACAATCACAGAGGGCGGTCAGATGCAGCACTTCCAGGCCTTGCTGCGGGAAATGCTGCATTCTGCTTTTCCGTGTGCTGGCAGAGGAATTTCCAGTCACAGAGAGACAGTTGCGGGTGCAAGAAGAGGGCGGTTGGAAGATGTCTTGGTCACTTCAGATATGAGATCCTTCTTTCAGCCGAACCATCGACAGCTGTACTCCGGATCCAGCATGAGGGAACGCCTAGACCGTCAGGTGTCCGACTACGTCGGGTTAACGGCCGATGTGGACACTCTGAGGAGTGATGAATCCCTGGACTACTGGGTGGGCAGGCTTGACTTCTGGCCAGAGCTTGCACAATTTGCAATGGAAATGTTGGCTTGCCCCCTGTCCAGTGTCCTGTCCGAAAGGACGTTCAGTGCAGCAGGGGCGATCGTGACTGATAAGCGCACTCGCCTAGCTTATGACAGTGTAGACTACCTCACATTTATAAAAATGAATGAGGCATAGATCTCTGAGGAATACAACACATGTGACCAGTAGACCAGGTTTCATGGAAATTCCTCCACCCACAACAAATCCTGGTCCTTGGCTTTGCTACATACAGTGGCATAAAAGGCATTTGTCCATTGAATGGCAAATTTTAGGGGACTTTCAGGGCCGACAATTATTTTTTCTGTGAATGCCTAATCTACCTCTAGCCATCAAAAACTAAGTTGTTTGCTGTCAGTGCAAACCATGTGAGCTAATTTTTGGAGCCTATACAAGCCAACACTTACGGTTCTGTGTACTGTGAACACCTACCATACCTCTAGCCATCGAAAACTACATTTTTTGCTGTCAGTTCAAACCACGTGAGGTAATTTTTGGAGCCAATACTGGCCGACACTTACTTCTGTTACCTGTGAATGCCTAATGTACCTTCAGCCACAGAAAACAACGTTCTTAGCTGTCAGGTAAACGCATGTGGGCTAATTTTTGGGGCCTGGAATGGCCGACACTTACTTCTTTATCCTGTGAATGCCAATTTTTTCAGACTGGAAATGAAAAACCATGGGTCTGTAAAGGTTCCGCCAAATTGTGGAATGGATGCGGACCCATTTTACAGATGTGTGAATGGACCCAATATGTATTAGACAATGTATTTACCGGCTGCTGTCAGTTCTGGCTGATTTATGAAAAAAAAAATATATTTTTTGCTGTAAAAAAAAAAATAAATAAAATTAGGGCAACTTTTTCAATTGCAATACTTCTGTTATGGCATTGTCCATGTGCTGGGACTATTTGTGCACAGCTAGTACGTGTTTTGTGGCTGCAAATATGACCTAAAGGTTTTTAAAGTTCGCCTCCCATTAAAGTCAATGGGGCCCACCGCGAACTCGCGGTTCGCGGACTTTTGAGAAAATTTGCGGCTGGCGTTCGCGAACTGCCCCGGCCGATGTTTGTCCATCACTAGTAAACAAAGCAAGGTCCATATAGACATGGATGAGCGAGTTTGGGGTGGAGGAACTTGAGTAGCCTGCACAGAGTCCTGACCTCAACCCGATAGAACTCTGTTGGGATGAATTATTGCGGACACTGCAAATCAGTCCTTCTCTTCAACATCAGTGCCTGAACTTATATCAGTGCGCTTCTGGAAGAATGGTCAAACATTCCCTTAGACACACTCCTAAACCTTGTGGACAGCATTCCCAGAAGATTTGAAGCTGTTATAGCTGCAAAGGGTGGGCCAACTCAATATTGAACCCTACGGACTAAGACTGGGATGCCATTTATGTGCAGTTCATGTGTGTGTAAAGGCAGCCGTCCCAATACTTTTGACAATAACTTGTATGTTTACTTTTCAATTTGGCCTCCAGACAAGCTATTGTCAAATAGTATGGGAAGCACCCAGAGCCCCCACTGGGTGTTCTTTATCACGTTTATTTTGTGTGAAACTGTGCTGTGACAATAGGTGTGAAAAGGATGTGAAACAATCGCCTTGAAAAAGACATGATATATTGTACAAGTAAAAAACAGATATAACCGCGCTAGTGCTAACAAAAAATATAAATGAATAAATAATAATGTAAGCAGCAACTTCGAGTGCGACAACACCCCAAAAAGCATAAATAGAAACAAGTCGCGCTAAGTGATTGAGTATAATGAAGTGAATAAAAAATTAGTCAAAAAACATAAATTGGTGTGGAAATGTCCAATGAATATAATGAGAAGTTCATCAATTCCATCCACAAGTAGAAGACAAATAAATTGAAGTATCCCAAATAAGTAAGCCCCGGTTCACACTAGGGCGACCTGTGAGGCGACCTGGTCGCCTCACAGGTCGCCGCAGGTCGCCTCCCATAGGGAAGCTGCGGACCCGTTCTAATAGGAGCGACACAAGTCGCTCCGACCTAGAAAAAGTGTCCGGAGCTTCTTTGGGGCGACCAGGAGGCGACCGCCATAGACTTCAATGTTATGAAGTCTGTGGCGGCCGCTCCGAGGTCACGACGCGCTGCTCGCACCGCGATCTCGGAGGTCGCCCCTGAAAGTAGCGTCGCGCTAGTGTGAACCGGCGCTGAATCCACAAACGTTAAGTGTTCTGCTTACCAGAAACTATTCCACACCAATTTATGTTTTTTGACTCATTTTTTTTTCACTTCATTATACTCAATCACTTAGCGCGACTTGTTTCTATTTATGATATATTGTACTTTTTTTTTTTCTCTGTGTGTGTACATCAAAATATCTAAACAGCAAATAAATAAATAAATAAATAATAATTAGCAGTAGATTTTTTTTTTTAGACAAAAGAAATGTACTGTATGTTATATAATAAGAAACATTATAATATAATACAGTATATGATAACAATGTACAATATTTAAATCCATGCAACATTTTCTTAATTCTAGGGCCTGTTCCAGGGAGGAACTACCTACCAGACTCTGGTAGGGTTAAGTTCAAGCACACAATATAATATCCAATTATTTGGATAAAATATGAAAGATTGGATTGCATTAAGTAAATAGATATCAAACATGTCAAGTCTTAAAATTGTGTGCACCCATGATTTTGTGAAAAGTATGGTTTACAAAGATCTTTACAGAGAACACTTTAAAAGCCTTTACATCTTATTAGTTTAGAGTTAAAGGAGTATGGTCAAAGCTTTTTTTGGCCATTCTTCCCCTATGGATCACAGGAATGCAGTTCTTTCTGCCCTCTCGTGACCCATTTTCAGACAACAGCGGGCCATATGGTCAGGATCCACCCAGAAGCCTGGATATGCACCTGGCTCATCTCAGTAATCTGTTGAGAGCCTAATCTCGTCCCTCCTGCCTTCTCCACACCCCAGAACTCCAGTGAGCACTGGAGGGGAGAGCAGAGAGCCGTTGACTGATAGCCATGGCTGTCTTTTCAGAGCTGAGGGGTAGAACTGAGCGATCAGTGATGTTTAATCACTCAGTTCTCAGTGTAGAGGCGGCAGGGGACAGATGCAGCATCGGATCGGATCGATGCTGCATCCACCTAGATGAGTATATATATATATATATATATATATATTCTTTTTTTTAAATCCCCAACTTTGCACGCCCAGGCCCTTTAACCACTTGCCGACTGCCCGCCGCAAATTTACTGCGGCAGGCAGCCGCTCCTGGGCAAAGCGACGTAGCTCTACGTCGCTCGCTCTCCGGAGGCTAGGGGGCAAGTGTGCGCCTCCTGCGGCGAGCTCTTGCCCCCGATCGTCAGCGGGGAAGCCAGTGCGGGTGTCAGGTGGCTCTGATTGCTGCCTGACACTGGCGACCCCCCCCACTGAGAGAGAAGGACAGACGGCTGATGTAAACACAGCCATCCGTCCTTCTCCCTGAGATGATCACAGAGATCATGTGATCCTGCTATATAGGATCGCATGTCTCTATGGTCATCTCACAAGCCACGCCCCTCCACCAGTTAGAATCACTCTCCTAGGGTCATATTTAACCCCTTGATCACCAACACTGTTCCCTGCCAATGGCATTATTACAGTAACAGTGCATATTTTTAGCACTGATTACTGTAGTAATGTCACTAATACCCCCAAAAGTGTCAAAAATGTCAGTCAGGGGTCCGATCTGTCCGCGGCAATGTCGCAGTCCTGCAAAAAATCGCAGATCGCCGCCATTACTAGTAAAAAATAAAACAATAAAAATGTCATAAATCTTTCCCATAGTTAGTAGATGTGATAACTTTTGCGCAAACCAATCAAAATATGCTTATTGCAATTTTTTACCAAAAATATGTAGCAGAAAACAAATTGGCCTAAAATGTTAAAAAATTTAGATCTTTACTTTTTTTTTTTGAGAATGTCCTATAGCAGAATATGAAAAATATTGTTTCCTGACAGACTCCATGGCAGCACACGTATGGGTAGGCTCCGCCTCCTCTCCTACCCTATAGGACCCCACTCCCATGAAAGTATGCTCCGAGCCAGGAGCCGTGTTCCTTTTTTGTCCTCCTTCCGCAAGAGAAGTCTTACCTTATAGGATGCGTTTTCTTACATACCTGGTGGCGTGTGGCTTTCCTTGATGATGCCTTTTCTACCTTAGTCCAGCAATCTCAGTACTACTGGGTGGACCCGGGCAATTTCAAATGATGCCGGAAGATGCCATAAATCCTGAATGAGAGGTGGGCTGCATCGCTTGGCCAAACGTCCTTGCTACTAGCGGGAGGCCCTTATGCCCTGACGCACACGCTAGTCTCCGGTTGAGGAGCGTTCCAGGTCCTTCTGTCGGTATTGGTGGTAATGTATTGCTTACTTTATATTTTATATCGTTTTGCTTCCTGGTTAGTATGGCGGCTGGAGCGCTCCTGCGTTCCAGGCCGTCGCTCTCGGCTCCTCCCCCCGCCTCCTGATTCCCAGTTGGGTGTTCATTGTGAGGCTTGGTTCCTAAGTGGTCCGCGCATGAGCGCACGCCACTTCCAGTCCTCCATGACGCGGTGGCGTCGGGGGGGGCGTGGCTTTACGGCTCCCGGGAAATTTAAACAGCTGATGGAGCTGTCATTCTTGGGATGTCTGTGGGCTTTTGCGGCGGCCTCCCCACGCTGTGTCTCTGCCTGTGTTTGGTAAGTCCTGTGCTGGGTCAGTCCTGCTTGAATGGGGGAGGGGAAAGGCGGCTATGGGAAGGTAAGATTGAGTTCTTACATCCTTCCTATTGCAGGTTATCTCGCTGTGATTTGCAATGGATGCCTCACCGCCCCCCGGTGGCCAGTCCCTGCGCAACAGGTGAGCTTTAGCTTTTAACTCTCGCTTGTCTGCCAGCTGGCTTACTGTAGCCTGAGCTTTTCTTTCCTTTGTTTTCAGCCCTTTTAGGTCTGACCAACGTCCTGCATCGGGATCAAAGGATAGATCACCTTCAGGCCATCACCATGCATCATCCAAATCCAGGCACCATAGATCCAGGTCTAGGTCTAGGCGCCATGATGATTGTCCAAGCCGGTCCTCCCGCCATGCTGACCACCCCGCACGCAAATCTTGCTGGGGTTGTAGGGCTGTAGTCCCTGAGGATAGATCCTTGTGTGATGCCTGCTATTCTAGGGCAATCAAGGAAAAACAAGTCCCAGATCCACCAGTGGAAACCCTGGTCAGGCGGATCGTGCAAGAATCCTTAAGGGATTGGGATCCCAACCGGCTGTCTGGTCATACAGCTGATACTCCAGTTCTCCCTCAGAGGGAAGACGTAGAGCCAGGCACTTCCCAGCCGAGTCGCTTCTCGGATTCCTCTGAAAGTGAGGATGACCTAGAAGACCAAAGTACAGGCTTTGATTTTGCCATGATTTCTCCGCTAGTGAGAGCGGTAAAAGAGGCGTTAAAATGGGAAGAGCCAGCAGATTCCCCAGCAAAACAGAAGAAATACTTTAAACACCTCAAGAAAGAACGGGATCATTTCCCTTTTCTGAGTGAGCTGGGGGAAATCATTACAGACGAATGGCATGGAGTTGAAAGAAAGAATTCCTTATCGTCCAAATTTTCCAGGTTATATCCTTTTAAGACCGACAAAGTGAAGCATCTTGATTCTGCACCTACAATAGACGCAGCCTTGATGAGGCTAGTCAAACACGTTACCCTACCTTTGGAAGATTCCGTCTCATTTAAAGATGGTCTGGATAGACGAATTGATACGGATTTCAAAAAGATCTATCTGTTAGCTGGTATGACCTGCAAGCCAGCCCTAGCCCTAGCAGCCACATCCAAAGCTATGGAGGCTTGGGTAGATAACGTGGAGACCACACTGCAAGGTGTCTCAGAGGAAGCAGCCAGAAGCTCGGCTGTGTATGAACTAAAGTTGGCAACGGCCTTTTTGGGAGAGGCTTCCATTGATATCATTCGCCTGGTGGCGCGGGTCATGCTCTCTTCTGTCACGGCCAAACGTGCTTTATGGTTACGTCCCTGGCTGGCCGATCCTGCTTCCAAACAAGCCTGGTGCAGGATTCCGTTTGAGGGTGCGTCCCTTTTTGGCAACAAACTGGACAGTACCATTACCCGTGCCACTGGTGGTAAATCAGGTTTCCTCCCTCAGGATCGCCGTTTGCTTGACCGCAGAAGATTTCAGCACAAACCAAGTTCGGATCGATCCAGAGAAGCTCGCTCTTACAGGCCTGGACGTGAGTTCAGAAAGAATTGGAAAAGATCTCAACCTACAGGTCAGAAGTTCAACAAGGGAACACCTTCAAGTGGTCGGGAGACCACAAAGTCTTTTTGATATCAGGCCTGCTCAAGCGTTGCGAGTAGGCGCTCGTCTACGTCAGTTTGCGCACGTTTGGGCAGCCTCGATTACAGACCAGTGGACCGTCAAGACCGTGTCTCATGGTCACGTTTGGTCTTTCGAAGAAACTCCAATTCTGCGGTTCATCCCTACGGCTCTACCTCGCGTGGAAGAAAAGAAGTCAATTCTTCTGTCATACGTAGATTCCCTGATCTCTCAAGGTGCTGTCACCCCAATCCCGGCCGAAGAAAGGTTTCAAGGCCTTTATTCACCTCTACTTATGGTGCTAAAGAAAAGCGGTTCCTGGAGGCCGGTCATAGACCTGACTCATCTGAACTCTTTCATAAAGAAAGAGAGGTTCAGGATGGAGACACTCTTCACTATCCGCCAAGTGGTGCAACCAGAAGATTGGATGATCTCCATAGATCTAAAAGATGCCTATTTCCATGTCCCAGTGGCAGCAGAACTACAAAAATTTCTTTGCTTTGCCGTGGGTCAAGTGCATCTCCAGTTTACCTGTCTCCCTTTCGGGCTTACCACCTCACCTCGAGTCTTTTCAAAGATCTTACTGGCTATTGTAGCTCTGATCAGATCAAAAGGGATCCGACTGTTTCACTACTTAGACAATCTGCTTCTTCTTTCTCAAGACCAAGCACAGATTCTGCAACACAGATCTCAGGTAATCTCCACCCTTCAAGAATTCGGGTGGCTCTTGAATCTGGAGAAAAGCTATCTGGATCCGACAAAATCCTTGATCTTCCTGGGGGCACTCTTCAACACCTCCAGAGGCACCATCTCTCTTCCAGTGGAGAAGATTCCAGTGATCCGCAGCAGAATACAACCGGCAATGTCAACCCCTTATCTTCGGGCATCACAGTGTCTGAAAATAATAGGGACCATGGTCTCCATGGCCCCCATGGTCAAGTGGGCACAGTGGAGGATGAGGCCCTTTCAAATGGGTTTCCTCCGCCAATGGAGCTCCGGGAATCCAGACACTCCTGTACGGATAACATCCTCTATGAGGGCGAGTCTGTCTTGGTGGCTACAACGGGAAAATCTCCTGAATTGTCATTCGATCGTTCCCGTTCCTTGGATCGTTGTGACATCGGATGCCAGCCAGACGGGCTGGGGTGCGCACTGCCTGTCAGAGGTGGCCCAGGGCAGGTGGGACTTTCCCACCCTAGGGTTGGTCTCAAATGTCCTGGAGCTTCGGGCAGCTTTTCGTGCCATCATGGCTTTCCGTCACTTGGTGAAAGGGTCCTCGGTCCTCCTACGGCTAGACAATACGACGGCGGTCGCATATATCAAGAGGCAAGGGGGCACCCGCAGTTCCTCCCTTCTGGAAGAAGTGAAACCCATCATGGCATGGGCCCAACGGAATCTTTCCAATCTATCAGCTGCTTATCTTCCAGGAGTCCAGAACGTTCAGGCAGATTTTCTGTCAAGAACCAATCTAGACAACAACGAATGGTCTCTTCATCCAGAAACCTTCAAGTGGGTCATCTCTCTGGGGATTCTTCCGGAGGTAGACCTGTTTGCCTCTCCAAACAATGCCAAACTGACGAAATTCTACTCGAGATGGCGTTACCCCCAAGCCTACGGGGTAGATGCTCTGACGGACCACTGGAAGTTCCACAAAGCATATGCTTTTCCCCCGGTCCCAGTGATATTCAAGTTCCTGCAGAGACTCAGGAGAGAGAGGGTAGAAGTCATAGCAATTCTTCCGTTTTGGCCAAGGAGGCCCTGGTTTCCTCTGCTGCTCCAACTGAGCTTTCGGGATCCTGTTCCCCTGCCATTCAGGCCGGACCTTCTATCTCAGGGTCCAGTGCTGCATCCATGCCCAGCGCAGTTACATCTCATGGCATGGTCCTTGAGAGGGAAAGACTAAAAGCTCTTGGCTGTCCAAGTGCGGCAATGTCCACAATGATGAGTGCCAGGAGACCGGGCACCAACAAAGTCTACGAGAGGATCTGGTCTAAGTTTGAGGATTACATGTCTAATGAGTCCGATTCCATCACTAATCCTAAAATCCATCACATTCTGGGGTTCCTCCAGACAGGCTTAGACCTATCTCTGGCTGTTGGCTCTCTCAGAGTACAGATCTCAGCAATCTCTGCCTTCACGGGGACCTCATGGGCAAAACATCCTCTGGTCCGGCAGTTTTTCAGAGGTGCGTCAAGAATGAGACCTCCCAGGAAACCCAGGTTCCCCAAATGGGACCTTCCACTAGTCCTTGAGTTTCTCTCAGCAACAGTTTTGGAACATGGAGATTCCTTCTTCCTTAAGAATCTGTCTATGAAGACGGCCTTTTTAGTAGCCATCACATCGGCTAAACGTGTCTCTGAAATTAGTGACCTGGGTTGCAAAGAACCTTTTCTGACATTTTTTCCTGATCGGGTCGTCCTGCTCCCTATGCTAGGGTCCAATCCGAAGGTAAATTCAGTTTTTCATGTCAACCAAGAGATTGTTTTACCTACATTCAAGTCTCAAGATGACCAGAGTACCCATCCGTTGGATGTGGGCGAAGTCCTTCAAACATACTTGAAGTTCACAGCTTCTTTTCGCAAAACAGACTATCTATTTGTTCTCTTCTATGGAAAGAACAGAGGCAAGAGGGCTTCTTCCAGAACTATTTCTAGTTGGATAGTTCAGACCATCCAGTGGGCATATAGAGCCAAGGGACTGGCTCCTCCGGAAGTGGTGACGGCTCATTCCACCAGAGGGATTTCTACGTCTTGGGCGGCTTCCCTTCATGTTGCACCAGATGTCATTTGCAGAGCGGCCTCATGGTCCTCAATTAACACTTTCATGTCACACTATTGTGTTGAACCTGCTTCTTTATCCTCAGTTGATTTTGGTTTAAAAATTTTGTCTGTTGACGGTGCAAATTAAACCTATTTCTGTTTGACCAGCAGTTGCCCACCCGGGTGTGTATGGCTAGTTATTTCCCATACGTGTGCTGCCATGGAGTCTGTCAGGAAAACGGAAAATTTATATCAATACTTACCGTAATTTTCCTTTCCTGATAGAACTCCATGGCAGCAGGAGTTCCCTCCCATCTGCTGGAGTAGTCTATATATGGAACACGGCTCCTGGCTCGGAGCAAAAATTTATGGGAGTGGGGTCCTATAGGGTAGGAGAGGAGGCGGAGCCTACCCATACGTGTGCTGCCATGGAGTTCTATCAGGAAAGGAAAATTACGGTAAGTATTGATATAAATTTTCCGTTTTTTTTTTTTTCAATTTTTTTTTGTTTATAGCACAAAAAATAAAAACCGCAGAGGTGATCAAATACCACCAAAAGAAAGCTCTATTTGTGGGGAAAAAAAGGACGTCAATTGTATTTGGGTACAGCATTTTACAACTGTGCAATTGTCCTTTAAAGTAACGCAGTGCCAAATCGCAAAATAGGGCCAGGTCATTAAGCAGGAAAACCTTCTGGTCTTAAAGTGGTTAAAGCGGGGCAGGGCGGGGCGAGGCTTAAGAGCATTTGACTGCTGTGATCGACTATTAGGACGGTCACGTGATCCTAAAACTCCAATTCACATGCAGCAATTGAGATTTCAGTTAGGCGCCGGTAACTGTGTAGGGAGTTCGCAGCACGCATGCTCTTGGCACAGCCGTTTAGGCGGCAATTCATGCAAATATGCGGCCCCTCGGCACCAAGCACCAGGCCCTGAGAGGTCGCATATTTGTGTGCGGTCAGCGCAAAGGGGTTAATCTTGAATTATCGCCGGTGGTGCAATTACATTTCAAATTTGCAGGTGTATGCAGGCCAACAATAGTCATGTTTATTTTTTTTAAACATTTTATTAAACATTTTTTAACTTTTTAATTTTTTTTTTCCATTTAACCACTTCTGGAACGAAAGGATTTGCCCCTTTAATGACCAGGCCATTTTTTTGCAATTCGGCACTGTGTTACTTTAATGGACAATTGCGGGGTCGTTCGACGCTGTATCTAAATAAATGTGTCCTTGTTTTCCCAACAAATAGAGCTTTATTTTGTTGGTGTTTGATCACCTCTGCGGTTTTTATTTTTTGCGCTATAAACAAAAAAAGAGCGACAATTCTGAAAAAAAAAAACAATATTTTTCACTTTCTGCTATATAACTTTCCCCAAAAAATTTAAAAATCGGATTTTTGTAAGATCTTACCGTAAAATCCTTTTCTCTTAAGCTCATTGACAGACGTAGTCTTCTTGATTCTCAAGAGCTGGGTTATGTTGTCTCCGCAGGAGTAGGACTAGGCAGAAAGACAAAACATTCTGGCTCCACCTTAGGGGCAGTCCCTGAGGGTATATCCTCCCTCTCTCTGCTACAGGGAATAAGTTCTGTTCTAAAGCAGTAACAGAGAATTTAACCCAACCCAACTCAATGATAGAGGGGCGGGTACTACGTCTGTCAATGAGCTTAAGAGAAAAGGATTTTACGGTAAGATCTTACAAAAATCCGATTTTCTCTATCGCTCATTGACAGACGTAGTCTTCTTGATTCTCAAGAGCTGGGACATCCAGAAGCAGTGCCACAAATGAGGGGTGGGATTGACAAAAATCAAAATCCAATCTAGAAGGCCCAACCGGTGCCAAACTAGAAGTTTTATAGGCTCATTATAAACAAAGAATGAGACTCAAAAGAAAAATTTCCAACGGAAAAAAACCCTCGAGGCAGACCACTGGTCTCCTCAAATGGCGGCCTGCAAAACCTTGCGGCCAAACACGGCATCAGATGATGCCATTACATCAACTTTATAATGTTTTGTAAAGGTATGCACCGACGACCAGGTAGCCGCCTTGCACACCTGGACCACTGACGCCTGATGGCGAAAGGCCCATGACGCACTAAGCGCCCGAGTGGAGTGCGCCTTAACAGGGAACGGGGGCTCCCGACCCTTAATAGAATAAGCCTGTACCACCGTCTGTCTGATCCATTTGGAAATGGTCGCGGCAGATGCAGGCAACCCCTTTTTGGGTCCATCCGGGATCACAAAAAGTGAATCCATCTTGCGAAACGAGTCTGTCGTTTTTAAGTATACCCTGATCGCCCGGACCACATCCAAGGAGTGTAAAGCAAACTCCCGAGGATGACTGGGCTTAGGACACAGGGAAGGTAATACAATTTCTTCATTCAGATGAAATTCTGAAACCACTTTTGGTAGGAAGGATGGATTCGGACGAAGAACCACCTTATCTCTATGAACCACTAGATATGGGGAACGACAAGATAATGCGGCCAGTTCTGACACCCTGCGTGCAGAAGTAATAGCCACCAAGAAGGCCACCTTCTGGGACAACGTAGGTAGAGGAATCTCCCTAATATCTTCAAAGGGAGGTTTCTGAAGAACCGACAATACTAAATTAAGATCCCAGGGTGGTAACGGCGCGCGCACTGGCGGAGCCAGATGTCGCACCCCCTGGATGAAATTCCGCACCAAGGAATGAGTAGCCAAAGGCTTCTGAAAGAAGATAGCTAATGCTGAGACCTGACCCTTGATAGTACTCAAGGCCAGTTTCTGCTCAACCCCTTGTTGCAGAAAAGCTAATATTCGACTAACCGAATAAGACCGTGGACGGAACCCTAGAGGTTCACACCATGCAATGTAGGACTTCCATGTGCGATGATAAATCTTTCTGGAAGTCGCTTTCCTTGCTTCAACTAGAGTAGGAATAACTGAAGCTGACAAACCTTTGTCCTTCAGCACCTGGGTCTCAATAGCCAGGCCGTTAAAGCCAGCGATCGTAAAGCAGGATGGAAGATCGGTCCCTGAGACAGTAGGTCCTCCCTGAGAGGAAGTCTCCACGGGACGTCCGCCACCAGTCTGACCACGTCGGCGTACCAAGCTCGACGAGGCCAGTCCGGAGCTACCAGAATTACTGGAATTCCTTCCTCCTCTATCCTGCGAAGAAGTCTTGGCAGTAACCCGAGAGGAGGGAAGGCATACATTAGCTGGTATTGCCCCCACGGGGCGATCAGTGCGTCTGCGGTCTCTGCTAGAGGATCGCGGGAGCGAGCCACGAATCTCTGTACCTTCCTGTTGAATCGTGATGCCAACAGATCCACATCCGGGGTGCCCCACCGTAGGCACAACTGGTGGAAAACTTCTGGATGGAGGGACCATTCCCCCTGATCCAGAGTCTGACGGCTGAGATAATCTGCCTGCCAATTCTCCACCCCCGGAATGAACACCGCAGAGATAGCTGGAACAAATCGTTCCGCCCAGCGAAGAATGCAAGCCACTTCTTTGGCCGCTCGGACACTCTTGGTGCCCCCCTGGTGATTGACATAAGCCACGGCCGTGGCATTGTCCGACTGGATCCGAACCGGGCTGCCCTGGAGCTGCTCGGTCCAGTGAATCAGACAAAGTCTGATCGCTCTCAGTTCCAATACATTTATCGGCCACCTGGATTCTTCCAGGGACCAAAGTCCCTGGACAGATAACTGACCGAGAATTCCTCCCCATCCGGATAGACTGGCATCCGTGGTCACTATCGTCCAATATATTGGCAGAAATGACTTTCCCTGGCTGAGCATCGGAGACCGAAGCCACCAGACCAGAGACTCTCTGGTCTGTTTGCTCAATCGGATCTGATTGTCCAGGGATTCCGGATTCCGATTCCATCTTAGAAGAATCTCTTGCTGAAGAATTCGGGTATGGGACTGGGCAAATGGGACTGCTTCGAAGGAAGCCACCATCAACCCCAGAACCCTCATGCAAGTTCGAAGAGAAGACCAGCTGTTGGATAGTAACAACTGGACTGCTAACTGAATCTTCCGGAGTTTCCCTACCGGAAGAAAAACTCTTGTCCTGACTGTGTCTAGAATTAGACCCAGATATTCGAGCCTCTGGGTGGGAACCAGAAATGACTTTTGCTGGTTCACCAGCCACCCGAATTCCTGTAAAGAAATTATAGTAATTTCTATGTTTTGTAGCAAGGTCTGAGGAGACTCTGCATGAAGCAGAAGATCATCTAGGTAACCAAGAATCGATATGCCTCTTTGGCGCAGTAGTGCCAACATTGGGGCCAACACCTTCGTGAAGACCCGAGGAGCCGTGGCAAGACCGAAAGGTAACGCCACAAACTGATAGTGGTTCTCTTCTACGGAAAAGCGTAGAAACCGCTGATGTCCTGCGAAAATGGGAATGTGAAGATATGCGTCCTTGATGTCTATGGACGCTAGGACATCCCCTGGATGCAGGAAGGCTGCTACTGTGCGAATGGACTCCATTCTGAATTTTCTTATGTTGACAAAAGAATTGAGTGCCCTTAAGTCCAGAATTGGACGCACTTTGCCCTCTTTCCTGGGTATTGTAAATAGGTTTGAATAAAACCCCTGAAAACGTTCTGTCCAAGGAACGTGGACTACCACTCCTTGTTGTAGTAAATCCGTGACTGCTCTCCGCAGATCTTCTAAACGATCCGGGGATAGTCGAATATTGGAAGGGAAGAATCGCGCCGGTGGGAGAGATCGAAACTCGATCTTGTACCCTGACCTTATGACTTCGCAAACCCACTTGTCCGGGATTCTGGAAAGCCATGGATCCGGGAACCGGCGAAGACGTCCCCCCACCCCAGTTATGGGTGGGGGCGCACCTTCAGGCTTTGGACGATTTATCTTCAGGTCTGGAGGGGGCGGGCTTTTGCTTGCCCGACCAACGTCCCCTGAAGCCTCCTGAAGGAGCTTTGGAGGACTTAATTTTTTCACCCGCGGGACGAAAAAACCTTTTGTGAGCAGCAAAAGAAGGCCCTCGTTTTTGACGAGTTCCTTTACCTTTAACATTTTGCGGTAAAAATGTGCTCTTTCCACCCGTGAGATCCTTAATGATCTCATCTAAGTTGGCTCCAAAAAGACGCTCTCCTAAAAAGGGGATATTAGCCAATGCTTTTTTGGAACCTTGGTCGGCTAACCAACCTTTTAGCCACAGTGTACGCCTGAGAACCACCGCTGAGACTGATGCTCGCGCCAACAATGGAGTGGCGTCTAACGCCGCATCACACACAAACTGTAACCCCTGTATCATTTGTTCCAACAAATCTGATACCGCCTGAGGGACCTCTTCTAAGTCCCGGCGTAACCACTTGGTCCATTCAGTTACAGCCTGTGAAACCAGACCAATAGCAATTATTGGTCTGAAAGCTGATCCAATCAAGGTAAACATGGTGCGAGACATAGCTTCTATCTTGTGATCCACTGGATCTTTAAAAGACGGAGCGTCTTCTAGAGGAATAACCGTGGCTTTATTCAATCTAGCAATTGGTGAATCCACCACAGGTGGTTCTGTCCATTTCTTAATGAGGGTTTCCTCAAACGGATAACGCCTGTTAATGCGTTTAGAAATAGCAGAAGTGCGTTTTGGCAGACGCCATTCTTCTTCGATTGGATTGCCAAAACATTTGGGCAATGGAAAAACCTTCGCCACTTTGATGCGTTTTTTAGTCCCAAAAGGGATTTCAGTTTCAGCTATTTCCGACGGAATACCCTGTAATCTTAAGGTTTCTTGAACAGATACAATGAGTGCGTTTACCAACGCTTCCTCTCTGGCTATGGCTGATGCCGAAACATCCTCCTCACTGTCTGAAGAGACAGTACACGAGACACCAATCCCAGATGAAGTACCTGCAACTGCAGAAATAGGCTCAGAGTCTGAATCCGAGGTTTCAGATAATAAGGGGTTAGGCGGGGGTCGTTTTGTTGCGCCCTGTCCCTGACAAGCCACTTCCACCCGGGACACAAAAGTTTCCATAATAGCTGACAATGATTCAATCGTCAGTGGGGTGCTGGAGGATCCTGCAGACCCCTCGAGGGGATCCGGAGGAGATACATGAGTGGCAGGGTCCATGTTAATTCAGGACACCTTTGCCAGAAAAAACAAAAAAACTTTTTTTTTTTTTTATGTGTCTCCCCCTAGCGCAATAGCGCCCCTCAGAGTACCTGCTTCTCGATCCCCACAGAGAGAGAGAGGGACCCCCAAGGCTCACCAACCGATGCAGTGAAGTTTCCAACCAACTGCAGTCAGCGTCTGTCTTTTACAGACTGGAAGGAGCTGTTGCTTTTTCCCGGGTAGAAGGACGTGGATCCGCCCCCTGTGTGCGCCTTCCGGCGTTCCCAGCTCTCCACGAGGTAGCTGGGCTCATGAAACATGGCCGCCCCCATACAAGAGACAATAGACTCCAAAAACATGGCGGCCGGCGTGACCTGAAGACATACATGCACTTGGTCTACGGCAAAATGGCGGCGGACCGCCGAAATCGTTTTCCCAGCACATCCACCTGCATCTCTGCTAAGTGGCGATTTATTGATCTACAGGAGATACACTACAAATAAGGTAGGATTATACCTCCTATGTCTGCTGTAATGCTACAGTCTGCTGGGTAGAGTGTTAGCTCTCAAACCAAGTCCACTTCCCACCAAACACATACTGTATTTACAAGGGGGACTTTTAGTGTCAGATATATACTGACCATGTATGGAGGGGCCCATAATTCATACTGCCTCATAACGAGGAAAGAAAAAAGGGAACGTTTACTCACCATACCGAACCGACAGGCACCCTCTCTTCACAATACCCTCTCCACCGGGGTGGGGGGTTGTGGACCACTCCGGACGCCTCGACTCTCTGGTTCCTGGCGTCCAAGCGAGACTTTTAACTCGCCAGGTCAGTCCCTCCACTGGGACTCCGTCGCGGCCGACCCAGCGCGGAGCTCTGGTCTGCACGCGCTCGTAGGCAGAAACCGGGGTGACCACTGGATCTCAACACCCAGCCCGTCGCCCGGCCCCGCATACTTACTTGAATGTGTCGTGGCCGACCAAGCGCAATGCAATGGTCTGCGCGCGCTCGTAGGCCGGCTGGGGTGACCACTAGTGTCGCCCAGTCCGGCGTATTTGCTTGAAGATCTCACAGGAAAAAAACACTGGAGAAAAACTGCCTAAAAAAAAATCTTTTTTTTTTTTTTTTTTTAAAGAAAAAATCTTGCCAGGACCAAAAAGATCCCAGCATAGAAATTAGGTCCTTACTCCTGACTAGACAGAAAAAAACTGATTCCCTGTAGCAGAGAGAGGGAGGATATACCCTCAGGGACTGCCCCTAAGGTGGAGCCAGAACGTTTTGTCTTTCTGCCTAGTCCTACTCCTGCGGAGACAACATAACCCAGCTCTTGAGAATCAAGAAGACTACGTCTGTCAATGAGCGATAGAGAAAATCTAATTTTTTTATATTTTAGGCCAATTTGTTTTCTGCTACATATGTTTGGTAAAAAAATAACAATAAGCGTATTTTGATTGGTTTGCACAAAAGTTATCACGTTTACTAACTACGGGAAAGATTTGTGTCATTTTTATTGTTTTCTTTTTTCTTTACTAGTAATGGCGGCAATCTGCGATTTTTAGCAGGACTGCGACATTGCGGTGGACAGATCGGACCCCTAACTGACATTGTTGACACTTTTGGGGGGGGGGGGGACCAGTGACATTACTACAGTAATCAGTGCTAAAAATATGCACTGTTACTGTAATAATGCCATTGGCAGGAAAGGGGTTAACCCAGGGGCGATCAAAGGGTTAAATGTGTACCTAGGGGCATGTTTCTAACTGTATGGGGCGGGGCTTATTGAATGACCATAGAGACCTGTGATCCTATATAGAAGGATCACATGCACTCTGTGATCATTCCAGAGAGAACGGTCAGCTGTGTTTACAATATCTGACCATTCTTCTTTCTCAGCGGGGAATGATCGCGGGTGGTCGGCGGCAATCAAAGCCGCCTGCCCCGTGCATCCGAGTCCCGTCTGGGGGTGGGAGTGCCGCGCGCCTGCCCCCTAGTTGCAGGCATGCGACTGACGTATACGGTGGTTCGCACAGGAGGGCCAGCCTGCCGCAGTATTTCTGCGGCGAGCGGTCCGAAAGCAGTTAACTTTATTGCTATCACATGGTTAACAAGCCCCCCCAGGCAGGTTCTCTTTATGGAGACATAAAGACATGGGTCTTTTAGGCCTCCAGTGTGTCCCCTGCTCTTAACAGCATATTAGATAATTGAACACAGATTGTGTTACATTAGCTGTTTCCCTGGCTGTTACGGCTTTGAAACCTAAAATGCTAAGCGGTAAAGGAGATTGATGAATGGATGTCCTTCAGTCTCTTACTGCTCACCATCTTGAAAGCCTTCAATGTGGTTCTGGACTCCCAGGAATGGTGGGAGAACCTGGGAACCATGGGTGGATGGCAGCAGGGGAAGGGACTGCACCACCCACACTGTAGGCAGGATCAGACAGCCATATAGCCGCCCAGATAACTTTTAGTTTAGGCTGCATTCACACCTGAGCGTAGCGTATTTGAGGGTTTTTTTTTCCCGCATTTTTATGCACGATTTAGGCACGGTTTTATTCACGATTATGGCGCCTTTTTATGCATGACCTGCATTTTTATACAAGAGTTTTTTAGCTTTGGCATTTTTTTTACTAGCCAATAGAGAAAACTTTTATCATTTGTTGCTAGGCATTTCAACTTTTTTTAGCTTTTCCATTAGCTTTTATTTATTTTTATTATTATTATTATTCATTTATTATTATTTTTTTTCATTAGGGTAAGGAGTTAGAGTTAAGGTTAGGTTAGGGTTAGGTTTAGGAGTTGGGGGTTTGGGCTAGGATTAGGGGTTAGGGTTATATATTATATATTATTATTGTTATTATTATTTTGTTAGGGTGGTAATACTTCTACTACTAACAATAATAATAATAATAATAAAAAATAGTAATAAATAAATAAATAAATGTAAAAATAAATACACAAAGAAATAAAAATAATTATACATTATTAATAATAAATACATTCAATAATGAATTGCTCCGATGCTGCATCTGTCCACCGGTGCCTCTAAAATGAGAACCGAGCGATCGAACACCGCCGACTGCTCGGTTCTCACAGCTCCCGAGCAGAGAGCTGCTGACTGTCAGTCAGCAGAGAGCTGCTCTGCCTCCTCCTTGCCCATTGAAGTGCTGAGCTGTAGAGGGGTGGGGAACGGCCAGCTCAGGCTCTCAGCGGCTCGCTGAGAGGCCGAGCCAGATGTCGGTCCAGGCACCTGGCAGATCCAGACTTCATTGTCACGATCACGTGGTGCCTGCACCGGCTTCTGTGATGTTAGCATAGAGCAGACTTCAACCCGCGATCTGCTGAAAACGGGTCACAGGAGTGCAAAATGAATTGCACTCCTGTGATCCATAGGGGATGTACAACCAAATGAGCTTTGGCTGTACATCTCCTTTAAATTTAGTGCAATTAAAGCTAGTCATTTTTCTTCATTCTCTGAATTATGGTAAACTTTTTCTGAAAAACTTTTTAATGTTCTAGAATTGTATTTACAGTACTTCTAAAATGTGATTACTTTGTGAATTCAATCTCCCTCCTATAGAGCAAAAATCACATCTCTTTATCTAGGAATTTCAGTCTATATAACCATTCATCCAACCTTGGTATACAGCATATAAAAGACAGACACTGCTAAAGCTGAATTGGCTAGAATATAAAATTGTTCCTATCTGTTGCACAAATAACACAACTAGATAAAAGATGTGGGTATGTTTCTGAGAAAGAAATGTTTTTTACTAATTGAGGAAGTTCTATTTTTGACATAGCCTTTTATGGTGGTTTGGTGGTGGTTATGGACAATGATGCATGCCATTCTTCTTTATAAAACCAGGATTTGTCTCAGAACAGTTCCCTAATTCTATTGCATTCATTAGAACCTTTTTGGATAGCTCTCAGCTTTGTGTACACATTGAAGTTCTCCTGGTTTTTTTGGGAGAAAAGAAAGAGCTATTGCAGGGGTAGCAACAAAATATTATTGTGGAAGAATATTCCCAAAGGAAGAAAGAAATTATTTCTCAGGTAAGATTATTATTTTGACTAATATAGTTGTATAGTTTCATAGTTGGTAAGGTTGAAAAAGGATGATAGTCTATCCAGTTCAACCTGTGTAGATGTATGTGTGTCAATTCTTCTTCTTCTTCTTCGTCGTCTTCGTCATAGTAGTAGTCATATTAGTAGTAGTAGTTTTTAGAGGTATTTTCTTATAGAGATCAAAATTAAAGGAGAAGTCAAGTCAAAGCTCTTTTTTGCCCTGGTATCACAGGAGTGCACTTCGTTCAGCACTCCTGTGACCCGTATTCAGCTAAAGCCCGCTGTTGGCTGACGTCATTCAGCCGGTTCAGATCCTGGAGAGATCCTGATTTTAATGTCAGGATCCACCCAGATGCCTGGACCAACAGCTTGCTCCATAAGAACCTGAGCCAGTCCCTTCTGTCCCCTCCACCGGCCAGTGCTCCAGTGAGTGCTGGTGAGGCCGAGCAGAGAGTTGGTGACTGACATTTACCACTCTCTGTTTCATAAAGACTGAGAACTAAGTGATCAGCGGTCTTTGATCACTCAGTTCTTGGTGTTGAGGCAGCGGGAGACAGATGGCGCAACCACCTTTGTTTTTTTTATATCCCCAAGCTTTTCTTTTAACCTTTATATTGTCATCTCTGGTTGAACCACGTTCGCTACCTGGATTCTTTTTAGTCTCCATAGCTTTCTGTAGTTCCAAACTCATCTTACAACTGCAGTGCAGTTAAGCACTTACAATACAGCACAATTGGAAAGGGAAAGGAAAAAAAGCCATTCTGTTTCTCCATTGGGGCATAAAAGAAGGAATGCTTGATTATCCTTTTGCCAAAAATGCTTGGCTCTCTTCACTTTAAGTCAAAAAATCTATGAACCTTTTCTGGAAATAGAGATTTGAAGAGATGGATAGATACATGGATTGTATATCACCATCACACCTAAACATTCCTACTGAATCTGAATTTACTGTAATGTCACCAGTAGAAGCAATGTTCAATATTTCATGGCCATATAAGTTCTCCTTTGTCCTGGGTGGTCCCAAAATGTTGAATGTTGCCTCTATTTGTGACTTTATAATAAATCTTGAAAAAAATAAACAAAATAAATCAATATTGTTATTGTGTGCTTCCAACCTTGTTGGAACAGTAGAGGGAAAACCCGTTTGTGTTCCAGCATGACAACCAGCTACCATAGTAGAAGCACATGCATAATAATGGAAGCAGCCCACCCCTCCTACTATGGACTTCAGAGAGAGAGATAATTTTGCCTCTGTACAAATCATTAGTAAGACCTCATCTGGAATTTGCAGTTCAGTTTTGGGCACCAGTTCTCAAAATAGATGCCGGGGAACAGGAGAAAGTGCAGAGAAGCGCAATCAAACTGATAAGAGGCATGGAGGAGCTCAGCTATGAGAAAAGATTAGAGGAACTGAATTTATTCTCTCTTGAGAAGAGGAGATTAAAGGGGGATATAATCATCATGTATAAATACGTAAGGGGTCCATATAGTGAACTTGGTGTTGAGTAATTCACTTTGAGGTCATCACAGAGGACAAGGGGGCACTCTTTACATCTGGAGAAAAATTGATTTCATCTCCAATACAGAAAGGTTTCTTCACTGAAAGAGCCATGAAAAAGTGGAATAGACTCCCTCCAGAGGTGGTTTTGGCCAGCTAAGTAGATTGTTTTAAAAAAGGCCTGGATTCTTTCCTAGGTGTACATAATATAAGTGGATGCTAACATTTACAGGTAAAGTTGATCCAGAGAATATCTGATTGCCCTTCGGGGGATCAGGAAGGAATTATTTCCCCTGCTGTAGCAAATTGGATCATGCTTTTCTGGGGTTTTTTTCGCCTTCCTCTGAATCAACTGTGGGTATAGGATTGTGTATATGGAATTGTATGGTTGTGTTTTTTTTATTGGTTAAGCTAGATGGACTTGTGTCTTTTTTCAACCTGACTAACTATGTAACTATGGTGGCTCTCAAAAATGTATAGAGTTAGGACTGCAGATAATACTGGGGTGCCATGAAGTGGCTCTGCAGCTTACACATGTATTTGCAAATGTGTGCAAAATAAACCCCCGTTTTTAATGCATACTGTTAGACAGGATAATTTGCTTGGCGGCAGACTGGCTGGTAAGTTGAGCTGAGAATATTTTTGGTTTTGTTTGACATGAATTGTCCTTTCATGTGCTTCTTGCTGTGAAGGCCACTGGCAACTAATGAACTGCCATCAACACATATAACCTCTTTGTGTTTTATACATTTAGCTTCCCACTCCTGTTACCACTGACAATACTACACTCCTATGTGGATTATCTTTTACTTGGAAACTAATTATAGGTATGCGCAGCTTATTGCATTAGGGTATGCACCCCAAAAACTCAAACACATATGAATGCCACCTGCTGTCACAGGGGGAGGTTCTGGTGGTGGGAGGCAGTTGATTAGGAACATATTATGTTACGCCCTAAATACAGGTGTAACCTGTTCCTAAGGTTGAACCTAGCCTTTAATATAATAGGGTCATTCACACTGGCCACTGGAACCCCCAACCACCCACCTGGTGCCCCCCCTGGATAATACTAATGCACACGGGGTGATTAGAGTGTGCCCTGTGTGCACTCCTTAGAAACTAATATTGCTTGTCTGTACAAAATGTAAAGCTGAACTCCAGGAACTATCTGTATTGTATACCTACTGTATATTGGTCCAGGTTGGCACAACATAAGTATAAATGGTGGTGCCAGGGGGTGTAAGCAGCAGTGGCAAACATTCCTGGATGACACACAAAGCCCTTCTAACCCAACAGAAAGCCTTTGTTTCTCAAAAGGCAGCAAACGTAACTGCGTGATTTTACCTGACAATTGTGCGATCACGCATTGCTGTACCCAAGCAAAATTTATGTCCTTTTTTTCCCACAAACATAGCTTTCTTTTGGTGGTATTTGATCACCTCTGCACTTTTTATTTTTTGCGATAGTAATAAAAAAAGAGTGAATATTTTGCAAAAAAATTGACATTTTCTACTTTGTCTTTAAAAAAATATCCAATTTATTCCATTTTTGTCATATATTTAGGCCAAAATGTATTTAGCTACATGTCTTTGACAAAAAAAATCTCAATAATCCTATTTTTATTGGTTTGCGCAAAAGTTATAACGTCTACAAACTATGGTGTAAATACTGGAATTTACGCAGCTTTTACTTTCTGGCTGCCTATTTCAATTCTTGAAGTGCTAAAATGGCAGGGCAGTACAACCCCCCCTAAATGACCACTTTTTGGAAAGTAGACTTCCTAAGGAATGTCCTGAAAGACATGTTGAGCTCATTGAATATTTTTTTTTTTTGTCACAGGTGTTTGAAAAATGAATGAAAAAAAAATATATATATTTTTACAAAAAGTTGTCATTGAAATGATATATTGCTCACGCATGCCATGGGTATATGTGTAATTACACCCCAAAATATATTCTGCTGCTTCTCCTGAGTACAGGGATACCACATGCGTGAGACTTTTTGGGAGCCTAGCTGTGTACTGGACCCCGAAACCAATCACCACCTTCAAAAGGGTGTAAATTTCTCATTGCACTTTCTTACTGCCAATCATAGCACAATGATAGCACAAAGCCCCACAAATGACCCCATTTTGCAAAGTAGACACTCCAAACTATTTTCTGAGAGGCATGGTGAGTCCATGGAATATTTTATATTTTGCCACAAGTTTTGGGAAAATTACTCTTTTTTTTAAACACAAAGTTGTCACTAAAAGATAAATTGCTCGCACATGGGTATATGTGGAATGACACCCCAAAATACATTATGCTGTTTCTTCTGAGTACAGGGATACCACATGTGTGAGACTTTTAGGGATCCTAGCTGTGTACGGGACCCCAAAAACCAACCGCCGCCTTCAAGCTTTCTAAGGGCGTAAATTGCAGATTTTACTTCCTCACCACCTATCACAGTTTCAGAGGCCCTGACATTTCAAGATAGCACAACCCCCCCCCCCCCAAAAATGACCCTATGTTGCAAAGTAGACACTCCAAGCTATTTGCTGAGAGGCATGGTGAGTCCATGGACTATTTTATATTTTGGAAACGTATACGTTTTGGAAAAATGATTTTATTTATTTTTTTTACACAAAGTTTTCACTAAATGTTATATTGCTCACACATGTCAGGGGTATATGCGAAATGACACCCCGAAATACATTCTGTTGCTTCTCTTGAGTATGCGGATACCCCATGTGTGAGACATTTTGGCAGGTTAGCCGCGTACAGGACCCTGAAAACCAACCACCACCTTCAGGCTTCCAAGGGTGTAAATTGTTGATTTCACTCCTCACTACCTATCACAGTTTCGGAGGCCATGAAATGCCAATACAGCACCCCCCCCCCCCAAATAACCCCTTTTTGGAAAGTAGACACCCTAAGCTATTTGCTGAGAGGCATCTTGAGTGTTTTGCAGATCTCACTTTTTGTCACAAAGTTTTGACATTTAAAAAAAGAGGAAAAAAAATGCATTTTCCTTTTTTTTCTTCATTTTCCAAAATAAATGAGAGCTGCAAAATACTCACCATGCATCTTAGCAAATACCCTGGGGTGTCTACATTTTGAAAAGGGGTCATTTAGTGGGGTTTTGTGCTATCTTGGCATTTCATGGCCTTCAAAACTGTGATAGGTAGTGAGGAGTGAAATCAACAATTTACGAACTTAGAAAGCCTGAAGGCGGTGATTAGTTTTTGGGGTCCTGTACGAGGCTAGACTGCCAAAAAGTCTCACACGTGTGGTATCCCCATACTCAGGAAAAGCAGCAGAATGAACTTTGGGGAGTCATTTCAAATATATTCATGGCATGTGTGAGCAATATATCACTTAGTGACAACTCTGTGTAAAAAAAAAAATAAAATAAAATAAAAAAATAATTTTCCCGAAACTTCTGGCAAAATATAAAATATTCCATGGACTCACCATGCCTCTCAGCAAATAGCTTGGAGTGGCTACTTTGCAAAATAAGGTCATTTGGGGGGGGGGGGGGGGGTTGTGCTATCTTAAAATTTCAGAGCCTCCGAAACTGTGACAGGTAGTGAGGAAGTAAAATAAGCAATTTAAACCATTAGAAAACCTGAAGGTGGTGATTGGTTTTCAGGGTTCCGTACACAGCTAGGCTCCCAAAAAGTCTCACACATGTACTATCCCTGTACTCAGGAGAAGCATCAGAATGTATTTTCGGGTGTCATTCCACATATACCCATGGCATGCGTGAGCAATATATAATTTAGTGAAAACTGTGTAAAAAAACAAAACTTCACATGTACACCTTTTAGACCCCCCCAGATACTAAATCCAAAGTCAAAATAAAAAAAATATCTTTTTTATTTTTTCAATAATTGGCTTTTTTTATCAAAAATTAGAATTTGTAAGAACTTTTTTTTGTGTGATTTTGTGTCTGGGGGGTCTAAAAGGTGTACCTGTGAAGTTTCGGCTCTGTAGCATGTCCAGAACCATAAAAAAAAAGGATTGTTTGTATTAGAACACTTTCAGCACAGGATGTTGGCTTCTCGCTTTTCACAGCACCTTGCCGGTTTAATAGCAGGCATTTTTTTGGGTTCTTTGGAGTCAGAAAAACCATCTGAACTTGTGTATAGTGGTACTGTGCACAAGTTCAGATGTTTTGCCTGCCTCCAAAAACCCCCAAAAAATGCCTGCAACAACACACCTGGGTGTTTTTTTTTTTTACGCTAGCGTTTTTTTGGGCATTTTTTGGGTTCTTTTGAGGCAGGCAAAACATCTGAACTTGTGTATAGTGGTGTATATACACACATACTTATATGTATATACACACCTAGCCATATATAGGTGTGATAGTAGCAGAAATATATTAGTGTAAATGATTTCATTAGCGCAAGCATATATTTCTGCTACTATCACACCTATATATGTCTAGGTGTATATATACAGACATGGTTGTGTATATATACCCCCTATACACATGTTCAGATGTCATGTCTGACATCAAACATGTCCTCAAAAAAGCACTGGCAACCCCTGCAGCATAAAAAATGCTGACAGGGGAGAAGCCATACCCCTGTGCCGAAGCAACTCAGAGAAATGATCATTTCTCTATAGCGGTCACCCTGCTTTGGAAGGGTTTTGTCCCCCTTCCATAGCAGTCACTGTCAGCTAACCCTACACTACACTACGGTCCCCTTACACTTAACACTTTCCCTACAGAAACTGAATAAATTAAAGCTAACTAAAGTGTAAAAGAGCACTCTAACTACACTAGATATCCCTTTCCTCACACTAATAAATGCTAAATGACACTTTGTAACACTTTGTAACAGAAGTAAAAGAACAGAATTCCACTCTCTTCCATGTCCCGTATAAGAATGCTAGGAATTTGGTGGGGGCTATCTTATATACTGGGGGGCGTATTCACTAATGATTGGACTATGGACCCCCTATTCACTCCAATCACATTCCTAGCATTCTCCTGCCCCCTCAATTGGATTTTGCTAATGGTTCTGGTCCAATCACAGGCTTTTAAAGCCCATTTCCTGTCCCATTGCATTTTGGTCAGTTCTGGTTGCCGAATTCCAAACTTTTTGGGCAAAAAGTTCTAAATTCGGCCGAACCTCGAACACCCAATGTTCGGGCCGAACCGATGGTCGACCCAAACCGTTTGATCATCCCTACTATTTATGTGTATGTGTATATATACAGACATGGGTGTATGTATATATACCCCTACACAGAAGTTC
Source organism: Pelophylax lessonae (assembly GCF_965119305.1). NCBI lineage: Eukaryota > Metazoa > Chordata > Amphibia > Anura > Ranidae > Pelophylax > Pelophylax lessonae. The sequence continues at coordinate 70,726,388 of NC_138770.1, forward strand.
AGATGTTTTGCCTGCCTCCAAAGACCCCCAAAAAATTCCCAAAAAAACACCTGCGCCAAAAAAAAAACGCCCAGGTGTGTTATTGCAGGGGGTTTTTTTGGGCATTTTTTGTGGTCTTTGGAGGCAGGCAAAACATCTGAACTTCTGTATAGGGGTATATATACACACACACTTATATGTATTTTACACTTACACATATATAGGTGTGATAGGAGCGGAGACATATTGGTGTTCATTATTTCATTAGCGCAAGTATAGTGTTCTGCTTCTTTCACACCTATATATGTGTATGTGTATATATACAGACATGGGTGTGTGTATATATACCCCTACACAGAAGTTCAGATGTCATGCCTGACTCCAAACATCTCCTCAAAAAAGCCCTATATACGCCTGCAGCAAAAAGCAGGCTGACCGGCGAGAAGCCATGTCCCTGTTCTGAAAGTGACCTAAGAGAAACGATCTTTTCTCTATAGCGGTCACCCTGATATGGAAGGGTTTTGTCACCCTGCCATAGCAGTCAGAGTCAGTTAACCCTACACTACATTACGGTCCCTTTACACTTAACACTTTCCCTGCAGAAACTAGATTATTAAAACTAACTATAGTGGAAAATAGCACCCTAACTACACTAGATATCCCTTTCCTCACACTAAAAATTGCTAAATTACACTTTAAAGCAGAAGTCACAGAACTGCTTCCCCTTTCTTCCACGTCCCTGTATTACAATGCTAGGAATTTGGCGGGGGCTATCTTATATACTGGGGGGCGTATTCACTAATGATTGGCCTATGGACCCCCTAGTCACTCCAATCAAATTCCTAGCATTCTCCTGCCCCCTCAATTGGCTTTTACTGATGGTTCTGGTCCAATCACGGGCTTTTAAAGCCCATTTCCTGTACCATTGCATTTTGGCCGGTTCTGGTTGCCGAATTCCGAACTTTTTGGGCAAAAAGTTCAGAATTCGGCCGAACCTCGAACAGCCAATGTTCGGGTCGAACCGATGGTCGACCCGAACCGTTCCATCGTCCCTATTGATAAGCAGAATACAACAGCAGTATCCAAAGGGTGTATCTCACTGTAACATATGCAGACTAGGCCGCAATTAAATTTGTATCCCCTAAATGGGTTTTTATTGCAAAGCGGAATACAACAACAGTATGCAAACGGTGTATCTCACTGTACCATATGCAGAATAGGCTGCAATTTATTTTTTTTCCCCTAAATGGGTTTTTATTGCAAAGCAGAATACAACAACAGTATGCACAGGGTGTATCTCACTGTAACATATGCAGACAGGGCCACAATTAATTTTTTTTCCCCCTAAATGGGTTTTTATTGCAAAGCGGAATACAACAACAGTATGCAAAGGGCGTATCTCACTGTACCATATGCAGACTAGGCTTCAATTTATTTTTTTTCCCCCTAAATGAGTTTTTATTGCAAAGCGGAATACAACAACAGTATGCAAAGGGTGTATCTCACTTTAACATATGCAGACTAGGCGCAATTACATTTTTTTCCCCTAAATTGGTTTTTATTGCAAAGCGGAATACAACAACAGTATGCAATGCAAAGGGTGTATCTCACTGTACCATATGCAGACTAGGCTGCAATTAATTTTTTCCCCTAAATGGGTTTTAATTGCAAAGCGGAATACAACAACAGTATGCAAAGGGTGTATCTCACTGTACCATATGCAGACTAGGCTGCAATTTTTTTTTTCCCTAAATGGGTTTTTATTGCAAAGTGGAATACAGCAACAGTATGCAAAGGGTGTATCTTACTGTAACATATGCAGACTAGGCCGCAATTCAATTTTTTCCCTTAAATGGGTTTTTATTGCAAAGCGGAATACAACAACAGTATGCAAAGGGTGTATCTCACTATAACATATGCAGACTAGGCCGCAATTACATTTTTTTCCCCTAAATGAGTTTTTATTGCAAAGCGGAATACAACAACAGTATGCAAAGGGTGTATCTCACTGTAACGTATGAATGAAAATCTGAAAAATAATTGTCCCCTTAATTGGTGCTTGTTGAATAGCAGATTTGAAATGCAGTGTCTAAACGCTGTAAGTCACAGTAAATATGAAGTAAAAAAGTTTTTTTATTTTTTAAATGCAGATTAAGCAGACAAATATGCACTAAGCTTGCATTACATGGCCCCTACACACCGCACGCCTAACAGGTTGGATACTGTTGTTGTTCTATTCCGCTATTGAATTAAAAAAAAAACATTTGAATGAAAAACTGAAAAATAATTTTATTTCCCTAAATACTGAAAATTAATTATTTTTCCCTTACATTGGTGCTTTTTGAAGAGCAGATTAGAAAAAGCAGTGTCTGTCTAAACACTGTATGTCAAAGTAAAATATGAAGGAAAAAGTTTTTTTTCTTTTTTAAATGCAGATTAAGCAGACGCATTTGCACTGAGCTAGCATTAAATGGCTGCTACACACCGCACGCCGCCCACCTAACAGACTGATAAAAGTTTTTTTTCCTCCTTTCTCCTCCTCACTGGGCTCAGGTCAGGGCATAAAGATCGTGCACTGCACCCCCACACAATACAATCAATGTAGATCGCTGTCTGATTAAAGAAGATTCTTCCTGTTCTTTCCCTCAAAGCAATCTCCAGCCTGCCCCTACAATAATCTCCTATCTCTCCCTCCGGTCAAAAAGATTGTTCACTGCACCCCCACACAATCAAATCAATGTAGATCGATGTCTGATTAAAGAAGATTCTTCCTATTCTTTCCCTCAAAGCAATCTCCAGCCTGACCCTACAATAATCTCCTATCTCTCCCTCAGCAGTAGCATCAGGAACCTCTCCCTAGTATAGCTTGAGCAGAGTGACGCGTGGCGCTATGTGACTCCAGCTTACTGTATATAGAGGCTGGGTCACATGCTGCACTGGCCAATCACAGCCATGCCATTAGTAGGCATGGCTGTGATGGCTTCTAAGGGCACACTAGTTAAACACTTGCTGATTGGCTGCCTTGCACCTGTTGAAACCGCGCCATTAAAACTGCGCCAAAACATGCCGAACAACGGACAGTATCCCGAACATACAGTGAAATGTTCGGGTCCGTGTCCGGATACCGAATACCCAAAAGTCCTATACGATCCCGAACAATGCAGTCCGGGTTCCCTCAACCCTATCAATGAGTAAATATAACATGATGAATTAGGGTGAGGGGGACCACAAAAAATCAAAATCCCTCTACTGGAAAACAATGGTAAACTTTCGATTTGCAGACGGAGGAGGTGATGTTTAACCTCTAGACTTTGGGAGATATTTACTAAAACTGGTGCACACAGAATCTGGTGACGCTGTGCATGGTAGCCAATCCGCTTCTAACTTCAGCTTATTTAATCAAGCATTGGCGATAAAACTTAGAAGCTGATTGGTTTCTGTGCAGAATTGCACCAGATTTTGCACTTTCCGATTTTAGTAAACAAACCTCTTTGTGTACAGGTGCAATGACCAGTGTCTGTGGGAAAGATGTGGACAATTGAAAATATGCAATTTATGTGGTGGAGCAATCTGTGTGTGTCCTATGTGTGGGTTCACTCTGGGAAATGACCAATGTGTGTGCTGGATGTTGTTAAATATTCTGATTGTGTTGTAGATTATGGGTACTGCAAGTCATGTGCCTTCTGGGGCGGAATGTCACTGGAGAGATGTTAGTTTCTGGGTTCTGGAGATGGGATCTCACTGGGGAATAACCTAACTGTTAATACTGGAGGAAGGATCTCATTGGAGTAAAACTAATGAGTGTGCTGGGAGTGGGATGTCACTGCAGGAGCATGCTCTGTTCAACTAAATTCAAGAATGTAATCCATCAATGACACATGACAAAGTGAAGTTATAACTTACACATTATATTTTTAAGAATAAGAATATGTAAACATAAAACATTCATCCAATATCTCTTAATTGCAGGTTAAAATGGCACGTACCATCTTGACATTGCTGTGCCTGTGGAGTTGCATCACGACTGTCACGCTGCTTGATGAAGAACAAGTCCAAAGAGCGACAGAGTACATCATAAACAGATTCAATCCGTAAGCATTGTTACTTTCATGTGTAACCATTACAATAACGATGAACTAAAGGAAATCTGTCAGATAATTTCCAACCCACCTTCCCCAGGATCCCTCCACCCTTCTTACTTTGCCCACCATATTCCATCTGCTCAGTTCCCACCACTGTCCTCGCTTAGTCACCAGCAATTGTCAAAAGTATCTAGTACTGTCAGCAAATGCACACTATCCCATGCTTCTTTGTAACTGGAAGGGAGAGAGTATAAAGAAAGGAAAAGAGGGAGAATAAGAGAATGTGTTCAAAGGAGAAGAAGAGAAGAAAGAAGTTATTTTGTACCATACATAGAAATTCAAAAGCGGACACTCATTTATACTTCATAGCAAATAGGTTTTATTACTATTGATATTCTGATTACTACAGGCCAATCATCTCCTGTAGTATGAGAAAGGAAATGACAACCAATAACTAGATTTTAGGAGACCACCAATCACTAGCCTTGTGTTTGATTAAAGGCCTGTGTTTTTTTTTACCTAAAACACACTGACCATACTGACATATACACTGTCACCAACTGGCACACCGACACTCAGGGTCCATTCACACCTAGGCATTCCAGATTAAGGGTGGAATCGCTGCAATTCTGCCTGCGATTCCCGAATCCATGCAAAACGCAGGATGCGCTTGCAATTTTAGAACTGTGGGCAGAATTGCAGCGATTCTGCCAGCGATCTGGAATGCCTAGGTGTGAACGGGGCCTAACTGAAAATTAAACTGACACTAAAGGACATTTACACTGACATTAAAGAGGAAGTAAACTTCCTCTACTGACCTTTACCTATAGGTAAGCCTATAATAAGGTTTACCTATAGATGGTGTAAATATCTCCTAAATGTGCACCGTTTAGGAGATATTTACATTGCATGCAGCCAGTGACATAAATGGCACATGCACTCTGAAGGAACGCCACCCGTGCCTCTCCTTCAGAGCCCTGTGGCATGAACGGTAGTGCATGCACAGGAGTGACATCATCGCTGTTCGGGCCAGTCACAGAGCTGATGCCCGCGAACCTGTTAGCAAGACTGGTAAAGAAGTGGCTGCAGCGTTAAAATTGCGGCGCTGCAACAGCTTCATTTCAAGGTAAGTTGCACATAACGTGCTAGTAAGCATTGCATACTAGCACATAATGACTTTATCTTGCAGGGAAAAAAAAAAAAACGTCTAGTGGTATACAACTGCTTTACCTGACACTTACATTAACTGCCACTAACTGATATTTACACTACCGCTAACTGTCTGCCACTGCTGCTAACTGACACTGACAATAATTGACACGCTGACACTAAGGGGTTTGTTTACTAAACCTAGAGAATGCAAAATTATTCACACTTCTGCAGAAAAACCAATCAGCTTCCAGGTTTTTTTTTGCCAAAGCCTAATTGAAGGCGCTGACATTAGAAGCTGATTGGTTTCCCTGCAAAAGTGTGACTAATTGTGGACTCTCTACCTTTAGTAAATAAACCCCTAACTGACACTTACACTCACTACACTAGATCAAGCCCTTAACTAGCTAAAGGGATTGTAGGGGCAGAAGGCTTTTTTTTTATCCTAATGCATTCTATGCATTAAGATAAAAAAAAAAAACCTTCTGTGTGCAGCAGCCTCCCCTAATACTTACTTGAGCCCATCTTTATCCAGCGATGTTGCAGGAGTGTCTAAGATGCCTGGGACTCTCCCTCCTCATTGGCTGAGACAGCAGCACAACGGCATTGGCTCCCGCTGCTATCAATCAAAGTCAGTCAGCCAATCAGGAGAGAGAGAAGGTGGGGCCGGTTCACGGCTCCGTGTCTGAATGGACACAGAGCTGTGACTCGGCTCGGGTGCCCCCATAGCAAGCTGCTTGCTGTGGGGGCACTGGACAGGAGGGAGCGGCCAGGAGCACCAAAGAGGGGCCCGAGAAGAGGAGGATCTGGGCTGCTCTGTGCAAAACCAACTGCACTCAGGAGGTAAGTATAACATGTTTGTTATAAAAAAAAAAAACAAGACTTTACAATAAATTCAATTTATATTTATATATTTATATATAATCGCGGTAACATCGCGCAAACAACGCATGACGCCCCAAAGAAGCTCTTGTACCTTTTTTGGGCGTCATGCGTTGTTTGCGCGATGTTACCGCGATTCGGCAGGCGGAAATGGTGGCAACATTGCACAGCGTTTGGGGTGCTATTGCAAAAAACGGGCAACGCACAGGCGTCCCGCAATTTGCAATGATTTCCGGATTGCGGGCAGAATCGCGGTGATTCTACCCGCGATCGCTGCGCTCACATGTGAACGTTATGGGTGTCAATTTCTGGGCAATGATGAGGTGACTGTTTGGTGACAGGTGACATTGGGGGGGCTGAGGACTGTGTGGGGACCTTTATTACTGTGATTTTACTTTTTACAGGTGTACAGAGCAGTAACTGACTATTTCTAGCTCTTCTCCCCTCATACTGGAAACTGTATGAGGAGAGAAGAGCTAGTAACACTGAGTTACTGCTCTTTGTTTACATTTTCTGATCGGCTGTGAATGGATTCACAACCGATCACATAGTAAACAGTCACTATCAGTGACTGTTTACTACTGCCGGTGACAGCTGTGTTCCTACGAAACACAGTGCCACTGACATGACCGCGCTGCGCGCTCCCGATCGCGCATGCGCGGTCATCTCCCGGCCGCCTCCATTGTGATCGGCTGTGTCATTGGAACACAGCCGATCACGTGGGAAACAGCCACGCCCAGTGGCTGTTTCCCCCCTGCCGGTGACGGGGGGTGTCCCGGGGACACCCCGACACCGGCAGTGCACGGCGGCGCGATCGCGCGCCTGCCGTGCATTTCCTGGGTCACGTTATATGACGTCCGCCCAGGATAATAGCCGCACCGTCCCGCCGTCATATGACGGCGGGCGGGCGGTAAGTGGTTAAAGTAACGCAGTGCCGAATCGCAAAATAGGGCCTGTTCAGGATAGGGGCAGCAACATCGCACAGCGTTTGGGGTGCTATTGCAAATCACAGGCAACGCACAGGCGTCCCGCAATTTGCAATGATTTCTGGATCACGGGCGGAATCGCAGTGATTCTGCCCGCGATCGCTACGCTCACATGTGAACGTAGCCTAAAGTGCATCTGTCACCAGAGACTGCCATCAGTACCGCCGTGCACCGTCGCCCGTCACCTGTCACCCATCAGTGACCATCGCCCGTCACCTGTCACCTCATCAATCACCGTCACCTGTCACCCCATCAGTCATCGTCATCTGTCACCCTATCAATCATCGTCACTTGACACCCCATCAGTGATCGTCACTTGTCACCCCATCAATCATCGTCACATGTCACCCCGTCAGTGATTGTCATCTGTCACCCCATCAATCATCGTCACTTGTCACCTCATCAATCATCGTCACCTGTCACCTCATCAGTCATCGTCACCTGTCACCCCATCAGTCATCGTCACCTGTCACCCCATCAGTCATCGTCACCTGTCACCCCATCAGTCATCGTCACCTGTCACCCCATCAGTCATCGTCACCTGTTTGCCATATACATGCAATCACTTACTGACCGCCTAACGACTATATGCATCGGCCATTAAAAGCTAAATACTGGGGTTATGGCAGCAGATAGCCCCCATAACCCCGGTATTTTTTGAAACGGCAGGCAGTCGGCTTTCAGATAAGGGTGGTCCGAGTGGCGGATTCGCCGCGGAATTACCCTTACGGTGCAGGGGAAGAGGTGCCCCCCCCCCCTCCTGCCGCGTCCCAGACGTTTTCCCAGCTTACCGGACCCGCCAGCAGCCGGGAAAACTATCCGGTCCCGGATCCTCAGAGACAGGAAGTCGAGTGAGGGCAAGATGGCCCTCACTCAACTCTATGGTCTTGGAGGACCGGAGCTACGTCAAAAGATGTTGCCTAGCAACCGGTTTAAAGGGCCGCTTTTTTTTTTCTTTTTTTTTTTTTCCTCTTTCAACAATTTTTTTTTCTTTTCTTTTTTAGTGTAGTTGTGAGGTGTGAGGTCTTTTTGACCCCAGATCTCACAATAAAGAGGACCTGTCATGCCTATTTCTATTACAAGGGATGTTTACATTCCTTGTAATAGGAATAAAAATGATCAAAACATTTTTTTTTTTTAAACTGTGTAAAAATAAAAAAATAATAAATAAAATAAATAGGAAAAAATAAAAATAAAAAATTAAAGCGCCCTGTCCCCGTTAGCTCGCGCGCAGAAGCAAACGCATACGCAAGTCCCGCCCACATATGTAAACGGTGTTCAAGCCATACATGTGAGGTATCGCCGCGATCGTAAGAGCGAGAGCAATAATTTGAGCCCTAGACCTCCTCTGTAACTCTAAGCTAGTAACCTGCAGAAATTTTTAAAATGTTGCCTATGGGGATTTTTAAGTACCAATGTTTGGCGCCATTCTGTGAGCATGCGCAATTTTGAAGCATGACATGTTGGGTATCTAATTACTCGGCGTAACATTATCTTTCACATTATGGAAAAAAATTGTGCTAAATTTACTGTTTTCTTATTTTTTAGTTCAAAAAAGTGAATTTTTTTCAAAAAAATCGCATCTGGAAGACTGCTGCGCAAATATGGTGTGATAAAAAATATTGCAACGATCTCCATTTTATTCTCTAGGGTCTCTGCTAAAAAAAAATATATAATGTTTGGGGGTTCCAAGTAATTTTCTAGCAAAAAAAAATGATTTTAGCTTGTAAACACCAAGTGTCAAAAATAGGCCCAGTCTTAAAGTGGATAAATGGACAACTTTGTGTAAAGCGCTACTTGGATAGCTTTCCAAAATGGGGTCATTTTATGGGGGTTTCCATTGTCCTGGTGCTCCAGCGCCTTCAAAAGTACGATAGGTTGTCAGGAAATTATATGTGTAATTTGTGCTCCTAGAATGCTGCTACTTGAATGTTATGCCCCATACACACGTGCAGATTATCTGCAGACTTTTGTCTGCAGACTTACCAAAACCATATAATATGAGGTCAAACCTAAACACTTTCAATTTGTATGCAATCCGGCAGGCCCTTGCACTACATAGAAAAGGTAAGTCTGCAGACAAAAGTCTGCAGATAATCTGCACGTGTGTATGGGGCATTAGGCCTCTGTATGTGGCCAGGCTGTGAAAAAGTCTCACACATGTGGTATCGCCATACTCAGGAGGAGTAGTAGAATGTGTTTTGGGGTGTAGTTGCAAGTATACATGTGCTGTGTGAGAGAAATAACCTGTTAATATGGCAATTTGTAAAAAAAAAAAAAAAAAAAATCTTCATTTTGCAAAGCATTGTGGGAAAAAATTACAACTTCAAAAAACTCACCATGCCCCTTATTAAATACCTTGGAATGTCTACTTTTCAAAAAGGGGTCATTTGGGGGGTATTTGTACTTTCCTGACTTTTTAGTGTCTCAAGAAATGAGATAGGCCTTCAGTACATCAGGTGTGATCAAGTGTGATCAATTTTCAATGATTCGCACTATAGCTTGTGGACTCTATAACTTTCACAAAGACCAAATAATATACACTTACTTAGGTTATTTTTACCAAAGATAAGTAGCAGTATAAATTTTGGCCAAAATTTGTGAAGAAAAATGACTAATTTGCAAAATTTTATGACAGAAACAAAGAAAAATGCGTTTTTTCACGATATTTTCAGTCTTTTTTTATTTATAGCACAAAAAATAAAAAACCCAGTATTGATCAAATACCATCAAAAGAAAGCTCTATTTGTGTGAAAAAAAGGACACAATTTTTGTATGGGTACAGTGTTGCATGACTGAGTAATTCTCAGTCAAAGTGTGAGAGCGCTGAAAGCTGAAAATCGGTCTGGGCAGGAAGGGGGTGAAAGTGCACTGTAGGCAAGTGGTTAATGGACAATTGCACGGTTGTGCGACGCTGTACCCAAACGAAATTTACATCCTTTTTCCCCCATAAATAGAGCTTTCTTTTGGTGGTATTTGGTCAACTGTGCATTTTTTAATTTTTGAGCTATAAATAAAAAAAGAGCAATAATTTTGAAAAAAAAAAAAATATATGTATTTTTTACATTCTGCTATATAACATTTTAGGCCAATTTGTTTTCTGCGAAATATTTTTGGCAATAAGCATATTTTGATTGGTTTTCACAAAAGTTATCACGTTATAGGCGGTGATCTGCAATTTTTTGCAGGACTGCGACATTGCGGCGGACAGATCGGACCCCAAACTAACATTTTAGACACTTTTGGGGGACCAGTGACATTACTACAGTAATCAGTGCTAAAAATATGCACTGTTACTGTAATAATGACACTGGCAGGGAAGGGGTTAACAATGTTGGTGATCAAGGGGTTAAATGTATGCCTCATGCTTACTGACGTGTGTGGGAGGTTCTGTGACACAGACAGAGATCGCAGGTTCAGCTATGCTGAATCCTGTGATCTCCTCCCTGTCTGTCGCTGAGAAGATCCGCCTGCTTTGTTTACATAAGCAGGCGGGTCTTCTCACAGCTTCCCCGACGATCGAGGGAGGGAGGCGGCAATCACCACCTCTCCTCCTCCGGAACGACTCCCGCTGTGTCTAAACACAGCGGGAGCACGCCGCCGAGATCACTAGCAGTCCAGCGATGTAGGTCTACATCGCTGGACCCAGGGGAGCCGACCTGCCACAGTAGTATCACTGTGAGCGATCAGCAAGTGGTTAATGATCACTGTGATAGCCAATAAGTAGCTATTACAGCAATCATGTGATCAGGATCTGGTTCCCCAGGCCCCAATTGTTAGTAGACACCCAGGGGCTGTCATCAAACACAAAAACACATGTACAGTATGTAGCACCCAAATTTAAAGCCCAATTTCTGGACTTCCTATTACTGTGTCGTAAGTTAAACTCCAATTTGTGTCTTGTGTGGGTTACTTAGTTATTTATGGGTGGTGGAGTGGTGGACTGGTGAAGTGGTGGGCAGGCAGTATAAGAGGAAAATTTGTCTTTAAAACTCCTCTTTAGAGACGATCGAACTTTTGAAAAGTTTAGTTCGGCCAGAACACCCGAACTTTCCGAAAGTTCGGTTCGGATTCCAGAACCCCATTGAAATCAATGGGACCCAAACTTCTGGAATCAAAAAACACCATTTTGAAGCCCTAAAACCCAATAAATCCCCCTAAAAAATGCCTAGGGTTCTGGGTCATGCCCCAGGGACTATTAATCACACAAAAAAAAAGTTCTTAAAAATTGTCGTTTTTGATAGAGAGACAATTATTGAAAAAATGATTGGAAAAAAATGAGATTTCTTTGGATTTGGTGACTGGGGGGTCTAAAAAGTGTACCTGTGAAGTTTCAGCTCTGTAGCATGTTCAGAACCAGAATTATAGCATGCCAAACCTTCAAAAATTACTTTTTTGGTTAACCGAGCCTTTCTTGAAGCCCTAAAACCCAATAAATGCCCCTAAAAAGTGCCTAGGGTTCTGGTCATGCCCCAGGGACGAT